>NW_009952434.1:652469-675012 GCF_000747805.2 Chaetura pelagica
CCCCCCCCCAAAGCCCAAGAGGCATCCTGAGCCCTCCTCTCTTGGGAGAGGCCAGGGCCACCTGGCATCCCTCTGCCACACTCCTGCACAGGAGAGGAGCCAGAGCAGCCTCTGCCTGCACATCCCGAGATCCAGGGGTTAAATCCCCAGGCTGGTGAGTCAGAAAATCTTTGATGCAGCCAGAAGGAGCTGAGTAATTTGTGTATCTGCAGAGGTCACATTGCCTCCTCTTTTTATGTCTGTTACTCACACTGCTCCTTCCCACTCTCCCTCTGCAGCCTGGACCCTCCTCTTCTCCCTTTTAAACTCACCAGCTCTTTTCCCTGTGAATGGTTGGTACCAGAAGAGCCCCTGGCAGCAGCTGCCCACCCCACCTGCTGCTGGGTCCCAGCCAAGGCAGAGCAGAGGTTGGTGCCAGAGCCTTCACCATCACTCCCTTCTCTCCCTCCCTCTTCCCAGGATATCCATCACTCTGTGGTTGCAGCTCAGGCCCCAACAGTGGCTTTTCTAGAGGAGAAACCCCCTGTCTGGGTCTGGATCTTATTTTCCACTAAGTCACTTAACCCCTGAGCTCCAAGGCACAGCAGAGAGGTGCAGCCTTTTGCATCCCTGGTTTCCAGCCCATCACTTGGACTGGGCATTGGGGCACCTGCCTGGGGCTTTTTTGAGCTCCTACAGGTGACAAACAAGGACCAGGACAATTAACCACAGCAAAATCAGACCTGAGCTGTAGCTCATAAGGCACATCCTAAGTATCTCCCAAGGCAGCATCTCCCAAGTAACAGCTTCAATAACCCCAGGTTGCTACAAAACACCAGGGCAGCCACAAAGACTTCCCTGCGTTTAATCAAATCACTTCATTAGGTTGTTTAATAAGTGAAGGAGCTCTGGGAATGCCAGGGTTTCACTGCTCTCAAACAGCATTTGGAGAAGGAATTTATGGCAGAGCTATTAAGGCTCAATCAATCTGCCTTTAATCCTCCCACAGCCTCCACACCAGATAAAACTTCCCCTCTCTCGCTGTCTTGGGGGACATTTGGCCACCCCACACGAGGGGACACTTCCCTGGGAGCCACCTCAAGGGCTGGAGATGGTCCAGACATGGCATTTAACCATCCTCACCATCCCCACCCTGACTCTCATAGACCAGCAGCAGGGTCAGGGTTTTCTGTGCACAAAGTGGGGACCCTGCAGCACCCAAGGGGTTGGGTGGGAGGGGTGCTGAGCTCTGTGGGGTCTGTAGGGCAGCAGAAAGGGTGACAGGATCAGACACCACAGGAACAGAGCTGTGCAGAACCTCTTCTTGAGAACACCAACTTAACTGGGCTTTTACCAGGGGTGTCAGCAGGAGAGCAGGTCCCCCCAGTAGACTGAAATAATTTCCCTGAACAATTCATGTTCCTGCTCCTGCTGCCTTGGCATGTCAGGACAGTCCCAGCAATTCAGCAAAGAGGCAGAGACCCATGGGCAGCAACTGCTGCAGCCACAGGCAAGGGGCCTTGGTGGCTCCAGGGCTGGGACAGGAGCCCAGGGATGGCACCCAGAGCATTTCCATCCTGGGAATTCCAATCCTAGGTGGTGCCCAGGGGATAAAATGGCTGCAGGAGCATGAGGCTGTGTCCAGAGCCCCAGGTCATCTCAAGGGGCTCCTTCCAGCTGCTGCTCCTGGGGCTGATACAGAACTAAGCTCCAGGTGTTGCCAGAAAGCTTGGCTGCTTGCTCAGCCAGGAGCTGAGCTGCTGGGACATTCTGGAAAGCAGGGATTAAAGCTGACAGTTCTTCTAGCCTCTTCCTAAAAGAGAGGGACACTTGAGCAGGCACTTCCCAAATGCCTTTCCCAGACCCACTGTCCCCAGGAGCTCCCAGCATCTGCAACATGCTGCTGCCATTCCCTGCTCCTCTCCAGATGGATTTGCTTTGTATTTTCCAAATTGAGCCTTTGTGTTTCTCGCAGATTTTTCTAACCTCTCTGTCCTCTCTGGTATTTGCAGATCATCCCAGTTCTGCATCCTGGGAGGATTTTGTGCATGTTATTTCCTCCCTCATCCAGCTCCCGAAGCCCAGTAAACACAGCCAGTCCCCATGGGCCACCACCAGACCTGCACTTTCAATCTTCTCTGCCTTGCATGGCCCTGAAAATCCTCAGATGAAAACACAAACATTTCCACAGCAAATTCAAGTCCACAAACTCCAAACATCTGCAGCCACAGCTAAAAACCTCAGTGCAAAGACATCAACCCCCACCTGATGCAGCTCACCGAGGGCTCAGGGTCCTCAGCTCCAGCAACAACCAGCACAGCATGGAGAGCAGGTCTTTTCCTGGCCCATTCCTGGTGCCTCCACAGTTCCCCCAGACTCAAAAACTGGATGAAGGTCCAAACTCTCCCTCCTGCAGCAGCTCAGGGCATTTCATAACAAACACCCCACCTAACGCAATCACTCACACTCGGGAACTGCAGCTGCTTCTCCCCCCTCACCTGGGAGGACCTAAGACACTGCTCAGAGGTGTTTGCAGGCAGCACCAGCTCTGGGTGTTGCTGTGCCTCTCCTTTGATGTGTCAGACGTGCTGGCAGCTCTCCTGGCTTTTCCCAGCCCCCTGCCACCCTTCCTGGCCCCATTCCCATCATCAGCCCTTGCAATGGGAAGCCCCATCTTCAGGGAGAGCTTGTTCCTGCAGCCCTCAACCTCTAAAGGAAACCTTGGGAAGCTGGCAAAGCAACACCCCCCAGCCCCATCTCATCTCTTCCTGGTTTTTTTTCCTACTTAAGGGACAGTCCCTGTGGTGGCCACATCAGCCTGTCCCCGAGGAGCTGGGCAGGGCAGGATCTGGCCAGAGGTGCTGGCCCTGTCCTGGTGTGCACCCTGGCTGGTGAGCCCTGGCTGCAGAGTCCTCCTGCCAGGCCTTCCACCCCGACAAGCATCAACATTTCATAATAAACACATAGCTCAGGGCTGGAAAATAAACATCTTTCTGTTTCTCTCTGCCTGGGGAGTTCGGCTCCGATACTTTAATATTGCACATTTATTTTGATGGCAGCAGAAGGGACAGAAGGCTGAGCCAACCTGCCAACGCTGTAAAATCAGCTGTCAGGAGCATTCCCAGAAGCTGCTGTGCTCTGGCCATACCCACTGCCATGTTTGCCATGGAAGGACAGGCTGCAGCTGAGCTCTAGAGGGCAGAGCAGGTGGGCTGGGGGGCAAGCAACCCCCTCCAACATCTTCCCACTCCCCACAGGACTGCCTTCTGTCTGCAGGGGTGGATGCTGAACTGCAGCCTGGCCGAAAAGATTATTAAGCTCAATCTGTTGAACATCTGCAGCCTCAAGGGTCTCTGCTGGGAGTCGTGCTGGGGTCTCTGTTGGAGCTGCAGCTGATGGAGGGGCTGCCTGGGCAGGCAGGGCTGTCCCTCTGGAAGCACCACCCTGGGGTGGTGAGGCTGTGGGAGGGTGACTGGGCTGTGCTCCAGCTCCAGGCAGCTCAGCTCTGCCCTTGCAAGAGCTGGGCTATTGCCACCAAGTGCTCTCCCCTGGCCTGGAGACCCCTCCGGTGGGTGGCACAGCCCCTGGTACCCACCAGAGCCCTCAGAAACAAGCCCTGAGGACCCACCAGCTCAGTGCACCCATGGAGCCAGTCCCCCAGCAGCCCGGTCGTGTCCTGAGCTACAGAAAACCCGCCCAGGTCTGGTCCAGAGTTGCCTGTTGGGATAAACACCCGTTTCCCGGGACAACAGCCCGGGATGGCCCCTCTCCAGGCTCCCTCCTTGACGCCTTTGGGTGGGATGAGCAACATGTGTCATGGCTCCAATTAAAAAAGCTGGAAAGCTCCAGGGAGCTGTGGCTCTGCTTTCCCAAATGTCAGGTGGAGGTGGCGCGGCAGAGGAAGTGTTTTCATCTCCAAAGCATCTGTGTTGCTGCTTCCAGCTGAGGCAGATGCTCCAGAAACTGCTCCCGGCACCTCTGAGGACCCATCCCTTGAGGACTGCAGATGCTGGGATCCAAGAGGGGCGTCTGAGATGGTTCCAGGCCCTTTCCTGCAGCCTCAGCATCTTCCCAACACAGCAACGTAACACAGCAGCCTGGAAAAGTATCTCTGGTTCCTTCTCCTTTAGCCACCACCAAACCCTGCTTGAAAAAAGGGAAAGTTCCTGGGAGGGAAGGGGAAGCAAGGACAGGAAACGGTGCTGGCCCCATGGGTGTCCTGTCCCTCTGTGCCTCTGTCCCTGGGGATTCAGTGTCTCTGCCCTGAGCTGACCCCAGCAGGGAGGGACACGGGGCAGCAAGGGCCGTGGGGACGAGAAGGCTGCATCCCCCTCACAGCCTGTTTATTTTTCAGGCTCAGGGCTTTGCTGGAGCTGGAGGAATTCACCTCGCTGAAAGAGCCTTGTTTTTCACGGAGGAAATGAGACAGCGCGCTTCAGAGGAAATAAAAACACATAAAATAAAGAGAAACTGAGACACAGGCCTGGAAAAAAGTGGAGCCATCCAGCTGTGTCTCGCCAGCAGCCCAACCCCTGCCAGCAACCCCAGTGAGTGCAGCACGGCCATGGCCACCCCGTGCTCCACCCCCTGGCCCCCCAAGCCCCTCACCCATCCCCAGACCCCAACAGGCACCTCCTGCAGGTCTTCAGCATCTGGATCCACCTCCCTTCAACCCCTCTACCCTCCTCCTGTGCATGTGGGGTGGAGGGAGGGAAGGAGGGATTGGCGGGAGGGTGGATGGACTGGTGGAGGGGTGGATGGATTGGTGGGTGGGTGGATGGATTGGTGGGAGGGTGGATGGACTGGTGAGTGGGTGGATGGATTGGTGGGAGGGTGGATGGACTGGTGAGTGGGTGGATGGATTGGTGGGAGGGTGGATGGACTGGTGAGTGGGTGGATGGATTGGTGGGAGGGTGGATGGACTGGTGAGTGGGTGGATGGATTGGTGGGAGGGTGGATGGACTGGTGAGTGGGTGGATGGATTGGTGGGAGGGTGGATGGACTGGTGAGTGGGTGGATGGATTGGTGGGAGGGTGGATGGACTGGTGAGTGGGTGGATGGATTGGTGGGAGGGTGGATGGACTGGTGAGTGGGTGGATGGATTGGTGGGAGGGTGGATGGACTGGTGAGTGGGTGGATGGATTGGTGGGAGGGTGGATGGACTGGTGAGTGGGTGGATGGATTGGTGGGAGGGTGGATGGACTGGTGAGTGGGTGGATGGATTGGTGGGAGGGTGGATGGACTGGTGAGTGGGTGGATGGATTGGTGGGAGGGTGGATGGATTGGTGGGTGGGTGGATGGATTAGTGGGTGCATGGATTGGTGGGATGGTGGATGGATTGGTGGGAGGGTGAATGGATGTACTGGTGGATGGGTAGGTGGATGGATGGTTGAGTTGGGTGGATGAATGGACAGACACATCAATAGATCCTGCTGTTGTCCTCCATGGAAATCCTTGCTGCTTCACAACCAGCCTCCCTGAGAACCATCCCACAACCCCTGAAGGGTTCACTCTTGCCACCAAGGTCCAGTGGGTTTCACGCAGGACTGGGGGAGTGAATACTGATACAGCTTGGTGGTGACATCTGGGGGTGTTCAAGCCTGCCCAACCTGCCAGGGGCAGGACAGGGAAGCTAGAGGGTAAGTAAAAATCAGCCCAGCAAGGAGTGCAGGGAAGGGACCGTGCACACCCTGCTGAGGGCAGGGCTGGAAGCTGAGGGCAGAGCCACACCACTGTGAGGACAGCACAGGGGAAAAGCACTGATGATTTTCTAGCAGCTGGTGCCCCGGGTTGTGCCCTCTGACACGCCTGGGGGAGCTCTGCACATCGTGGGGGGGAATTGCAGTGACCCTGTGGACAAAGAGACACCACCCGGGCAGGTACAGCCTGACCTGGGAGGGGAGCAGCTCAGGCTGCTGCAAACACACATGGAAAACCAGCCAAAGGCTGGGGAAGAGCTTTTCCAGCTACGTGTCTTACAGGGATTTGCACCGGGATCAGAGACCGTTCATGGCTCATAACTCATTTACATTGATTAAGTGAGGCAATTAAACAGCGAGGGAAGGGCTCGGTGGTGGGGGATTGTGGCAGCACAGAGGAAGAGGCTGGTGAAAGGCTCTGGAAACGTGTCTGAGAGCACTTCCTGGTGTTATGGTCCGTCAGTAAATACCTGACTCAATTGCAATGAAGGGCACACCTGGAGGAGGTGCCGGGGAGCTGCTGTGCCCTCTGGCCTGGGGTCTCATCCCGACAGCACCGTGCAGCCCTGCATGCCTTGGAGCCACAGCTGAGCTGTCCCAGCACGGCAGGACAGCCCTCCTGGCTCCTTGGACCATCTGCTGGCACCGGCACCGGCACCGGCACCGGCACCGGCACCAGGCGCACAGCACATTAGCACTCCACTCCAGCAGTGGGCCGGCCCGGGGACACAGTCCTGTCGTCGTGCAGGGTGACATCAACCCCCTCCTCACGCCGCTGCTGGCTGAAGGGAGCAGCCGTAGCCAGGGATGCAAACACGGGACGTTTCCATACCGGGCGGCTCCAGCCCCGGCCCGGTTGCCCGCAAAGAGCCGCACCCACCGGTCGAGCCCTGCACCGAGGGCTGGGAGGCTTGGTGACCCTGAACCCCTTAAAAACCGGGGGACAAAGGTGCCCCAGGCCACGCCAGCCCGTGTCCCGCAGCCCCTGGGAGCTCCAGCAGCTCCAGCAGCTCAGCCAGTGTCAGAGAGCAGTTAAATCCTTTGAAACGGCTCCTCACAGGAAACCTGCTGGGGGCTTCTGAAGCTGCAGACACTTCAAGACAACCTCCCTCGGAAGCATTTAATTGGGAGGGCTGGAAGGGAGCAAGGAGGAAGCCCGGGGCGTGCAGCCCGCAGGGAGCAAAGCTGGGCAGGGCTCAGGGCTCCAGCGGCTGCCCCCGGGGGATGTTCCCGCAGGCTGCAGCCGTGGGGCAGAGCTGCACATCCCCCAGGATGATCTTTGCCAGCTGGGGAAAGATTGGGAGAAAGAGGCAGGAAGAGAAACCTGGGAGGAGTTTGCAAACGCCTCTTGCAGCCGTTTCCCCAACAAAAGCCCCTTCAGTCGCAGAGCCCAGAGCCCTCTCCTGCAGCCAAGGGCAACATTGGTGCCTGTGGAGCTGTAAGGAAACGTGTTTATTTTCCAGCAGAGTCACTGAAAAGCCGCGTGCTCGGGTGGGAAGGGCCGGCTCTGCAGCCGGTGGGAGCAGGCAGAGCCTTTCCCAGTGGCACCAGTGCCCCAGCTCCCAAACCCACCCCAGCGCCTCTGCACGATCCCAGTGACATCCACATCCCTTCTCCCAGCAGTGCCCGGGACGCAGCCCATCCTGCCACAGCCGCACCGATTCATGCCCAGGCAGCAGGAGGACCCCTGTGCCCAAAAGCCCAGGCACATCACCTCCGGGGGAGCACCACGACCCCAGTGGAGCCCCCTTTTCACCCACCAGCCGTGTCCCTGGCACCACGCAGCCCCCCGGCCACACCAGCAGAACCAGGGGGTGCAGCTGGGGGTGGGTGTCCCTGCAGCCCCAGGAGCTGGGCTCCCCACACACACACACAAACACAGGCTCCCAGCTCCAGCCAGGTAAGTCAGACCCACCTGAGCTCTCCTGCTTGCACCCACGACCCCAGGCGGCCCCAGACATGGGGCAGTGGGTGCCTGGCAGGGTGCAGAGCTGGGGGTCTGGGAGAGCAGGAGGGGCTCAGCCCCCCCACGCGAGTCTGCAGCTGCTTCCTGGCAAAGGGAGCAGGGAATCACTACCAGACCTCCTTGTGCTGCAAACTAACCCTGAGCTGCTGCAGTGTCCCCTGCAAGACCCCCGGCCCAGTGGCTCAGGGGGGTACAAAGCCAAGGCACAGGCTACAGAAGCCCCCTCCTTATTTCCAGCACTTGCCAGGCTGGACAGGGAGAGGTGGCAGCAGCAAAGCCTGGGAGCAAACACAACCCCCCCCAGAGCCAAACTCCGTGGCACAGCCCACCAGGTCAAAGCTTTCGTTGAGTTTAAACACAAGCAAACACGTTCCCACCCCTCCCGTGTCACAGCTGAAGGGAAGGATCCTGCTGGGATCAAGTTCATCTGTGGGGCTGATTCCCATTTCACTGCCTGGGAGGGCTCCTGGAGATCACACCAGCAGCACCGAGTTTGCTCGTGGTTTCCCTATAAATACCCCTGACGGGAGACATTTACTTAGGATTTCACATTATGAACAGCCAGGGCAGGAAAAAGGTCGGGGAAAGAAGAAACTGGAGTTATTTCCCGGAGGAAACGCTGCCAGGGGTTCCTCCTGCAGCTCCCTAGCAAAGGGGAATTTTCCCCTTTCAAACACCCAGGGTAGGAAGCATCCAAAAAAGCTGTTGGAGGGAGGAAACACCCCCCACAAACACCCCCCGGGCTGCGGCTGCCGGGGCCGGGATCCCCCGGTGCTGCTGTGTAGGATCATTCATCCCCAGCCCTCGGGGCGTTCCGGGAGAGGATTAATTAAATCTTAACACCGAGAGCTTAGCGCAGGGCTGGGCGTGATCATGTATTATTCATCCGTTCAATAACACAGCTGATTTATTAATGAAAAGGTCAGACTCTCTGGAAATGAAGGGGTTTTGTCGGCAAATCGGTTTCGGAGGAGCTGCCGGAGTGACTCCGCTTCCAGGGCTGCACCCGCTGCCGGCCGGGATGGGGACAGCACGGAGAGCTCTGCCCTGCTCCTTCCAGCCCATTAATCCTCACACACTGCTTTTGGAGCCCGACATTCCCCCTCCAGCAGAGGCAGACAGCAGTGGGAATGTTCCTGCAGGAGCCTGGACGGAGCGTTACTGGGTGTATAGGAGCGGTTTCTTGGCTGCCCTGCTTCCCCGCTTCAGCCGTGGAGGACCTGGGGAGCCAAAGAGACCCAGAGCTTACACATCAGCATCTCTGCCTTGGAGGGAGAAAGGGAGAAAGCCACAGGCAGCCAACCCCTCCCTCCAGCGCCGTGCTGGCCGGGAGGGAACTGCCTGTCGGCAGGGAAAACAGGAGCTGGAGCGATGTCCCCCAATTCAAAAAATAAAGGAAGGAAAATCCTTACAGCAGGAGCTGTTTTCCCCTTGGGCACCAACAGCCCACCTACCTCTCAGCCCCATATTTAGCTCAGCCCCCCTTCAGGCACCCCTTTTCCTCTCCTTGCCTCTCTTGAGGGCAGAAAACACTGAGTTACAGCCAGCCTGGCCCTTCCAGGGAAGCACAGGGACATCTCCAGCCTTTTCCCTTGTTCCATGTCCCCAGCACGGTGCTTGAACGTGACAGCTGAGAGGACAGCTGCCTTCAGACAGCAAAGGGGGCACCCCAAAAGCAGATCCAAGCTCGGGTGCAGCCCTTTCCCTCCACACCCAAGGCATCAGCCATCCCATTTTCCCTCCTCCCCATGTAGGGTCCTGCAGCAGCAGGTCCAGGACCCTGTGTCGGGAGCAGGGAAAATGGGGGGATGGTTGATGCCTTTGACTCAGCCTGGCAGCAGTTTCCCCTCTCTCTTTGAAGACAGAGACAAGCCCAAGAGCCAGGGAGAGGTCCCGGGGCTCCCAGACATGATATGGAGTCCCCATCCCTGGAGGGATTTCAAAGCCGTGTCGATGTGGTGCCGAGGGACACGGTTTAGTGCTGGTTAAACAGTTGAACTCGGTGATCTGCAAGGTCTTTTCCAACCCAAACGATCCCCATGATCCACACAGAGCTCTGCCCCTGGGGACAGTCATCTCCCAACTCCCTCCTAAAAACTGGTGCCTGGGGTCCTGGGAGCAGCTCAGCCCCAGCAAACACCTGCCCGTGCAAGGCACCTGCCCGCAGGCAGCAGTGGGTGTTGTTCCCTCCCTGCCGAGATTTCCAGGCATCCGCATTCAGGGCTGTCGGGAAGAAGCTGCTTTGATCATTGCTAATGATTGCTCAGGGGCTGACAGGAGCTCTGCAGCACCCAGCCCACCCCCAGCTCTGCTGCATCGGCCCACGGACCCCCCAGCAGCCCCTCACCACCCCGTCCTGTCCCTGTTCCACAGCATCCTGCCCTGGGGATTATCCCACATCCCAGCGCCCACTTCCCAGGAGGGAAAGGGGGGCAGAGCACAAGGGATGTGGCCCAGAGCCCAGGGCATGGCAGAGAGGAGCAACTTCACCCAAAACCTGAGGAGATGATGCCATCCCTCCAAAATCACCTCCTTTTGGATGCTCTTTTGGTTTCCCTAAATTGTGAAGGTGCTGCCAGGACCCCAAGTTTCCCCTAAACAGCTCAATCCAGCCGAAGAGCAGCAGGAGCAGCAGCAGCAGCAGGAGCAGCAGGAGCAGCAGGAGCAGCAGGAGCAGCAGGAGCAGCCCAGCAGCGGCAGGAGCAGCGGGAGCAGCGGGAGCAGCAGGAGCAGCAGGAGCAGCAGACACCCACGCCCTGCTTCTTGCTCCTGTTTATCTCCAAAGATTTGTCTTATTTTTATTTCCTTTAAAAAAAAAAAAAAAAAAAAAAAAAAAAAAAAAAAAAAAAAAAAAAAAAAGAAAAGAAGAAGGAAACCATTCCTGCCTTTAATCTGGAGGAGTTTTTGCAGCTCAGAAGAAGGCCCAGGCGTGGTGATGGGAGCCAGGGCAGGGGAGGACAGAGGTTTGCTGCAGTGTCTTAGCTCTGGGGCATCAAAACGATGCCAGGGCAAAGAGGCTCTGGGCAGTGGGATGGTTTGGTTTGATTTGTTTGCTAGCATGGGAAGCCAGGTGGCAAGAGCAGGCAGGAAGGCTGATGGCTTTCCCAGGCAGCTGATGTTTCAGGTTTTTGGGTTTTTGTTTGGGGTTTTTTTTTCATATTTCAGATGCTTTAGAGAGAAAAACAGCCTGTGCCCCATTTGGGAGTTTGATGTCGTGACCTTCCCAGAGCCAGGGGGATCTGGGGAAGCTGGGGGGAATCAGGAGGCCCAGGAAGGGCTGAGCTCAGCCCAGGACAGCTCAGGTGCCCATCACGGGGCTGGGGGGATGTAACCAGTGGTAGAGGGCACAGGGGGACAGGATTGGGCCCTGCCTCCCCCCTGCCCACCAGCCCTGCCTGCCTCACAGCTGCCTGCACCTCATTAAGAGGGAGGCAGGTTTGGGGGGCTGGCTGGGCATTTGAAGAGCATCATTCAGATAGATGTGTGGTTTTAAAGGGAGACCTTCACCCTGCTGCTCTCTGAAGGTCTCTGCTTAGCCAGGAGGGACCTCCAGCAGCACAGCTCTGTGCACCAGGACCTCCTCCCTGTTGCTGCCAGGTGCAGCTCAGCTTGCTGGCTTTAATTTGTTCACGTCCACACGGGTTTATATTTAGCTCCCAGTGTGTCTGGCGCCCTGTTTGCAGAGATATTTGGGTACCAAGCTCACCAAGGAGGCCTGCACTGAGCCCTCAAAGCTGGAAAGGAGAGACCTGTGGCTAGGGGACACCTCTGGGGACAGGCAGAGATGGAGCCCTTGGGTTCAGCACCAAAGATCCCTGCCTGTAGGAAACATAATGTGAGATTTTCCCTATCCAGGAGCCTCAGTCAATGGGCTGGAATGAACCTGTTCCCTCCTGCTGTTTGTTCAGGAGAGCTGAGAGGCTTCGGAGAAGAGCCAAGCATTCAAAGGGCCTTTGAAGACATGAATTGAAGGCTCTGAGCAAGAAAATGCTGCATTTTTTCCTTTTGCTCCTGGGACAGCTGCAGCCAGGGCCTGGCAGCCTGCAGAGCTACCTCCCTTGATGCCACGGTGGGAAGAGGGGAGAGGCAGACAGATCACCTTGCTCAGCTTCTAAGCACAGAGCAACCACCACCACCAGCAAATGTCCCAGGGTTTCCCGTGCCCTTGTCCCACCCCAAGGTCCAGCAAGGAGCAGGGACCTGCTGCCACATCCCAGTGGAGCAGCTCTGCCCTGTGACAGCTGAGGGCAGGGGCTCTGGGTTTGGACACCCATCACCCTGGGGAGCAGGGGCAGGTCCTGTGCCAGGCTACTGCAGATCAGGGCACTGCAGTCCCAAAGAAAGGGCTGGGAAGATGTCAGCAACCTGCCAGGTTTGATCCCAACACCACACCATACCCACCAGCAGAACCAAGTGATGCCCACACAGCTGTGGACAAACATCTGCATCCAAGCCTAGGCAATAAATCCCAGCAGCAGCAGCAGAGCCTGTGACACCTGAAAGGACTTGTGTGATCTTTGCAACTGGCAGCTCCCTTGCTGTCCTCCTGGGTGGATTTGCACTTGGCTAATCTTGTGCAAACTGCTCCTCTGGCTCCTCTGCAAAACCCAGAGGCTCTCCAAGGTATTTCTGTGTGTGCTGGTAACCAGGCTCCCTCAGCCATGGAGATGTGAGCAGTGTAAAGCAGAAGTCCAGGGACAGGCAAGGGAGCGACGGGATGAGGAAACGCTTCAGAGTTTCCAGCTCTGTTCCAAATTAAGCACTTAACCTTTTCAAATACATTTTACAGTGGTTGTAATAAGCTCTGACCCTCTTTATGCTGAGACATCCTCTCCCAGCACAGCCCAGAACACCAAACATGCACTAAGGGGAGAGGCTCTGGAACCTATAGACAGAAATTAAAGGAATCCAGAGCCTTGGGTGTGCAGGGAGGGGGATGAGATCACACACTGACACCACTGGGTACCCATGGCCATGGGGCTGGAAGCTGTGGACTGGGCTGCAGAAACATTCCTGGGTCTGGTAGGGTTGAGTCCACCCCATAATAACCTGCAGACCCCAAGAGACCAGGGGGTTATTACATGAGGCTCCAGGGCTCCAAAGACAGCTTGTAATTACAGTGGGATGGGGCAAAGGCTTCCCCAGCCAGACTAGCATTTCCCAGTGTTGGCAGCTGTGCAAAGGCAGCAGCTGGGGAGGGGAAGGGGCAATTTGGAGTGTTCTCTCCCTCCCCCCTGTCTCCCCAAGGAGATCTGGAGGCAAATAGGAGCCACATGTGGCCACTGCACAGCCCAGACCCACTTGCTGCCAGACCACGACGGGAGCAGGGATGGGGGGACAGGGGCTTCTCTGCAGTGCAAAGGTGGGCACCACAGGGGTCCATGTAGCATGTCCAGGGCAGGGGGCAGAGCAGTGGGAAGGGGACAAAGGTGTGGGCAGGATGTGGCCTTCCCCCTTATTTTTGGTGCCAAGCACCTCATCAGTGCAGGCTCTTTTTGGAGTCACAGGGCACAGAGCGGGATATGGGGTGAGAGCAGGGGCTGCAACTGGTCACCAACTTCACAGCCCCAGTGTCCCATGGGAGGGAGAGGAGGGGAGCAGACAGGTGAGGATTCCCAGCCAAGGGCTGCCTGTCATCCATTTTCTAGCCAGGGAAAGCCTGGGCTGAGCCTTTGCAACTCACTGCATGCAAGGGAAGCTTTGAAGGACATCAGATGGAAAGCGGATGGCCCTGGGAACATCGAACTGTGCTGAGAGACAGGAGCTGTGCTGAGAGCATCACCCTGAACAGAGCATCACCCCAATGAGGGATCAGCCCAAAAAGAGCATCACCCTGACAAAAGCATCACCCTGACTAGAGCAGCATCCAAATCAGAGTTTCCAGCAGAGTCCCAGGGCTCGCTCGGCAGTTGTGCTGTCTCCAAGTGACTGACTCCCTCCAGATTGCCTCAAATCTCGATTCAAGAATGTTGTTTGGGCTGAAGAATGCATTGCTACAAAGGAAAAAAAAAGGCAAAAGGGAGGCCGGGGTGAGAGGGGAGGCGTTCGGTGGGGGAATCCTGGATGAGCGGGTGAATCCTGTTTGGACGAGTAGGGTTATTCGGAGGCTATAGGTTCACAGCCCCAGTGTCCCATGGGAGGGAGAGGAGGGGAGCAGACAGGTGAGGATTCCCAGCCAAGGGCTGCCTGTCATCCATTTTCTAGCCAGGGAAAGCCTGGGCTGAGCCTTTGCAACTCACTGCATGCAAGGGAAGCTTTGAAGGACATCAGATGGAAAGCGGATGGCCCTGGGAACATCGAACTGTGCTGAGAGACAGGAGCTGTGCTGAGAGCATCACCCTGAACAGAGCATCACCCCAATGAGGGATCAGCCCAAAAAGAGCATCACCCTGACAAAAGCATCACCCTGACTAGAGCAGCATCCAAATCAGAGTTTCCAGCAGAGTCCCAGGGCTCGCTCGGCAGTTGTGCTGTCTCCAAGTGACTGACTCCCTCCAGATTGCCTCAAATCTCGATTCAAGAATGTTGTTTGGGCTGAAGAATGCATTGCTACAAAGGAAAAAAAAAGGCAAAAGGGAGGCCGGGGTGAGAGGGGAGGTCGAGGGAGGGTTTGCCCTGCCCTTCTGCACTGACCTTTGCATTTTTGGAGCAGAGACTGCAGCCGCCCGACGCAGACATTTGCCAGATGTTGAGCATGTTCCTTCCATGCAGCTCAGCCAAGGCTGAGCCCAAAGGGAGTCAATGATCCCTGCTCCCTCCTCCACCCCCTCCTGCTGCCTGCACCCCTTTAGGACTCAGTTTCCCTGCCTGCCTTTTCCCTGCCTGCTTGTTTTGCAGCCACCCTCGGATATTGGGTGGAGGCTTCCATGAGAGTTTGGTTTTGGAGGAGCCTCTTACAAAAGAGCCACCCCAGCTTGGGAGAACCATCTGAGAAGAAACCCACTCTGAAAGTCCCGGGGCAGCCCCCCCAGGCACAGGGCAGCCCCGCAGACACCAGTGCTCTGGCTCCAGAGTGTGGTTAGAGGAAGGAGAGGGTTCCCTGCAGGGTGCAGGAGGATGGAGCTGAGCACAGGAACCTGGAGAGGGCAGTCGCTGCCAGTGCCTGCATGGGAAGTCTCTGCATTTTACAAGGCTGGAAGGAGCCAGGATTACAGAAGAAGAGGAGGTTTAGGCTGCAAACATCCAGAAAGGCAACCTGGGAGCCACAGAGCTCCGGGCACCAGCTCTGGAGCCTTTCTGCTCAGGTGTTTGCAGCACTAGCCTGGCCAGGAGGCCTGATGCAAAGAAGGGGATCTGGATTGTGGCTTTGCAGGTTCTTCCACCACCAGGGCTCTGCAGGTGGTAGCTCATGTGCTTCCACCCACCCTGCAAGGCTGGAGACACCAAGGGACAAATTCTCCTTGGCTCCTACATGGACTCTTGTCACTGAAGCCCCTTAAAAGAGCATCTGGAACCTTCACCCTGCAGGGATCAGCCTTGAGAGACACGACCTAGGAGGGGACCTGCAGGAGCTGCCTGGGCAGGGCAGGGGAAACAGCTACACAGCCCCCCATGGAAGTGGGAACCCCCTCCCAGGGTGGAGAGGGCTGTGGAAATTAAAGGAAATAGCAGGAGTGGGAGGACAGAGCAGCCAACAGCTCCAGCAGAGCTGAAACTTCTTGGAAATTGGGAAGAGGCAGAAATGACATCATCCAGGAGTAAAAAGGGAAGCTGCTCCCAAGTAGGGAGCACTTAGGACAGTGGCTGGGTTTGGGTGCCCGTGGTGGGTTTAACAGTTCTCCCTTCATCCAGGCAGGATGAACTTCAGCCTGAGCAGGAGCATCAGAGACTTCTGTTCCTTTGTTTTGATGTGAGGCATTTGGTCCCCGTGCCAGAAGCACCCGGACAACCCCAAGTCCACCCAAGGAGAAGACAATGCTCCCACCTCCCAGCACAGGATTGGCAAAGTCAAGGCAAACTGGAGCCAGATTCAGTGGTTTCAAATGAAAGGCTCAGGAGGATTTGATCAAAACAACTGGAACAAACCCAACCCAAATAGACATTGCTCACATCAGCTTGATTTAGAAAACCAAAGCAAATCAATAGAGGCTTCTGCCTGGCTCTGATGAGATGCAGACTGCAACAGTTGGAGTAGCTGCTCCGGATGAGATTATGCAGAGATAGGGACCATTTACTTGGAGCAAGCAGGACAGTGTGTTCCCAGCTCCTGTCACCAGTTCGGGGCTTTCTTTGAACTGTCAGCAATAAGGAAGAGGGGTTTGTGGGAGGAGATGTTGAAAACGTTTCAGGGAAGCCACTTGGGAACTGAGAGGAGCTGTTTTGCACTGACATGATACAAGCAGTAGCACTGAGGTCTTCTCAATGCCCACCTCACATCAGGCAAACGGACCTAAGTGGCTCAGAAGATGCTGGACACCTGGAGCATGAGATTTCAAGGTTGGATGGAGAAAAAAAGACATATGTGGTTCTTTAGACAGTAAATGTTTGCTTCCCTGAGATATTAGATAATCACAGAATTGTTCTGGTTGGAAAAGACCTTTAATATCACCCACTCCAACCACAACCTAACTCTACCAACCATTAACCCAGCTCTACCAAGTCCATTGATTAAACCATACATTCCTAAGCTGGTCAGGATGAGATTCGACAGAAAGTCCTGGTGACTATAGAGAACATACAATCCCAGTTTAATGTTGCTATTTTCTGGTCTAGGATGGGAAAAGGGGCTGTGGCCATAGGGAATGGCACCATTAGGAGCCAGGTCATGCAGGGGGAGCTCCTCAGCATCCCCAGGGGCACCCACAGAGGGTGCCTGACCCCAGAGGGTACTGGAGGACATCCTCCCCCTAAGGGTGCACATCCTGGGTCAGGAATATTTTGAACTCCCAGAAGATGGGGAGGTCATGCTCCTTATCTACCCTACTGGGGACAATCTGCTTTGCCAGAAAAACATCCAAGCCCTGTGAAAGCCTCTGAGCTGTTGGCCAGCAGGACACCTCTTGCTGCCAGAGATGTGACGTTGGTTGACACCATCCGAGCGCCGAGCAGCAGATGTTACTGGCTGCCACCACCCTCCCCACCATTTTCCCTGGAATGGAGCTTCCAGGCAATGGGAACAAATCCCTCCAGCGGGGTCATTCTCCACACCAACCCAACACTTCAAACCACCTCCCTGCCCACGTCCTGCAAGCTGCTCAGTAGAGAAGAAGAGATGCCACCAACGGAATGAAAGCCCCCACCCCTCTTTAATAGGGTGTCCTTTTAGGTGGCTTCGTCCCTCTGTCCTCTTTTTCCCACTCAAAAGCAAAGCTTTCTCTGAATCCTCCCTCTCCTTGCAGCTCCCAGCTGCTGTGCAGGGAGCTGTGCTTTCCAGGCACACTTCTCCTTCCCAAACAAACCGGCTTCCTGGCAAGGTCCCCACTGTACAGCGTGTCCCTCGCAGCCCCGGCCACCCCACACGCTCCTCCTCCTTCCAGCAGGGACCCCAGAGTGATCATTGCAAGGCTCCCCAAGGGAAGAGGACGTTTTGGCTGGGAAATGTCGATGGCAAGCAAGGAAAAAGCAAGCCCAGAGGGGTATCTGGCACCTGCTGAGATTCACTAAGTAATTCCAGGCTCCTGGGAGGACCTGGGCGTGCTGCCGGGGCCAGCCATGGGATGGGGACAGGAGCTCAGTTCCCTGCTGGAGGAAATGCTTGGGCAGCCCTGGAAGAGTTGTCCCCAAAGCTGAAGTACACAGAGAGCCAAGATGGGGACTGGGGGGGCTGTGACAGCACCCAGCACTCCCCCACTTTGCAAGACCCTCCTGGGCAAGGCTGGTGCTGGGAAGCAATGAGGCTTGTGGCAGGGAGAGCCCCAAGCTCTGCTGTCTCTGCCCAACTACAGGTCACCCTTGACACCTGCTCCTGTCGTCTGTCCCCCCACAGCCACCCCCAGGTCAGCCTCGGGGGGTGGGACAGACACCCCCATCCCAGTTGGATGGGCACAGCCTGCAGAAATGCCAGCTTGGCATCAGTCCCCTGCCAAGCTGAAGACAAATTTTTGCTGTCACAGTGGCCCTTTGGTAGGCAAATTATTTACCTTGGATGCTGCAGCCTTATCGTCCATGGAAATGTTTATCCTACATATTTAGTGGTGGGACTGCACAAACTGAGGCTTCCTGGGGAAGGAGCTCAGGCTGCAGTCAGAGCAGGCACTAATGTCTCTCCCCCTGGTACTGCAAAAGTTAAAGCTACTTGCTCACTTCTCCCTAAGAATCACACCCTCAGCACCTCAAAATCTGATCTTTTTTTTTTTGCCTGGCAGGAGGCCTCCTCATGGCTTCCTGATGAGAATCACAGGAGACCTAACAACAGCCCTTTTAAAAAAACAACATCCCCAATTCCACTAACTCGTTAAACAGAGAGAGCCTGAAAAGTGCCAACACTCCTATGAGAAAAGACTGGAGAGAGGGAGGGAGGGAGGGAGAGAGAGAGAGGGAGGAAAGAAAAAGCAGGTTATTTATAACGCCAGGCAGCCTTAGGGTCTCTTCAGTCTCTCCTGCAAACTGGCTGCTGCTGGGAGGTCACCCCTGCCGAGCCCGTGACCTGCAAGCACAATATTTGATTTGGGATCTAGGGCGGGCACCAGGCTTTGCAGAGCAGGAGACACTCTCACATGCTGCTTGACACACGGGAGATCCCGGAGAAGAGCAGCGAGGCTTTGGGAAGGAGGCTCTTAGCTTGGTAAGTCCTTCTCTGTATTTATTATGTTGGGGTTTTTTTTATTATGTTGTTTTTTGAAGCCTGATTTCCATCCCCTCGCCGGCTGCCACCTGGAGCACATGCCAACCACAGGGGTGGCACAGCTCCCCAGCCACCACGGAGGGGAAATCCTCTCTCCCTCTACCCACATCTCTTGCCACTCTGGCAGCTTCTTGCCCACTTTGGCCAAGAGCTGGACACCTCCAGCCATGGACACCCAGGTGTGGGCAGTGCCTGCTCTTTGCCTCGCACAGCCCTGCTGGGTGAAGCTGGTTTCATGCCTGGCACAGCAGTGATGGGCAGAGTCCATGGCTGACCATGGGCTGAGAAATCCCTTGCTCCAAAACCTGCTCCCTCCCAGGGTGAGGAGCTGATCCCATTACCCTGCAGCCTCTGGCATGGGAGCATGGACACCAGGAGGTGACATGGATCTCATGGCCAGCACACTCACCCCAAAACCAGAGCTGGAGCCCACTGGGAAGAAGCAGCCTCCAAATGAAACAGGAGACTGCTGAGGACACGCTCTGGGGTTACCAGTATGCTGAAGAGGGGCACTGGGAAAGGTGGACAGGCCCGGTGGAACAGTCCTGTCCTGAACAGAAGTTCAACACCCCCAAAGAAAGAGCTGCCTGGGTGGAGAAGCCCCTGTGCAGAGCTCTGCTATTTGAGCAGGCAGAGTGCCCTGGAAAGCAGGGAGGAGGAGAAGAAACTCCTCTGTGACTGCCAAGCTCCCCAGCTCCACGCAGCATCCCAGAGGACCACGTCTCATCCACCCTTTGGCGGAACAAGCGCATGAAGGAGGAAGGAGGGAGAGAAGGAGGAAGCCAGGAGGGAGCCCTGCCTGCTCCATCCCTCTTCTCCTCCAGCAGGAGTAGCCTGCCAGGGTGCCTCGGTGGCAGGGCAGCCCAGCAAACTGTGTCCTCTTTGTCTGCCAGAGAGACATCCCCCCTCACGACGGGCTGGGGACACGGCCAGGTGTCATGGGGTGACCCCAGGGCCACCCCTTGGCACGGTGAGTTGGGCCACCAGCCCATGCTTGCGGGTTGCCTGCAGGGCGGGAGAGGAGCTGGCAGGAGCAGCCCTGCAGCCACGTAGGAGCCAGCAGGGGGGAGCAAATCCGGCTCCTCTCCCCCTTGGAACAGCTCGGCCCCATGGATTTCCTGGAGGCATTTCAAGCTGCCTCACTCCGGGCCGCTCTTCATGCTCCTTTAGCCCCAAGATGAGGAGCCAGGGTGACCCAGAGCCCTCCTGCCATCAGTGCCACCATGTGCCAGCTGCCAAGACAAGGGGCTCAGGGAGAGGTTTTCCTTGGCTCCAACCAAGCCCCCTGCCCTGCTCCCATCAGGGTGCCAGCCCTTGCCAGGCTGAATCCCACACTATGGGTCCAAGCACCAGGTCTGGTGATGGCTCCTTCTCTCCCTGGTCACCTCACCCTCAAGGAGCCAGTAGGTGCTGCCCCTTTTCGTGTCGGGGCTGAGCTCAGGAAATCCAGGCTGGAAAGTGGTTTTCATGTCAAAAAAATGAGCCAGAACTTGTTTACCAGGATTTACATCAATCCTGAGCAGCACGAGCATCCTGCTTTTTTTTGTGGGGGAAGGGAGAGCTGGATGAAACCCACAGTGAATGATGTTGCCAGCAAGGGTAGCATAAATATAGCTCCATCGAAACATGCCTCGAGCTCCATCAACCTGTTCCTGCAGCCACCACTCTCCTCCCCTTGGCCCAAGAGCAGCCAAGTCCTTTCTCCTCCCTCCCATGCAGAGCCAGCAGGGGCAAATCCCAGGCAGCTCGGGGCAGGATTGCATGACCTTACACAGATTTGGGCCACATGCCCCATATATCTCCACCCTCTGCTCTGTTGTAACAGAAGTACCCATAAATAAAGATTTTGCAAGAAAATATCCTCTGGGATGGAGGTTTCTAGAAGGCCTGAAGTGAAAAGGGGGTGAGATTCACTCAGGCCCCCTGGTTCTCCAGCTCTGCCACCAACCCCACTGGATTCTCAGGCCTTGAGATGCAGCCCACCTGCCTCTACCCCTTACACCAGAGCTGACACTACTGATAGTTTGTTCCCTCCCTATTTCTCCCTCACCCAGGTCCTTCCAGCACCAGCACCATGCATTGGGCCACCATCCTGATCATTGCTGGACTCTGTGGAACCTCCCTGGGTCAATACAATGAAGAAGAAGACCTGGCCTGGCTGCAGTACTACATGAGGCAGTCCCGCATGTCCTCCTACAACTACATGCCCTACTACGAGGATGAGAACACCCCCTATGTCTACTCTTACCTCCCAGCTCCAGACACGGAGCCAGAGCCTGGCCCTGAACCTCAGCAAGCGCCTTCCTGGCAGTGTCCCCAAGAGTGTGATTGTCCCCCCAACTTCTCATCAGCCATGTACTGTGACACCCGGAACCTGAGGTACCTGCCCTTCGTGCCTTCCCGGATGAAATACGTTTACTTCCAGAACAACAGGATCACTGCCATCCAAGAGGGAGCTTTTGACAATGCCACGGAGCTGGAATGGCTGGCGCTGCACAACAACCAGATCTCCAGTGAGAAGATGGGCAAGAAGGTCTTTGCCAAGCTCAAAAGACTGGAGAGGTTGTACATGAACAACAACAACCTGACCAAGGTGCCCAGCCCTTTGCCACGGACTCTGAGAGAGCTCCACTTGTCTTATAATCAGATCTCCAAGGTCCCCTCCAATGCTCTGGAGGGTCTGGAGAACCTCACGGCTCTGTACCTCAGCCACAACTTCATTTTTGAGATGGGAGCATCCCTCAAAGGGCTCAAGTCCTTGATCCTTGCTGATCTGAGCTACAACCACCTCAGGAAAGTCCCTGATGGGCTCCCAATGGCTTTGGAACAGCTCTACCTAGAATACAACTACATCAACACCATCCCTGATAACTATTTCAAAGTCTCACCCAAGCTGCTCTATGTACGGATGTCCCACAACAGCCTGACAAATCAAGGTCTCTCTACCAACACTTTCAACAGCAGCAGCATCCTGGAGCTGGACCTCTCTTACAACAGGCTCCAGAAGATCCCCCGTGTCAGCACCAACCTGGAGAACCTCTACCTTCAGGGGAACCAAATCAATGGTGAGCAGAAACGCATCGACCAAAGCGCGGCGGTGCCATAGAGGGGTGGGGAGGTGGGGATGCAGAACCTGTGCCTCCCTCTGGGAGACTGGCTGGGGTCATGGTGTGAGCAGGAAGCTGGTATTTGGGAGACTCCCAGGTGGCCCTCAACAAGGCAGGAATGGGGCCTGTTGTGTCCCAATAGCCATGGAGAGCTCTGAAGGCTCCCATCGTTGCACTGGTTTCACCCAACCTTTAGCAGAAGTCTGAGCATCTTCTGGTTAGAGAGGCCAGAAACCAGCTGTGGGCAGAAGCTGATGCACCAGGTGGAGAGGGAACTGTGGCTTTAGTCCAGCATTGCACACAGGCTGGGGGGTCACCAATAGGGTGGACAGAGGTGGGAGGTCCTCACAGCCACCATCACTATACCTGGGAACACACATCACCCTGGCCAGTGCTAACACAGAGGACAGGGACATTCCCAGGCTGCAGCCCCTTTCTCCAGCCCCCTCTGCCCACCTCCTTCCCTGCAGGGCATTGGCACAGCCCAGGGCTCCAAAGCCCTCCCAAAGGGATCCCCCCAACTTCCACAGCTGAGGGGAACATCCTTGCTGGGTCTGGGACAGACAGGAGCTCTTAGTTATTAGAGCCATCAACGCAGCATCTTCTGCCAGGACTAAAATTCATTCCACTTAATACACAAATAAATAAAAGGAACAGATTGTTCTGGGGCTGCTATTTATAAAAATATGCTAGGGGGGAAAAAAATACCAAACAAATTAACTCCCTCCCCCAAAAAAACCCAACAACTAAGCAATCTCTTGGAAAAACCCAGGCTTGTCCCTCTCACCTGCCAGGTCCTGAGGGCAGGACCGTCCCGGAGCGGTGCTGGAGCCGCCGGGCCAGCCTGGGATGAGGAGGGGGATGTGTTGGTGCACCCATCAGCTGTTGCAGAGGAAACACACAACCCCGCACCCAGGATCCGACAGCAACACAAAAACAAGGACAGATTTCCAAGTGTTTGCTTTCAGACCGGGCTGCCGGCACCGGCTGCCCGCAGACCCCCCAGACC
>NW_009952434.1:675052-678979 GCF_000747805.2 Chaetura pelagica
GGGGCTGCGGGGGCTGCAGGGGCTGCAGGGGCTGCAGGGGCTGCAGGGGCTGCAGGGGCTGCAGGGGCTGCAGGGGCTGCAGCTCCACGACCGCAGCATCAACCCCACCGGGGGGCACATCCCACCCCACGGGACATCAGGTCGTGACCCTCCGGCCACCCCGCTCGCCCCCCGCACACCGGGGGTTTCGCAGCCCCCCAGAGCCCCCCGGGCTGTGGGTGCGGGGACTCCCAGCAATTCTCTGCCCTCCCCAGCAGCCTCCCGGCCTGGAGCTTTGCTGCCCTCTAGTCGGTCATTCCTCTCCCAAATCCTACACCCAATTTTTTTTTTTTTGGAGCTTGTTCCGTCTCCTCCCTGCAAACCCAGCGCTGAGCAGGAGTTTCCCTGCCTGGAACGGAGGGGGGATGATCACAGGGTGGGATGGGGACACATGTGTCCCCTGTCCAGGGGGCCGGGACGTGTGGCCGAGGGGAGCCAGGGGCTGGAGGCTGCAACGGATGAGACCTCAGCAAAGAGGCTGCAAAGGCAATTCCCAATAAAAAGCAATGGTTTTCATCTGACTCCTCCTGGCATTTTCCCTGCCAGCCCTCCAGCCGGACTGGGAAAGGCAGCTCAGGTGCTGACACTGCTCCCAAACCCTTGGATAGGCACAAATCGATGGGCTCCTTCCAGCTGCAGCCAGGAGCATCAGTTACTCTTCTAGCTTAAGAGGGGAGAGTGTCAAATTTGCACGAGTTAGTGGTGATTTGGGGGTGATCTCCTTTTTTTTCCCTGCCCATCTTACCACAAAGCAGCTCCCAGGGGTCAGCACCCTCAGCCCCAGAGCAGCCCCCCTTGATATTTCTCACATCCTTCCCCGAAGATCAGTCACATCACAAAGGTGAGAGCTGGGGCCAAAGCCGGTGCTCAGGTTCTCCATCTCCTCTCCCCCCGCAGAGTTCTCCATCAGCAGCTTCTGCTCCGTGGTGGACGTGATGAACTATTCCAGGCTGCAGGTCCTGCGGCTGGACGGGAACGAGATCAAGAGGAACGCGGTGCCCCCGGACGCCCCCCTGTGCCTGCGACGTGCCACCATCATCGAGATCTAGCCCAGCCCCTCCTGGCCCCCTCCCCATCCTCAGGACTTGGCTCTCCCGTTCCTGGGGAGACACTCACTCCCATTTTCAAGCAGCAGACTTGGCTTCCGCGCTAGTGCAAGAAGGGAACTCCCAACACCGGCCCAGGTGGGTGGGCAGGATCCATTTGTCCCCAGACATCCCCCATTCCTGGCTCTCTGGCTATGCTAGGTGGGACAAGTCCCAGCACATTTCTCCCTCTGACCCCACTACAGTCACCCCCTCATCCATCTCCTTCCCCTGGGTTGGGTGCAGTGGGGATGGGGGAGAGCTGATCCCACCTCCCAGGTGTGGCCCTGAGCAGCCACCTCAGGGTTCAGGGTTCAGGGTTCAGGTGTGGGTCCGGGAGCAACAGCAGAGCTGCACCAACTCACCCTGGGCCAGGTGCCAGTGGTCACCGGGAGGATTATCCAGGAGGTTGGGAGCTACAGGAGTAAAAGGTTAATGACCTCCTGGCTGACAGCATTCCCCAGCTGAGGATGAGGAAGAGCAAGCCCACTGTTCCCCCTACCATTTTTCCCCACTTCCACCAACTCCAGAAGTTTCCAGGAAGGAAACTCCTCCTGCCCCTGCCGAGCAGCTGCCAGCTGCTGAGGCTGGAGAGAAACACCCTGAGAAACAGCCTGTTCATGGACCCCTGTGGCCCAGAGTCTTCCATCTTCCTCCCAGGCAGGGGACAGGACCAGGGGCGAGGGCAATTCCTGGTGCCATCACCCTGGGCTGCAGGGGGGAACCTCCCCAAACCCAGCTCCATCCCACCCACCAGCTTGGCTCTGAGCTCCCTCCTTGCCCAGGCACCCGGGGCCTCCCATTTAAAAAAAAAACAACCCAACAAAACACCAACCAACAAGCACAAAACCCCAGTGACTTGTGCATCTGCAGCACGTTTGAATGGCCAAAAACACCCAGCTTGGTTCCTTGGACAGATTAGTTTGAGAACCAAAAGGGCAGCTGAGCTTTGGAGATGACCCGCCAAGCTGACGAGGTCATCCAGCCCCTCCCCATTTACACTGCATGCTAACAGTAGAGAAACAAAAACCCAAAAAAACCCTGTACTATCACCAACGCATGAACTGTAGGTACCGCACCGACCAATAAAGCCCTTTCTGTAACTGCACGAAGCGTGTCTGAGGAATCCCAAAGGCAGAAACCAGGGGCTGAGCATCCGAGCTGCTCTGAGCTCTGTCCCCTCCCGCGCACACAACCGGGGCTGGATTTGCCGTCTAGTGGCTGTTCCAGACACGACGTGTGAGTACCTCACCTTCCCCACGCTGGGGAGCTGCTGCTCCAGCACATCCCAGATGGGCTCCATGCGAGGACATTCATAGAAGGAGAAAATACACATGGAAAAGTATCGGTTGAGAGAGGGGCGGGATGGCGGTGCTACCGGCACAGTTATTTTCCAGATGCTTTCCTGTTCTCCCGTCTTCAGCCCTGCTTATTTTTAACAGCTAAGCTGGAGGATGCTTATAAAAAAAACCCCAAAATCCACATAGGCAGGATTTGCACAGACCTGGAATTGCACAGAAAGTGTCACTTCCCAGCCTGTGGCCTCTGCTCTGCACGCTGGGGTCTTGCTCTGCTCTAGGTTGGTGCCAGCAGGAGGTGGGACCCAGGGGTGCCCACCATCATCAGTACTTGCTTGGGCAGGGCTGAGCAAGAGGTGGGGTGAAATCCAGCTCCCCCCACCAAAGAAAAAGGGCTTGGGGGAGGTGAGGAGTGGTTGTGCCAGGCTCCCTCCAAGGCTGGCAGCAGAGGGGGAGTGGGAGGACGTTCCAGACCCCCACAGACATGGAGCTAGTTGGCTCCAAGGCATCAGATGCCTGTTGGAATCTGGGACCAGCTCTTTCTGCCATCAGCCCCCAGGACAGGTACCACAGCCCATTGTCCTCCTCCTTCCCGTGGCAGGACCCAGCAGGGCAAGCAAGAGAGGGACAGGACTACAAGCCCCCACCGTGTCTTCATGCTGTATAAAAGCAGCAGGGGAGGATGTTTGCAGGATCAACCTACAAGCCAGCAGAGAACCACCCTCCTCCTGTGCTCAGGAGCTGCCCTGGTGGCAGCACACACCTTGTTCCCAGGCCAGCTTCTTGCCCCAGAGCATCCACACCCTTTCTCAAATCAACACCAGCCTGCAGGAGCCAAAGGGGCTGGCGGGGGGGGGGGGGTCCAGAGGTGGTTTGTAGGGACCTGGCAACAGGGTCTGATAGCAACAGAGCAAAACCCAGAAGAAGGAGCCACTCACTGCTGCTTCCAGCAGCTGCTTTATCCAGGCGGGGGGATGGGGGAGGCTGATGTGCACCAGCTGGGGCACTGGGTCTGCATCCCACAGGGCTGGAGGTGAGGGGGCAGAGGGTCAGTGCAACCCACCCTGCTTCTCCCCCTCCTCTCCCCCAGAAAAGGGAGACTCTATTGGTCCTGGGCAAGCCCTCGGGTGCCCAATCACCGCCTTGTTGTTGTGGTGGGGATAGCAGGGATGGGGGCTTGGCCCCCCTCCTCCTCCCTTTCCTCCTCCTCCTGTTGCTGGGAGGAGGTGTGGGGTCCTGGAGGCCCCAGCAGCCTGTATCCCACCAGAAAGGGGGGGGGGGAGTGCAGGGCTTTGTCCAGATCCACAGAGAAGTGTAAAGGAGGAGGACTCCCCAAACCAACTGAAAAACAGTTCCCCAGCCCCCTGGAGCTGTGCCCCAAGCACTAGGGCCTTCTTGTGGGGCTGCTGCAGGAGGTCCCAGCAGCTGCAGCCCCTCCAAAGTCACATTTGGACTGTGGGCTCCTCCTAAGGACTCTCCCTGGGTGGGAAGTAAAAGACACCCAC
>NW_009952434.1:679008-690786 GCF_000747805.2 Chaetura pelagica
CCACCCCCCCCCCAAATCACATCTGCAGAGGGGCTCAGGCCATGGGCATTGGACCTGGGCACCCACCTTGGGCTGCCTCTGCATGAGACCCTAAAAACCAGCAGCTTCCATGGGATTCCCCATGGGGATGGGCAGGATTTTTCCAGCGCTCCCCAGAAAACCCCAACATTTCCACCCCATTTCTTTCCAGCCTCTCCCCCCAGCTTCTCTTCCCCTTTTCATTCCCGCCCCCCCCTCCTTTCAGCATCCCTCAGCTCAAACGCTTCCCAGACCATTTGCAAACATCCCTTTAGGATGATGTTTCCCCAGGAATTGCAGGATTTGAGTTTCAAATCAAGCCCTCACAGTATTTTCCTTTGGAGAAGCAGAGAAGCAGTGAGGCAGCAGGGAATGGGTTTGACCCTGACGTGGCTGGAGGAGTCTGGGGGTGGGCAGAGCCAATCCCTCCTCCAGGGACAGGAGCTGCAGGCACGTCCCTGTACTTCATACTCAGTGTGTGTTTGCAGTCACGGCCCAGGGAAGTGTAACCCAGAGTCACGTCCTTCAGGGCTTCCCTTTGCTCAGCTCTTGGATTCAACCTAAGACCTCCACGGAGTGGAGGAGCTGCAAGGACAAAAGGATCGGTGGCCGGGTCACGGCTGCCACCTCCACACCTGCTCATCTGCAGACGTGCTCACGATGTGACAGGCAATAAAAGTTGATTATTAATAAGCTGCCTGGATCCGGCCCGTGGCAGCTGTGACGTTGCTGGGGAGAGATAAGAAAACCGTGGAGGAAAAAGCACCAGGGAGGGGCCAGACACGTCGCCGGAGGAGATTGCCAGGAGCCCTGGTCTCCCTGGCATCACCTGGGGATGAGCTGGGGTCCCATTTCACAGAGGAGCAGATTGAGGCCCAGGAAATGGGGGGTCCTGCCCTGGCAGCTCCACACAAGGAGTGTGACACACAAGAGACAGGATTTTGGGTCTCTCCAGCCAGCTCCAGGAGGCTGGGGAGCCTGGGGGCTAGAGCAGCCTGTGGGGGTCCATCCCCCCCAGGGGACTGAACACTTTGGGGGGACCCCTGGGGGAAGTCAGTCCTGCTCCCCATGTGCCCCCAGAGGTGGTTTGGGTACGGGGGAGAGCAACGGGCAGGAAATTCCCAATCTGTTCAGCTCCCATTCTTGCCTCCCCTTTTGTTTCACTCGCCATCTGTCCTGCAGCCCCACACACCCCACACTCCCACTGCACGTGCCATAAATACCAAGATGGGCTTTGTCTCTGCTCCCAAAAGCAGCGTGGACCCCACACCCCAACCCTGCAGCCCCCAGCCCTCCCCAGCAGCGCCTGCTGCCAGCCTTAAAGCTGCTGGGGGCTGGCACAGCCATGGGGGCTTTCTGTGCCCACCTGCTTGCTGTTGGGGGGTCTGGGTTTGGGGGGGACAGGCTCAGCATTGCTCTTCTCCCTCCTCCTGCCCCAGCAGGTCTTCGGGTCGGTGCTAAGAGGGGGTGCACAGCACAGCTGGGGGCTCAGCCCCAATCCAGCCTTTTAACTCCCAACAAAGCCAGGAACAAGTCAGCAAGGGCAGCTGCTCCACTCCAGCCCCGTCCTTCCCCTTTTCTGTTTTATCCGGTGCTATAATAGAAATAAACTCCCTGGTAAAAGGGCATTGTCAGAGGGAAAATGGGCCTCGCCCTTCGTCTGGCAGCTGGGAACGCCGGGGACGCGCAGGGCTTAGGGATATTGTTGCCTCCAGCCAGTTCCCAGTGACACATTTCCCAGCAGTTCCCCAAAGGAGCCAGTGTTGCACTCCCAGGCTGTTGCACTCCCAGGCTGTTGCACTCCCAGGCTGTTGTTTCATCTCCACAGCAGTGACACCGAGAGCTGCCCCATCCCCATGGGACTGGGTACTGTTGTGCCAGGCACAGGGGTACCCACAGGGACAAGTGGCCCTTGCAGAGGGGATGGATGGGGCAGGTGCCAGCCCTGGGAGGGGTACCCTAACACATCCCAACACTGCCTAGCAGGTCCTGGGGTGCAGACCCCACCCCAACATCAGCCTTAAACCCTTCTCCTTCTGCTTTGTTACCACTGGCTGGGATGTGAGGCTGGCAGGCACTGCTCCATGGCAGTAGTAGCCATGGGTAAATCTTGGACATGGCCCATGAGACACTGTTGGGTCAGTGCCACCAATGCAGAGATGTGGCAGAATCCCACAAGGAATCCCATGAACTCTCCTCCTTCCTCCAGCCCTTCCTGGAGCTGGGAAACATGCTTTCCCCAAACACACAGGGCTCATCCCAGCTACCAGCTCCAGGCTGGGCCTGGAGACACGGCTCAGCAGAGAGCAGATGACAGCAAAACGAGTGGCTCAAAGCTCTGAACAAAACCCAGGCAGCTGGTGAGACTCACACGCCCTGCTGGAACCTGCCTGGGGTCTGTGCTCCAGGCCCAGACACAGACATCACTCCACGAGGAAGCACAAACTGCCCCAGGGCAGCAACACAGCCCCTGGCTGCTCCCACCATCCTGGCTGCCTGTGCCCTGCCCTCTCCTTACTGCCACTGCCAGGGCATGGGATTGCTCAGGGATATGGGCACAGCATCACTTGAGGACAAGGGATATGGTGTCCGTTGTGGACAGGGGCACAGCATACCTCAGTGACAGAGACACAGTGTGTCCTGGGGACGAGGGCACAACAGGGATGGCAGGGCACCCCGAGGGATGCACCCCACTAACATGAGGGGCCGTGGCTTTTCGCCCGCTGCAGAACAGGACGTGTTGGGGCACCTTGCTCTGCCTGGGGAGCTCGCAGGGAGCGGCAAGCAGGGGGGGAGGATGGAAGGGGTTCTGCACTGGGTTGCCCAACACCAAAAGACTCCTCAAACAACAGTAATTACTATTATAATACATAATAAGAATCGTATGCAAACCCCCTGGCGAGCCGAGCGAGCTCTGCCCTGACCCGCGCGGCGCAGAGGCCTCTCCTCTCCCCAGCTCTCAGCCCTTCTCGGGGGAAACAAAAGGTGCAAAGTTTAGTGGTGCATGAAAGGAGAAACAAAACCCCGGCCCCAGCTCTGCCCTGGCCCCCCCACCGCCCCACCAGACAGATGGCAACAGTTGTCCCTGAGCACCAGTTGCTCGCTGCCGCCCAACAAGCCCCTTTTATCCCCCAAACAGGTCGTAAATGGGAGCGTCGGGAGCAGCCTCTGCTGAGGGGGCCGGGATGGGGCCCAAAAAAGGGATGGGAAACAAAAAAAGCAGCTGAAAGAGGCTCCTCTCCCCCTGCCCATCTGTCCCAGCCTCGTCACCCCTCACCTTGGAGCTTGCAGCAAGGGGGTGGCTGGGGTGAGCCATCCCCAAGGATCCCCAAGCCCCTTGGTGACACCCCAGGAACAGGGATACAGGGACACGCTGCAGGGCGAGGTGGGCTCACCCCATTTTTGTCCCATTCCAGCTGAGTACCTCGGTGGGGGATGATCCCTCCCACTCTCAGGGCCCCAGCAGCAGACCCCCACTTCCCTTTGGGGATCCCCTTGCCCTCTCTCTCTCCCCACTGTCATTTTTACAACCTAGAGACCTGCCCAGGACCCACTCCTGCCCGAAAGCTGGCACAGGAGGAACCAGCAGGCAGGGAGCGGAGACGGGGCTGGGGCTGAACCTGCCAGCAGGTTTTGTGGTTGTTTGGGAGGGGGATTTTTTTATTTTATTTTCATTTCAAGTTCCCATTAAGCAACACCAGCTCCTGCCCCATCTGCTGCTGGAGTCCCTCCAAGCACAGCCAGCCCCGAGCACCGAGACAGTTCCTGCACCACGCGGAGGGGGAGGCGAGTGGGCGTGCGGCGGCTGCGGGACACGCGCTTGCATCTGCCCCTGACCTTTCTAGGGGAAGGACAGGGTGGTGTTTTTTTTTCCACCAGGTGGTTCAGTTTTTAGCAAGGATTGGAAAGGCAAAGCAGTGCCTTCCCCTCTGATTTGGCTCAGGGGCTCCAGGTGGGTGTGAGGCTGTTGGGGAACTCGGGGGTGTAGGAGCTGAGCCTAGATGGGTTGTGGCTGCAAAGGGCTCAAGGTCTGGCCAAGGAGAGCTCAAGGTCTGGCTGTGGCCACTGTGCAAGGTGCAAAGAGAGGCCAGAGAAGCCAGATGAGGGAGAGGAAGGGCAGGCTGTGAGTATGGTCTCCAGCCAGGAATCACTCTACCATCCCAGCCAAAGGCCAGAAACCAACAGGATCCCACATGCCAGCCCAGGACCTGATGCCTGCCCACATCCCAGTGGGCTTGGGGAAGGGTTGGATTCAGCTGTGTTGGTGCAGAGCTGGAGGCAGAGCTGGTGCAGAGACTCCACCAGGGCAGCAAACATCTGATGGTGCAAACCGGCAGTGCCGGAGGTCGCCGGTACAAGCAGCAGCGACGCCGGAACCTGCCAGAAGGCTGCAGCCCCAAAGAACCACAGGCTTGGCACAGCACCAACCCCTCCAGACCCTGCAAACCATCTTCCCGTTGCTGGGCCACGTGATGGCTGAGTTTTTACAGCTCCGGCGAATCCTGGGAGGATCATCAGGGCTCTGGTGAACCGCAGGTGACGGAGCAGCCCGGGGCTGTGCCTCCCCCAGTTCCCAGGGCTGGGCTGGGCTGGGTGCTGAGTCTCCCCAGATACAGGGAGTGTGGCTGCACCTACGGCAGGGCCTGATTGGCCTCAGCTGAGCCGAAGCAGCCGTCGCTGCAGCAAAGAAAGAGGGCAGGAAGCACCTGGCAGAGGCCAAGCCCTGCAGGAACCCGCTGGTGCTGGGAGGAGGGTCAGCAGCTCCCGGGTTCACTTCTGTCCCTCCTCCAGCTGCAGCAGTACAGTGGGCAGAGCCCAAGCTGCCACACTGTCCCCATCCCCTGTCACCTTTTTGCCTTCTGAGGAACTTGGCACCTACGTCATGTTTCGAAGGGACCCAGCTCCAGGGTGGGCAGGGGTGGAAAGTGCTTCGAGGCAGGGACAGTGATACTGCTCAGGCCTGGCAGGGGATGAGGTCTGGCTTGTGTGGGAAGGGTAGAAATCACCTCCTCAAGCAGTTTCACATCCTAAATGCAGATGTTGCTTTTCTGGTAACTCAGAACTGAGAAACACCCAATTGCTGCTAAAGGGAGCCCAGGAGAAAGGAGCACACACACAAAATTGAGCATGTTTTGCCATCAACCAAAATATCCTGGTGGACCCCAGGGGACCCTGTCCTGGGGTGGTGGTTGTTGCTGGGCTGGGATGTTCCTCATGGCTGATTTGGGCTTCGCACAACCTGCATTTCCCCATCAGACCAGCTCCCAAAACTGCCCCAGCTCCTGAGAGGAAGGACTGGGAAGCCTGGCAAGGATAGCAGGGGACAATGCATCAGTACAGAGGACAGGGCATCAAAGCTCACCTGTCTTTTCACACTAAACAGGCATTAAACACCCTACCAGACTGCTGGAACAGTTGTTTTCCTGAGCACCAGCATCACCCATGCTGCCCACCTACCCTGCTGAAGGGTTTTTGCAGGGAACTGGTTTCTGTGTGGGTACCCCACACACAGGGGACACTCTGTGTTAGAATCCTGGACCCCACTGTGCTGGCAGAGCTCATCTCTCCTGCGAGGTGCTGGGAAGCAGGCAGGTCTGCTGGGCAATGAGCCCAGTTCTTACCCAGGACATGTCAAAGGCAAATGCTGGTTTATGCAACACACCAATCTCTGATTACAGAGGACAATGTTTGACCCAGGCTCCTTGAATCAGACACTTCCCTGCCCAGCCTGAACAACAACAACAAAAAAAATCCCAAGAGAAATCCAGCAACAGGCTGAGCAGAAAACAAGTCCAGATTTCAACAGGTGGGCAGTGGCAGAAGAGTGAGGTTTTGGTTACTTTCAGTCTTGTTCAGAGCTGCTCCAGACATGCCAAGGGCACCTGGATCAGACTCCAGCTGTGCCTCCACACTCCTCCCGTGATGTCCTCAGGGATCCCACATGAGAAAAGGTGCTGAGAACTGCAGCTCAGCATCACAAGGCCTAGGAAGGGCTTAGGAGGGGACAGATAAAGATGCACCCAGCTGGTACACCAGGTATCATGATCCTACTAGAAGAAAAATGACGAGCAAAATAAAAATAGCAGATGAGTCACCTATTAAAATGCTGGCAGGGGGATCTGGTTACAGTGCAGGCAGGGCTGACTCCTCACTAAACACTCCATGGTGTAAGAGCTGTATTTTTATCTTGGCTGAGAGCAACTTAAATTTTAGATAATCTTGGCTCTGCCTGCTGGCCCAAATGCCAGCCACAGGCTATGGCATGGACTATGTCAGCCTGAAAATGGGCCAGGGCACACAAGTCCAGGCAGACCACACTGGTCTGGACAAGCTAGAGGGAGGAAGGCCACCATCATCTGACTTCACCAAGCCTTTGAACTTGGATGACTCTCCAGCTAATCAGCAACCGACTGGGACGCCCATTCCTTCTCAACAACCCTGTTTCACAAGCAGCAGCAATTTGGGTGTGTTTATGGAAACTAATGAAGGGATGAGTTCAAAAAGGAGCGGCTTTGACAGAGGGCCACAAATTGTTTTCCTCTCAGAAGCAGTGTATTATGATGAAAGCAGGATTAGAGGAAACAGCTTTAGAGAATGGTAGGACCAGGCCTGTGCCCCCCTCCTTTGGCACCACTAGTCTGGGAAGGCACCAGCACAGGGAACAAGTTGTCGTGGGTCACAAAGATGCTGCAAGCTGCAACTCAAGCCCTCCTGAACTCCATAAAAAGGGGGTTTGGGACCAAAACCAGCACAATTAACCAATTTATTCAAGTTCCTTAAATCACATGAGCTTGAAAATGAGCACAGATGAGGGCTAAACCCATGAGCTGGACATCCCATCCCAGGAGCAGGGATCCAGCTCCCGTGCTGCAGTCACCAGCCTCTTGACACAGTCAAAACAGGATCTCCAGTGAATCAACCCTGGCTGCCTTTATCATGACATCCTCTACATACCTGAAAATTTCAGTCCCATGATCTCTCACCCTTCCTCCTCTGCTGGCTCAGTCACCCTTGGAAGGACAGTGGAGGCAGAGAGGCTTAACCAGGAACCACCCCTGTTCCTGGCTCGGGTCATTCATTGCTTCTTTCCATGACTTTATGCCATTCCTAGGATTGGGCAAAAGATCTGGCAATCGGCTACATAACACCTTCACACTCTGGCAGGACATGGGATTTTTACAATCCCACACTGAACAAATCCCCCACTGCCCCAGCCAGAACCCAGCAGTCAGCATGGGGAAGGAGAGGGCAGGACACCCACAGCCTTGCATTAGTCATCAGACCAATTCCCAGCCTTAATTCCATGGGTTTAGAGGGTCAGGTTTGGAGTCAGCATGTTGACTAAGCAGCTTTTTTCTAAACCTCCTCCTTGACACAGCTGGATATTAAAGTGTGGGTGACTGTTAACCAAGCCCACAGCATTTGCAGTGTGGGTTTTAGGTTGCAGTCCCAACTCTCACCCTCTTTGCAAGCACAGAGCAGCTCCCAGCAAGAAAACAAGGCTCATTTATACTGCTACATTTTTATTAAAGTAACAAAAGCATACGTCTGTCAAAGGATCTGTACATTCTGTATATAAAAACACTACTGTACAATTAGTAACCATCCACTCCCTCCTCCAAGTGTAGCTTACAAACTTTCTACCATTTTCCCCAAATACAAAAAGCAGGTCCCGTTCAACAGTCCAGCTTGTCAAAAAAAACAAAAGTGACAGGAAACCCCTCAAATACACTGTCTGAAAACACACACCATTGGGCTCTGATCAGGCTTGTAGGCAGAAGGCAACAGAGCACATTAATTCACAGCTTTTACATGGAACCAGCTACAAGAGAGAAATGGATTATACCCAAGTTTGGTTGGTTTTGAATGAAAAAAAAAAAAAGGCCTTTAACATCAGACTCCTCCACACCAGGGACAAAAAAGAATGAGACTTGGCTATTTTGGTTCTGGAAGTGGGGGCATGTTAAGAGCAATTATAGTGTGTTCCTTTGGCATAGGCTGTTGTTCCTGAAATCTTTCCTGATAAGAGGAAGGGAACAGAGTAAAAAAAGGGGGTGGGGGGTGAGGGGTGGGTGTGTAAATCTTAAGATTGCTTTAATTGTGTAAAGTTATAACCCAAGGAAGTGCCAGCCTTCAGGAAACTCCACATCCAGCCAAGGAGCCCAGCAAAGTAAACACTGCCCATCCTGGATGCAGTTCTTATCATGGGCTTTCCACATAAGCAGGTTAAGTGAGGACTCCAAAAAGCACTGAGATCCCTTTTCCTTGAAAAGGGAATTTGTTTTTTTGGAAGTTCCCCAGTACTCCCCTCTTGGTGATGTCACCTATTGCACAAGTTCACCAAGGGAAAAGTCCCAGTGCTTCAATTTCAGCTTCTGCTTCGCTGACATGAGAAATTCAAGTGATGCAGAGGGAAGTGATGCAACTCCAGAGCCACTGCTATTACTGTTCAAGGACAAACAACTACTCACCACTTGACATTTTAAAAGGATCTTTGAATTGAGGCTAGTTTCCCAGTTCTGGAATTTATTATCTGGAGCTTAAAAAACTCTGAACGTTTTCCACATGAGTAGTCAGAGCTCAGGAGCTCTGCTGAAACTTTGTTTTCATCTATTAAAAAAACCAACCAAGCTACAAACTGTGGCAGATGGGAAGCTTCCTTCCTCTCCCAGCACACCCAAGATTTGGAAATATATTGCACAAATGTCTGAGAACTTGATTCATCAAAGATTGGGCAAGAACAACTCTGGTTATGCCAGACAGCTGCCAGGTCAGGAAAGAGGAAGGTAAAGTGTGCTGAGAGACAAACCTGGGGAAATTTTAATTACAAACCACTGTGTTAATGCCCTGCTTTTCCAATCACTTCTCCCAGGATCACTAGAGGAGTACCAGCTGGTTAGTAAAAAGGCCATGGACACACAACATCCTGGTAAAGGTTCATTCTGAACAGGCAGGTCAAGTTCTTGAGGCAGAAGTTTCAGCTCCCAGCCCATTTGTAGGCAGAGCAGTTTAAGGGCCAAATCCTGAACCACCCTCAGGCAAAGTCTCCCTAAATACAAGTATCACTGGGACTCCAAGAAGAGTTTTGCTTGAACAGACAAAGCACAGGACCAAGCATTAATTGTGCAAAACAGTTATGTACCAACAGATCAGAACCAAACGATGCCCCTTACCAAGGTATCAGTGAAGTCAGGTCTCAGGGACAGCCACATGCTGACCACCCAGAGGAGGAAGAGAGGGAAGAAGTGCTGTGACTTTAAAAGCATTATTAGGACACCAAAGCATCGGAGGATCCCAAACAGAGGGAAGAGACTCCCAATACTTCCAATTTTGAGATAGGGCAAAGGGGGTTCTCACACACCAAACACTAGGGCATAAGGCAAGTTGCTTCAGCTCTCCTGGAGAAGTGACATAGCAAGTCATCAGCACTGGATTAGCAAACTTCCTCAAGCAAGAGGCCAACTCCACTCCTGGGAGCACAGAGAGGCCACACAAGAGCAGATCATGGGCTGATGTCTTCTCCCCAAAGAGCAGAAAGGCTTCATAATTCACAGCAGTTCAGTGCTGGGTTCAGGGTCTGGAGCTCAGTGTGCATCCCTGGTGATAGCCAGGTACTGGGGAGCACCAGGAACAACCACAGCACTCCAGTGCCACCACAGTGGCTGCAATACTCATCTTTGGGACCTCCTCTGCACAGTCTGTGCATCTTTGCCTTGCTCCACTTCACAGGACACCAAGATCTACACAACCCCTTCAGTCTAGCAGCAGACAGGAGAGTTGGAGGGGCTGCAGAAAGGCCTTGCTTCCCCTTGCTTTGTGCTGGGAGTGGGGCAGAGCAGAGCTGCAACATGGAGTGCATCCAGAGATGTGCAAGAGCAAAGGTGAAGGATCCCAGAGTCCCCAGCCCTGAGGCAAGGTTCCCTCAAACACTATACCCAGGCCCCAGGGAGATCAGACCAGCTGGAGAGTGAAGAAATTAGTGGAGGAAAGGCAGCAACTCCTTCATCCCTTCCCCAACAGAATTGCAATACTTGGCAATACAGCAATACTGTTGGGTACCAGGATGGTGAGAAGGTGACACAGACATCTCCCACCACCAAACCACACTTCCAAGCCTGGCTCTTCCCCCTCTTCCTCCATTCCAAGCTGCCCAAGTAAGCAAGCCAGCCCAAAATCACCATCCAACACTAATTAGGTAGATACCAGCTTCATAATAAAAACTCATAAGCTTGCAACAGCTTTAAAAAAGGCACCTAGACCACCACTTCTGCTCAAAGTGGTGTCCAACATTTTAATTTTGGATTTTCTTGGATTTTTTAAAAAAATATAAATAGATCTTCATCTTAAAAATAGATCCTCAGGTGAGGTATACAGTAGCCTGTGTCTTGGCAGTGTAAGGACAAGAGGAGTATTTAGCTGGAGACAGTCATGATGTAGTTTTTGGAAGGACTGGTGCGACCTAACATCATCTGGTTCTTACAGGTAAGCATCCCATAGGAGCTCACAGGTTTTGTGGCAGTTGCTTCGTACAAGACACAGATGGAACCATCCTCCCCAATGCGGTAGGAGACCTCGTAGGGATCCACCCAGAGGGTGAGCTCGCTGGGCAGGAGCTGGTAGAGCTGTGGGAGGCTGAGTCCGATCTGGCTCGCTGCCTTGCAGATAATGGGGTCCATTTTGTGATTGATCCGGATGCAGCGGTACCCGGAGCCTTTGAACGGCTTCTCAGGAAACCAGTGGTGTTTGTAGTGCTCTGCAAGGGAAGCAAGAAGGGAAGAGTGGTGGGTGAGCAGGCGTGCAGCAGCTGGGGAGGTCCAGGTCCTGCTGCAGTCCTGAGGGTGTCCCCCACCTCGCTGCAGGTGGGGGGACAGAGCCCTCCTTTGGCTGCCTCCACCGGACAGAGGCTCCAGAGCCCAGTGCTCAACTATCCAGCTGCTGCTTGCTCCAGGGAGGAGGAGGAGGAGCACAGCTCTTCAGGTCCTAGAAACCTCAGGCAGGATGGTGCCACGGGGGCTGCAGTGATGGGACCCAAACACCTTCTTGCCCTGACCACTGGGGTGGCCAGGGAAGATACTGTATCACCACCGACAAAACAGCGCTCAGGAAGTAACATCCAAGTCATTCTCTAAGTTCAGAGGCACTTCATTACCCCTTATCTCAGCAGAGAGAAACAAACTATCCCTTCTGAGAGCTGATAACAAGGCTGGGAGGACACCCTTGAACCACCCAGTTAGGGCTGAGCCCCAGACAAAGGGAGGGGGGCACCAAACTCCACTGACACAGGGAGCACTTCTTGCCAGGGGACAGGACACACAGAGCAGCTTTGGATCATTCATGTCAAGCTCCAGGAAGAAGGGCTTCAAGCAGATGGGCTGCACAAAGCCCTCAGAGACCAGGCAGGGGATCTGCTCACTTTCTGAGCAGAGGCAACAGTTTGCCCAGGACCCCACAGGGGCACAAGCAGATGTCCCATAAGGCACACAGGGGCCTGCAGTCCCTGGTGGGCACCCAGACAAAGGCACAAATGGGTATCCAGCACCAAGGATGACACAGCTGGGCACCAGGAAAGGACACAGATAGGTGTCCAAGCCCACAGGACACCAGTGGGCACCCACAGAAGGACACCAGGCCCTGCGAGTTAACACAGGGAAGAACACCAGTGCTCCCGATGGGGAGCAGAGGGACTCGAGGAGACTTTTCTCACCTCGGACCATCCTCCCCACAAAGCCAACCTCTTCCCCAGCCCCTCATCTCACCTGC
>NW_009952434.1:691379-691696 GCF_000747805.2 Chaetura pelagica
ATGGTGAGGTCGGGGTCCCGCGGCTGCTCCCGGGCCCGTGGAACCGCAGGCGGCTCAAGGAACCCGGCGGTGCCCCCGGATTGTGCCGGGACACGGCCCAGCACGGGCACTGGGTGTTCCAGCGCCGGGGGGGCTGCGGTCCTGCTGACCCAGAGTGACTCGGGTCAGTCACCCCAGTCACCCATCGCTGTCCTCCTGCCTTCAGTACGGGGTGGGATCTGGCCCCCTACACAGGGGGTCTCCACTCCCCAGCAGGTTTCCATCACCAAATTTCCTTTCTTGAGACATGTTCACAGATCGTTGTTCCCTGGACAGGG
>NW_009952434.1:691717-697181 GCF_000747805.2 Chaetura pelagica
TGTAGGGAGATTGTGCCTGCACTGTCCCAGACAGGTGAGGAGTACATGACCATAACCACTTCTGTCTCACTGCCTGAGGAGCATTTGAGGTGAGGAATGAGGGCAGAAACCCCAGGCCCCAGTGCTTCCCTCCAGCCAAAAGCCAGGCTGGAGGAATAGCGGGATCCAGGAGGAGGTGGCAGCAGCACAGAGGACGTGCTCGATCCCAGAGCAAGCAAAGCAAGCCAAGGCAAGCATGGAGCAGAACCAAGCGTCCTCAGTTGCCTCCATCCAGCCCAGCAGGAGGGCAGAGAAGAACCAGTGTGAGCAGCACAAGGCCCTGATGGTTGGTGAGATGTAAGCAGCACCTTAAAGCCACTACAAAACAGGGAGCTGCACCAGCTGGCCCAGCTGCCAGCCACACTGCCCAGGATAAAGGCACTGGCCCAGCTTCTGCTGAAACTGGCCTGGAGCTAAAGCAACAGTAGGAGGCCAAGCTCCTTTCTTGCCTTCGCTTTGATCAACCATGAGAGAGTTAGTATCAAAACAGGATGGGATTTCTGAATTAATATTCCTTGGCAGAGAACCGGGGTTGTTTCAAGCCATTGTCTCACAGCCCCAGATGCCTCCCTTGGCTTGCACCAGGGGAGGATCAGAAGCCACAGCTCTAATGTGATCCCCGGCAAAAAAAACACGTTCTCCTCCTGTGGCCAAGGCTTCATTTGGCATCTCCACAACCAGTGGGTGCAGCTGGAAAAAACCAAGGCAGGGAATTAGCTCATCTGGGTTTGCCTGTGCCCGAGGAGCAGCCCCGCGCAGCCACCGCCGGTTCCCACAGAGCCGCTCCCTCCTGCGGCCGCGGCGCTCCCTGATAAGGAGGAGCTGCTCCTGCCAGCACAGCTCCACCCCACCCGGCTCTTAGCAAACCTCTCGGGGTCCTGTCCCACTTGGGTAAAGGGCAGCCAGAGCCCCAGCCTGCCTGTCCCCCTCAAAAGATGGGTTTTCACACAGCGGGTCAGGGGGAGGCTTCCCAGCACCCCTTTATGCAGCAGGTCTCAAAACTCCAATTATTTCCCATGACTCAAGGGTGTAATAGGATTTTTTGAGGCCTTTTGCTTCCAGACTCTGCAGCTCATTTCATTTGCACCTCTGTCATTCCTGTGTGCACACACTATAGAAGGGATTTCACGCCTTCTGAAGCACGAGACGTGGCTGTGGCAACGCGTAACCAACAAGCCAGAGCAGAGAGGAAGAAAACAGCTTTTGAAATCGTAGAAAGAGCTGGATATAACAGAGAGTGCCCAAGCAGAGGGCTGTACTGACCCCATTTTGTGTTCTGTGCAGCTTAAAAGAAAAGTGCTTTGGGCAGCAGGCACAGAAGTAGGGTCAAGTCAGCAAGATGATAGAGCCAAGGGGTGTCTGAGTCCTCCCCACTCCATCTGCCACCCCATTCATCCACAGAGCACAAGGAATCAAGCAAATCTCTTGCTATAAACCAGATCTGCCTTTGTAAGCTTTGAAATAAACCCAAGGATTAAAGTCTCAGGACTTTTTTGTTGTTGTTGTTTTGTGGTGCATTATTTTTATTGGTTTTTGAAGTCAGCAACACACATGAAAGAGCACAGGGGTGCATGTGAAACCCAGAGCACAGCACAATGCAGGGGGAGGTGATTTCTACTGGAGCAGCAGCCAGAGGCCCCTGGAAGAGGCTGTGTAAACAGACAGAGCAAGCTTGTCCACACAGCTTCATCACTTCAAAGAGGCCGGTGCTGTCAGCCAGCAGACACGCTCACCACGCGTGGGTACAGTCAGCAGCAGCAAATTAGGAAGCAAGCAAACCCATCCTGCTAGGATATGTATCAGTAAAAGCCAAAATAAAATAAAAATAAAAGCCAAACTCTTTAACTTTTCTCCTGTAACAAAGCACAGGAGGCCTGAGCAGAGCTCACAATCTAACAAGGTGAGCTGAAAGCAGAGAAGAAGGTTTGGTCCCCCCATCCAACAGAAGGACATTAAAAAGTACTCAGATTATATCATCCAGTCCTGACTCACTGGACAATAATTGTAGCAAGAGGTCTTCTGTCCTCCAGTCTGCCAAAAATAGCCCTAATAGCAAGTGCAGGTTTATTTGCCATTAAGGGTAACTGTGTTCCTTAAGTGCTGCTGATGATCTAACCTTGGCAAGCAGGTTCCCCTGGTCCCCCCTGCTCCACAAGGGGATGAAGTAAGTGGTGGCACCATTCTCCAAATTCTGATCCTCCATTTATTCTTAATCATCGTGATTCTAAAAGGCTCCCATTGTGAAGCTTAAGGCCTTTGTCTGGTGTGTGTTCATATGGCCTGACACAGGCCCTGGTCCCCAAAATCAGATTGTCTTCGTTAAGCTCTTCCAATAAGAGATTTCCTGTGGAGCTCAAGGACCTCTAAGCGGGTTATGTGCCCATAATTTCTGGCCCTGTTACAAGGAGTCTGCAGTCTTAAAGACAGGGCATAAGACTTAATACGTGCTTTCAAATTGCTTTGAGGAGTGACAGAGTAAACAAACAATTAGAAAATAAAATTCATCTTAAAAAGAGAAGTTAGAGCTGTTTTTAAGGCTGTTCTGCCTAGATTAGTTTCTACCCTGCTTTTAGCTGGAAATTGCTGAGAGCATTTAGATTTCAATTAAAAAAAAACAACCAAAAAACAATAAACCTCTCCATAGCAATGGGCCAGACTAGATTTGTAACTGGTTTGACAGGAATTAGAAGTTCAGATAGGCTTTCAAACACTCTGGCCCTCTTTATCCAAATGAGGTTCAAAACCAGTTAAGCTGGAAATTTTACAATAAAAGGGGAACGTTTGGCTTTCAATCACGGGTTAAAACTCAGCATGGACAGACCAAGCTGCTCACAGGGACTTATGCTTTTCAAGAGTCAGCAACTCAGGGTGTTTTATGTACACCCCAGAGGCAACTGTTCCCACGCTACAGTTTGGCTTATTAGGGTTTTGGGGGTGACGAAACCTTTTTTAGTCTGCTGGGCTGAAGTTCATAAGGCATGAGACACAAAAAGCATTTTAAGCTGTCCTCGAATACCATTCGAGTCAGCTGCCAGTCAAACAGCCACAGTGTAAATCTGCACCCCCTGCTACCAGCAGCAAAATAGTCACACAGAGTTAACATTCAAATCCTCCTGATTAGAGGGTCCCACAGGTTGCTAAATTAGCTGTCACTTCTCCCCAGTGGTCCCTCCCCAATCACCCTAGCATTTGAGAAGGATTTGAAGGTTATCTCTGTAGATTTGGGAAGCCAAGGGCTGGTTTTCTTTACGTTAAGGAGAGAAAAAAAAAAAGTCTCTGGGAACAGTTCTGAACTGTAAAAATAATAGATGTATTGGGAGGGTTCAAATCTCATTATCTTGCTCTGCTGGAGAAGGCATAGACAGTTGTGACAGCAGTGCCAGCAGCCACCTGGTTGCTAACACCAGTTAAACACAATTACTGGGAATTTAAGGGGGAAGAAAAAAAAACCCAGGGTTAAGCTGGGCTAGTACATTTAATCACAAGTGTAATTGGTAACCTGGGTCTGACCCCGGGAACAGGCCTAGCAGGCAGGGTAAACAATAAGGCAAGAGTCTAAAGCCCAGCCTACACTTACAACTAATAAGTCCTTTCAAAACACACAGTTGTGAAATAAGACTCTGACTGAACCGTGTGAAATGCAACTGGGGGGACAGGGAGGACAAGGACAGAAAACAAAGCCCTTTTAACCTGCTCCATCAGCCCACGTTTCACCACACGGATCGATTCCCGGCTGTCTAGACCCCAGGCAGGACCAGCAGGAAACATCTTCATGGTGGGCCCAGCTCCTAGAAGCTTATCCCATGTGACTCCCTGGCACTGGGCTTTGCTAAGCACCTCACCACCTATTTTGGTGCCTGAATGTCTTTCGTCAGCCTGGTCCTTTGTTGGGTCTGTGTCCCCTGTAACCTGACTCCCCACCCAGCTCCCAGTGCCTTGGGATTTGTGGACAGGACATGTCAGGACACATTTTGGGCATGTCTGGGCAGTTTCCTTTGTAGACCTTTAAACATTCCCCTCTGCTTCTGAACGGATTTGTATGTGGACTGAGAGGTGGGTGCTCTTCCCAACAGCCCCTGAACATGGCAGCTTTTATAGCTGAAGCCCAGAGCTTCAACAAGAGACCACATAGTTCCTAGGAGCCATTTTTCACAGAACAACCTCCCTCTGATCCACTTTCCTTACTGCATGTCATGTTTCCTCATGGAAAACAAGTTATCTGACCCACTGCGAATGTCACATCTGTTCACAAGTATTTTGGGAAGCAAACATTGCTGGACTCAGGGGAGTCACAAGCACAAAGAACTGTTTTTTCTTCAAACTCCTTAGGACTTTGGACCTAGATTTCCAATGGTGCTAAGCACTCACTGGCTCCAGCTGCCTTCAATGCACTCTGGGGTTTTCTCCTCAGCCTTACTAACTTCTTGCTGAACCCATGGTGACCAGCATCTTGTGTAAGGAGACATTTGTTTCAAGCTCAGTATTTTTGGCAGGAGACAAAGCCTCAGCCTACACTTCCTCCTAAAGCTGTCTCGTTGGGGGAAGGTGTGTAGATGACCTCACACTGATTTCAAAGATGGTTTGCATTTAGTTATTGTTTTTTTCCACATCCTCTCTGCAGGATGTAACTGCCTCTGCCTACCCCTGTTCCTGTGGAACAAAGCTTGAGAGAGTAGAAAGGGGACAATAGAAAAGGTCCAGCTCACCAAGGCAACAGGCCCAGAGCAGTGTGGGCATGGAAGTGTTTGCACAGTTGGGTCCAGAGAAAATTGTCAGCTGTAAAGCCTGGAACAGGCTTGTTAGTTTATGAGATAAAGAGTCCAGAGCCCTGTCTCTATCTCAGAAATGGAACAAGGAGCAGCAGGACTCCGGGAGTGAGGCACAGCAGTAAGACCTGCCCCTGCACAGCCCCTTGTCCTGCTCCACCCCTTTTGCCCTTCACCAGCCCTTGGCGATGAAATCTTCCCCCAGCCCTTGTCTCCAGCACAAGGTAAACAGCACGTGTGAGACACAGATGTGCCCAAATTGCCCCTTGTAATTCTCCCTTATCACAGCACTCTGGGGTGTGTCTGCTGACCCAGGCTCTGCTCTGTTCCAAGGAAGTCCCAGAATAAATACTGGCTCCAGTCAAAACATGATTTCCCTCCCCACAACTGGCAACAGGTAAACCCACCACTAACTCTGGTGGCAAACCCACCAATAACACAGGACACCTGAGCCAAATCCTCCTCAGCACCACACATGAACACAACCACATGAGCTGAGGAGTTATGGTCTAAAGTGGGAGATAGGAACAACCAGGACAGCAGGAAACTTGAGTCTCACAGATGTTGTGTCTTGTTCCAAGCCACAAAGCAGAGGCAAGATCCAGGGCCCTTCCCCTGAGCTGCACTGCAGCTGGGCAGGGTGAGGGGCCAGCATTCCT
>NW_009952434.1:697351-705871 GCF_000747805.2 Chaetura pelagica
TTCCTGCCCCCACCCAGAGCTTGTCAAACTTCCCTCTTTGGGTCCATCTCACACCTTTCCTTCTAAGGGAGCCTGGAGGGTTATATATAGGGATTTCACACTATAGCTATGCTACAAAAAAGGGATTTTTCTTTTCTTAGAAACAAGAAGTTAAAAAAAAAACAACAGTGCAACCCTTTGGATGAAGCCACAAGACAGGATTTTTTTAGGTGGTGAGAATGTGACTTGTCTGCCAAACTCCAGCTCAGGCAGGGAGCAATGTTGGGATGATCTGCCAAGGCAGCACTTTTGCCCAAATCTGCCTTTATTGCTTATAAAGCAGCAATGCAGGGCCCCGTGGGCTGCAGTGCCACAGCAACCAGGTCATGGGCAAAAAAAACGAGGCAGGAGCATCAAGGGCACTGCTCCTGTAGCAGCTGGTAAGTGAATTTACTGACCCTGTTCAGAGCTGCCTGACGTCTCAGCAGTAAGTGGGGATCTCTGCTGGGCCTGAATGTGCTTTTTGAAAGCCTGAGAAGAGCAGCTGATTTACCCACACTTTAGAGGAGAAGAGCAGGAGATGGTTACAGAGCAATTTCTATTGTGGCATCAGAGACCTGAGCTACCACCACAGTGTCCTTTGCTGGAGGGTTTTATAGGACATACAGTGACAAACAGAAAATGGGATCTTTCTGGGAAGTTCTGTTCTTTCCCACAAGGCTGAAGAGATCAAGCCAGCCCCATCCAGGTTTCAAAGGCTCAGTGCAGCAGGTGCTCCTTGACAAAAGAGAAGACAAGAATCTCTAGGACTTCCAGATTTCCTCCTGCTCCAGCACTGTTACACCGTGCTCAGTCTAGTTTATAGCAAGTTGACCTGGTTAAGGCTAAATCCAGAATCTCATTACCAGCACAGGCTGTGGATCTGGCCATAGGGATCCAGCCTCCCTACCAGCCCTCTCCTTGGTCCCCAGCTCAACTCCACAGGATGGATTATGTCAGGCACAATCTCTAGCTGCTCTACTGACAAAGCTCTGCCCCATCCATCCCTCTCCCTGTGGCCTCTGTATGTCCAGACTGCAAATCCACAAGGGGGCTTTTGTCTTTCAGCCAGCGAGAGCTGCAACGTGTGGATGGTCCAGGCTGCAGCGTGGGAGAGAAGGGACACTGGGAGAAGATCCTTGGGGTTCTTCTCAGGCTACACCCACAAATATGAAAGAAGCCATTGCTTCCCAGAGCCCAGCAAACCTCCCAACCCCTGCAAACATCAATTAGTGCACAAAGAAGGCCCAGATAAAGCAGGGCAACACCCTACAAGAGCTTAGATCTGGGTGGTGCCCTTTCCCAAGAGGCAGGCTGATCCCTGCTTGGAGTGATACCTCCTGGGTAGCAGGTGGACTCTGCAGGACTGCTCTAGGCTGTTCCCAAGGGTTCCTTGCCCTCCTTGACTAAGCTGGCTACTTGGGTTTTGGTGGGGTGCTGCACCTGGGCAGGGGGAGGCAGGCATAGGCTGTACCACACGCATCCACCCACCAGTGCTTTGCAAACCTTCTCACCATCCACAATTTCACAGCTCCTTTGTAGCTACCACCAAAGGCCAGTTGAGCATCAGAGCACAGACAGACTCAATACCAGCATTCACACGTGTGTCTCCTGTCTTGCAGACTCCAGCAGAGGAAGTAGATGAAGTTTCCTTCACTCTGCCTGTCACAGGAGTCCTACAGAAAGTTTTGTTCTCCAAGGAAGTCAGGGAGACCAGAGCCCAGCAGATTCCTGGCTTCAGAGCTGGGACTCACCCTGCACTGCCAGGGTGTGTGCAACCAGGGAGGGAGGGAGGGAGCTGGCCAGTTATTAAAGTAGGGGTCATTTACTCAAAAATCTTGGTTTAGGCATGGCTTTGGATTGCACACAGAATTCATCTGGGTTTGGATTACAAATTTCAGGTTAGAGCCACATGTATTACTCACAGAAGCAGCACATAAGTGCTCTGCTCATGTACTCTGCATTTCAGCAACAGCCAAGGCTTTAGCAGAGTCGCTGGGGGGATTTTTTCACTCATATTTAGAGGAATTAAGGGAGTTGTGATTTTATCTGTGTACATTTGAGGAGAGGAGGTGGGGGTTGGATTCCTGAGCCATTTTCAGGTCAGACCTTTGGTGCCTTCATCTATTGCTCAATTTCTGCTAAGGACTTTGGCCTGGCTTTACAAAAACCCAGGAGCTTCATGTAGAAGCTATGGTTGGAATGAAACAGGCAATTTTAAACCTGCTTCAGCTAAACTTTATTTCAGTATCCTGGAACTAGTCTCCAGCCCTGAGGTGTGCCAGGGATGTGATGGTGAAAGACCTGGCTCCCAGGACTCTGCTAGAGCATAGGTGATCCTGAGAGACCAGCCACCCTGGCCCAGGTTGCTTCAGTCCACCCTTGCTGACCAGTGTTCCCCAAAGCTCCTTGGAGTGATTGTCCTACACATGCTCATCACCAGCTCACCCTATAATTAATGCTTTTGGGAGCCCAGTTGTACCCCAGCCCTGCCCCACCCCACCCACCAGTAATGGCAGGGATGGTCTCACTCCCACCCCAGACAGCTATGTCCCTGTCTCCCATCAGCAAAGCCATCTGAGATCTCTCAGCACCTCTGGAATTTGAGCAGGGACCAAAAAACAATCATGGGGGCTAAGACATGGCAAGAACAACTGGAAACCCAGCACATGGACACAGTTCCCTACAGGGTGACAGAGGAAAAGGTTGTGCAAAGGAAACACTGAAGATCTATGACAGCCACAGTGTGTGGGAGGATGGAGAGCAGGATGAGCAGTGTCACCAGGGGAACAGCTATTGGGTTGTAAAAGAAAGAACATGCAGCTCACTTGCTGGCCTCATTCCCCTGTTGGGCACAGCAGCTCCAAGGAAGACCTGCCCTCAGAGCAGGGGTCTCAAGAGAGGCTTTGGCAGAAGGGCTTTGCAGCCACATTTCTTAGAAAACAAAAGGTTTGGAAAAACAATAATAACCCACTTTCCCCTTCCTGTGCTGGGCCTTGGCTGAGACTGTGCTGAGTGAATTATTCACTGGGCTCTGTCAGGAAACCTTCCTCATGGATGGGAAAGCACAGCCCAATCTGTCAGCAGCCCAGACAGCAGGACAGGCAGGGAAAGGGAACTGAGGTGCCAGGCAGGGATTGGAGCCCCACTGAGAGCAGCACGTGTCCTGCTGATTCCCTTCACAGCCTGGGGTCTGTGGGCTCAGCAACACACTCATCCGTTCCATAGGGGTTGTGGATATAGCTATCCCCCCAAATTAGCCACAAAGTTGGGTGCTGTTTCTTCTCCCCTACTTCCCAGAAGGTAAACTGAATGACAGGAAGCAGAATGGGATACCTGAGGCAGGCCAGCAGTTTGTGATGGTGCCAGAAACTGAGGTGTCCCCCTGAAACTCAAATTCCTAACCACCAGCTCATCCATCTTTTGCTCCCAGCATCCCCAGCAACTCCAGTGCCAGATAAGCCCAGTTTGCTGTGTCAGAGCTGGGCAGAGGCACAGCACCTCTATAGCCAAGATCTTCTGCTGACATTCTAGCTTTTTGTCCACCCTGACCAGGCTCAGGTCTGGATGTGAAATCTTGTTTAAAAGCTGCCCAAAACAGTGTCTTGGATTACCAGCATTTGGAACAACTGGATCTCAGCATTGGAGTTGTTATGGCAGTGTAAAACAAGAGTTGTAGCTCACATGCTTCTGCAACCTCCACTATGGGACTCTGTGAACATCTGTCAGGGTTTTCCATTCCAATGTAGCCTGTTGGTGGCTCTCAGAATCCAAAACTTCATCCCTGCTGCCCATCTCAGGGTGTGAAGCCAGATGGAAATCCCTTCCTGCCCGGTTCTGCTGTGTGTTCCTCCCTGCTGGCCTGAGAAGCAGCTGAACAAGCACGATGGGGTTGATGCTGCTGCTGGCACCTGCCTGCTCTGTGTTTGCAAAAGCAACTCCCTTTTCCTCAGTACGTGCCTCAGTTTCCTGATGGAGCCTCCTGGAGGCTCAATTCCCATTATGAAAGCACCTGGAGGCTTGTGAACCTGAAAGTTGCATTTCTAATGAGTGGGAAGAGCTGGGAGCGTAGCTGAGAGGCAACCCCCTGCTAGGAAGAGGATGAATGTTGTGAAGGTCTCCTCACAGAAAACACTGTGTGAGAGGGGAAGGGAGGGGAAAATCACCTTCCTGTTTCCTCCTAGCAACAAGCCATATGAAAACACAAGGCCCGGGGCTGTTTTCTTACAGTCCCTGCAGAGGGGCCATTCCCAGCCCGGATCATGGACACTCGTTTCGGAAACAACCCAGTGGAGCAGGCAAACGTTCCCATGTGCCCCATAAATCCTGGCTGACAGGGCTCCAGGGAGCTCCAGACCTTCCTGTGCCTGCAGCTCTCCCCATGATAACCATTTCAGATTTGCTTCACGTACTTTGCCTTATTGCCCTTGAAATCTGCAGAGGTTGAAAGAGTAAACAGACCTTAAAAGGGTCTCCAATTCCTGCTTTCCACTCCCTGATTCTCAAGAGTACTCCTGAGTGAAGCAACTTTTGCAGAGCCCAGGCAGCTGAAGGTCCTTTTTACCATACAAAGCAGCTAATAATAACTATGCACCCTTCACCCTGCCTGCTCCAGAGCCCAGGAGGGCCCTTGCTTGGCAATTGTACACATTTGTCTGCCATAAATAGCTGTTTTCCCTCTTTTTTAGCAAGACCACATTGTGCTGAAACTCTTCTGTTCCACCATCAGGAATTCCAGCTCAAAGTTTCCAGCATTTGAGATCTCATCACAAGTCTTCTCATGTTTGAAGCTTTTCTTTCCCTCCTGCAAGGGGTGAGCTTTTAATTAAAATTTCTAAGAAGAAAACTGAAAACATGAACTGGCTCTGCAGGTCTCTGTTGAGGTCTGAAACACAGCACTCAGCTAAAAGAAGCAGAGAAAAAGAATAAAGGATAAAATCACATTTCAGTTTTGGATGTTGATGTGTGTTTTGGGGTCTGGAGAGGGCAGAAGACCCACTGGGATTTTAAACCTTTTAGAAGCTACCAAAAAAATGAAATTCACTGAGTTTCTTGGAGCTCTCTTGGATGGACACCAGTGCAGCAGAACACTAGGCCTGGTGAGCCAGGGGAGTGGGGTGTTGCAGCACTGAAAGTTGTTACTCTCCTCTCCTCCCAGAGCTGGTTTCACAGAGCTCTCTCAGCTTGAAGGAATTTATTTCACATCAGCACCATTTCCTTGGGAAGATTTCTCAGAACCAGACTGGAATTTCTCCTCCAAAAGCAAGAGAGGAAGAAAGCAAGTGAGGCTCTGCCTCAAGCAACCCACGCTCCCCCTGCAGAGACACAGCTCTCAAAATCAAGCCCTTCTTCTGAATCTGGGTCACCCACATCCAGAGTCTCAGTTTTAGTCTGCTTCAGAACAGAAACAAGATATGAAACTCCTTTTTTTTTTTTTTTTGCTAGAAAGAAGGAGAAGAAGAAAAGAATCCTTCTTCTTCAGCCAGCTGTTTCTCAGCAGGAGTAGAGCAATGATGTCCACTTCAAAGATGCCACCTAAGACACACCTAAGCTAAGTGCTTTAGAGACATGTGAGGAGGTAAATAATTTCAAGGGCCACCTTGGGCCCTGCAAGTGCCCCTGGGTATGCTAAAAATTGGCCACAATTGCTCTGTGGGGTGCTTACCTTACCTAATTGCCTTAATTATATAGGTCTGCCTAATTACACTTTATGCAGCCTTAACTATGCAAAGAAAGGCATCACACATGGGACAGAAAAGACTGACCACATCTTGACCAACATGAGAAAAACAGAAGTGTTCCTGCTGGACCCTCTTTGTGTCTTGCTCTGTGACCCTGCTGAAAAGGTTTTTCACCACTGCTCGATAAGATTAGAGACCTGGGTGTGAACCTCCCTTATGGCAACACCCTCCTTAACCCAGAGGGAGCCCTGGGAGCGCTGGGACTCAGGCTGGGCTGGAGGGTGAAGGGACTTTACAGCCCAGCAGCATATCCCACAATGGCAGCACTGTAATTGTCCTTCATTTTGGGTTGTTTATTCAAGGATAGAAAGCTGTTCTCAGATTAACTATCTCCTCGTAGCTCTGTAACCTTGGTAGCCTGGTTGTTGGTGGTTTTTTTTAATTCTCTATTTTTTTTTTTAAACTGCCACGTAGGCGCAGAGCAGAGTCTTATCTCACAGCCACCCACATGAAAGGAGGAACTTTGCAGCACAGAGCCACGTCAGAGCTGCAGGGAAGGCAGAGAAAGCAAAGCCTTGCCAGGCAGGTAGGACATGTGTGCTGGGGAAAGCTGCCCTGCTATGGATTTTGTGTCTCGCTTGGGGTTTTCCCAGAAGCTGAGGAGCAGTCAGGTGGGGATTTGGCTTAAGCCTATCTTAAAAACTTGTAAACTGTCCAAATTTCCAAATACATGCACATATATATAACCTACTCTGAATAACAAGCCACTTTAAGCCTCCTCTGATCCAGGGGTGTTTTGTTCCATCTTTTCCAGGTACTTGAAAGCCCCCAGATTAAAGCTGGAGGTACAGAGTGGTTCTGCTTTGGTACTCAAGTTCTCTTTCTCTACAAGCACAGCCTTTTTGAACCCTTAAAAGTGCCCCAGTTCAGGTGCTGCCTCAGAACATGATACTGCTACGTTTTGTGGAAGGCAAATGGACTATTTTCCATTTCAAAAAGCACAGTGATAGAGGTGCACTAGAGAAGCTGGAATGGGGGGAGTGCAGTCAGAGAAGAAAATCTAAATATAACTCAGGAAAAGCATTCCACTCCAGTTAATTATCAGCAGTGAAATAACATTTTTAAAAGAGAAAGGAAAATATTGTGCTGAGCTCAGAAAAAGAGGGAGGTCTGCCAGTCCTGGAGTCTGTTTATCCTGGGCATTGTTGAATCTCTTGGTGCTGAATTCCTGACAGAGCCCAGCTGTTCCTGAGCCTCAGCCCTGCTCTCTGCTCACACCAATAGACTTTGCTCTAGTCTGCACCCAAAAAAGGACAGCGTTTCCCTTCCTGGCCGTGCCTGACGTGGCCTGCTCTGCAGACGTCAGCAGGATCAGCTCCCCAGCAGGAAGCTGGCAAGAGCTTCTTAAAAACATGTGACGTAGGAAACAGCCACACAGCCCAGTTAAACCCCCCCCACTGCACTGAGGGCAGAGCTGAGCAGGGATGTGGAGCAGGGCCACGCTTCCAAAGAAGGAAAACCCACATGCTGCTTCCCTGGGTCACAAAAGCACCGTAAGCATCTTGGGTCGGTGCTATGGATGGGACCAGGCTGTGTTCGTTTCCTGGAGGGTGAAAGAAAGGGTCAGCAAAATGAAGAGAAGCCCCTTCACACCCCCTCCCTTTGCCTGATCAATGAGAAGAAACCATTATTGGTTCAAGATACCCAGACACTTCTACTTCCTCCTCCATCACCCAGACAAACCTGGCAGCTTTGCAAGGCTCTCTCTGCCCTAGATCAGCCCCAGGAGAGTCCCCATGCTGAAAGATATGAATACAAGATTAAATTCAGGAGAATGCCCTTACTCCAGCTTCCCCACTCCCACGCCCCACTGAGCAGGCTGGCCAGCATGCAAGTGCTGAGCAGAAATGTATTCACACACTGGAAACCTTGTGCTTCCTTCCCTGCAGCATGTCCCTGAGTGAAGTAACTAATTGGTAGTTTCTTTGATGAATTTCACTTTTCCTGCTTTCAAGTTAGCCACAGTCCTCAGCCTACCTGGGTTTTCTCTCATGTCTGCAATATGCAGAATGATTTGCTGAATCTGCTCTGAGTGAGCAGCACAGAGTGGGGCTTGTGAAATTTGTCTTTAGATATGATGGGGCAGACAGGGCTGCACTGGGTGTTTCTTTTCCCAGACTGAAGTACCACTTCTACGTTGTAAGCACAAGCTGAGAGCACAGCAAGCTGGAAGCACAGCAGCCTGGTGAGGCACTGAGACACACAGATCCCTGCAAACCACACCAGATCTCTGCTTCTCAGCATCACCCCAAACAGCAGAGCACAAAGTCAACCTAGCACAGTAAATCTAGCACAGCCTTGCAACTGAACTGAAGCTCTGAGCAGTGAGATAATCAGGCTGACAAGCCCACACCATCAGAGGGAAACAGTTAGTGATGCAAATGTTTGATTGGAGAGATTGGGACAGGTCTGCACGGGGGACAGGAGCAGGCTTGTGTGCTGAGTACACCACCACCTTGGAAGGTGTACTCAACTTCCCTGGGCAACCTGTTCCAGCATCTCACCACCCTCACAGGAAAGATCTTTTTCCTAATGTCCAACCTGAATCTCCCCTCTTTAAGCTTCATCCCATCGCCCTTTGTCCTCTCTCGATACACCTGTGTAAAAAGCCCTACCCCAGATTTCTTGTAGGCCCCCTTCAGATATGGGGAAGTTGCTATCAGGAGCCCATCATCCCATCATCTCTCCCATCACCGGGACCCGTGCAGGCGGTTGGGACGCGATGTGCGTGTCCCGGGTGTGTGCAGCCCCCGTGCAGGAC
>NW_009952434.1:706460-712253 GCF_000747805.2 Chaetura pelagica
AGATGTTAAAGTTTTCATAGAGATTGGCAGGACTACAAAGGCCTCTCCGTGAGCAGCTCATTCAGGGGGCCTGGATGCTTGGAAGAGGGACTGCATCCAGCCTGGATGTGAGGGAGGAAAGGAAGAGCATCTTGGGTCTGTGCTATGGATGGGACCAGGCTGTGTTCGTTTCCTGGAGGGTGAAAGAAAGGGTCAGCAAAATGAAGAGAAGCCCCTTCACACCCCCTCCCTTTGCCTGATCAATGAGAAGAAACCATTATTGGTTCAAGATACCCAGACACTTCTACTTCCTCCTCCATCACCCAGACAAACCTGGCAGCTTTGCAAGGCTCTCTCTGCCCTAGATCAGCCCCAGGAGAGTCCCCATGCTGAAAGATATGAATACAAGATCAAATTCAGGAGAATGCCCTTACTCCAGCTTCCCCACTCCCACGCCCCACTGAGCAGGCTGGCCAGCATGCAAGTGCTGAGCAGAAATGTATTCACACACTGGAAACCTTGTGCTTCCTTCCCTGCAGCATGTCCCTGAGTGAAGTAACTAATTGGTAGTTTCTTTGATGAATTTCACTTTTCCTGCTTTCAAGTTAGCCACAGTCCTCAGCCTACCTGGGTTTTCTCTCATGTCTGCAATATGCAGAATGATTTGCTGAATCTGCTCTGAGTGAGCAGCACAGAGTGGGGCTTGTGAAATTTGTCTTTAGATATGATGGGGCAGACAGGGCTGCACTGGGTGTTTCTTTTCCCAGACTGAAGTACCACTTCTACGTTGTAAGCACAAGCTGAGAGCACAGCAAGCTGGAAGCACAGCAGCCTGGTGAGGCACTGAGACACACAGATCCCTGCAAACCACACCAGATCTCTGCTTCTCAGCATCACCCCAAACAGCAGAGCACAAAGTCAACCTAGCACAGTAAATCTAGCACAGCCTTGCAACTGAACTGAAGCTCTGAGCAGTGAGATAATCAGGCTGACAAGCCCACACCATCAGAGGGAAACAGTTAGTGATGCAAATGTTTGATTGGAGAGATTGGGACAGGTCTGCACGGGGGACAGGAGCAGGCTTGTGTGCTGAGTACACCACCACCTTGGAAGGTGTACTCAACTTCCCTGGGCAACCTGTTCCAGCATCTCACCACCCTCACAGGAAAGATCTTTTTCCTAATGTCCAACCTGAATCTCCCCTCTTTAAGCTTCAACCCATCGCCCTTTGTCCTCTCTCGATACACCTGTGTAAAAAGCCCTACCCCAGATTTCTTGTAGGCCCCCTTCAGATATGGGGAAGTTGCTATCAGGAGCCCATCATCCCATCATCTCTCCCATCACCGGGACCCGTGCAGGCGGTTGGGACGCGATGTGCGTGTCCCGGGTGTGTGCAGCCCCCGTGCAGGACGGGGTGTGAGTGTCCCGGGTGTGTGCAGCCCCCGTGCAGGACGGGGTGTGAGTGTCCCGGGTGTGTGCAGCCCCCGTGCAGGACGGGGTGTGAGTGTCCCGGGTGTGTGCAGCCCCCGTGCAGGACGGGGTGTGAGTGTCCCGGGTGTGTGCAGCCCCCGTGCAGGACGGGGTGTGAGTGTCCCGGGTGTGTGCAGCCCCCGTGCAGGACGGGGTGTGAGTGTCCCGGGTGTGTGCAGCCCCCGTGCAGGACGGGGTGTGAGTGTCCCGGGTGTGTGCAGCCCCCGTGCAGGACGGGGTGTGAGTGTCCCGGGTGTGTGCAGCCCCCGTGCAGGACGGGGTGTGAGTGTCCCGGGTGTGTGCAGCCCCCGTGCAGGACGGGGTGTGAGTGTCCCGGGTGTGTGCAGCCCCCGTGCAGGACGGGGTGTGAGTGTCCCGGGTGTGTGCAGCCCCCGTGCAGGACGGGGTGTGAGTGTCCCGGGTGTGTGCAGCCCCCGTGCAGGACGGGGTGTGAGTGTCCCGGGTGTGTGCAGCCCCCGTGCAGGACGGGGTGTGAGTGTCCCGGGTGTGTGCAGCCCCCGTGCAGGACGGGGTGTGAGTGTCCCGGGTGTGTGCAGCCCCCGTGCAGGACGGGGTGTGAGTGTCCCGGGTGTGTGCAGCCCCCCGTGCAGGACGGGATGTGCAGCCCCCGTGCCCGCCCCGGGCAGGGTCTCCAGGCTCCGTTCGCAGAGCGCGGACCCGGGGCCTCGGACCCGGGGCTGGTGGCGCCCCCCTGTGGCTCCGTGCGGGAGTTACCGGGACGGGACCTGCACTGCCGGTGCCACCGAGACCCCTCTGAGCTCCCAAGCTCTGGAAAAGTTCCTTCACAGCTCAGAAACGCTCTTTCCTGGGTTGCTGAGGGAGCAGGGGAGTCACTGTCCCCCCCTTTGTTACCTCTGAGAAGCGATTACCTGCCGACCCTCACCCCAGACCTTGAGATACACTTAAAAAGTTGTCAAAGCCTTGACTCCCTTCCTGAGACTCCTTGGTTTCCATAAAGATTTTTAGGCAAAGCTTTGTTCCTCTTTTGGTGCTGATGGCTGTGGAGGGAACGGGGTATCTTGGTAAAGGATCTTGTGTTGTCCCAGAGCTGGAAACCGTGAGTGGGAAAATGGATGGAGTCAGTGGGGGAGATGAAACATCATCCTAGCAAGATCCTGAAACAAAACTGTTTCAAAACAAGGGCAGTTGCTGATGAAGCGTGAGGACAAAGATACTGTTGCTGCCTCGAATTAAGGACACGTTTCACCCTGATCAGAAGGCCAAATGGGGGGGGGAGTCAGGCTGACTGCTGAGCTATTTTAAAAGCTTGAGGTCAAAGGGCAGCTGCTTAATGTTTTATTTAAAGGCTATTTGGTTGCTAGAATTTGTAGATCCCAAAATGCTGTTGAATTATTTTAAAGCCTTTACCATGCCAATGCAGCAAGGACCATTGTGGACGTGAGCTAGAGGAGCATGTACCCTTCTGGAGTGGGTGAGAGTCCACAAACAATTTTAGACACACATTCAATGGCAGTTGGAGGAGCAAGACCAGCTCCTCCCTGGCACGCAGACACCAGCCTGGCTTGTCTCAGCAACAGTTGCTTCAATACTCTCTTGTTCTGTCCTGTAAATGTTTAATGGGAAGCTTATCTCTCTTACCTATACAGATGGCTCAGGTTATTGAGCTTGTGAACAGGGATTAATTGGAAATGGGCAGATGGGCTAACCAGAAGAAGAGCTTAGTAAGTAATTAGATGAGCTGGGATGCTGTTGTGGGGGCAGAGCTTCCTCTGAAGGGTTGAGCAGGAAAAGGACAAGCCTGAAAGGAAGTTCCTGTAGCCCTGTTATGATCCTGGTAACAACCAGGCCTCATGAACACTGGATGCAGATGGGAGGCAGTGGCCATAGGACAGTGCCCAGGCGTGGGGAGGGATTAGCAGCCAATGCTCACAGCTCAGTTCACATCTGGTCCCTCCCTCCCAGATCCTGGGGATTGCTGGGGTGAGATGGATGGGGAAAACAGGTCATGTTACATGGAGCAGCCTGATTGAACCTGCCACACTGAATCCTGACTGGAAGAAGTTCCACATCTGCAGGCTCAGTGCTGATATTTTTCTGAATAATAGAGTATAATAGTTTAGGCTTTAATATTCATTATCAATCTTAAGTGGATTTTTAAAGATTATACGCTCTAATAAATCCAATTTTTAAAAGGTCAGGCTATAAAAAATTTGCATGTGCCATAAAAATAGAGAAAGAAAGCCCCAGAACAGCTGAAACAAAGCATTCTTCATGTGATATTTCCTTAGCTGAAAGAACCCCCATGTGCATGTCCACTCACACATATGTAACCTTTTTGCAGTAGGTTTTGCCCACCTGCATTTGGACACAGATATTTCTGTGTGAGCAATTTGTGAGCCTGTATCCTATGCACATGTGGCCCCTTTCAAAGGTCTGTTCTCACTTGCTGGCAGACCAGGAAATAATCCTTGGGACTAACACTTTGGATACAAGGATAGGTGTAAGGATCTGCAGCCCATTCCTAGCACCCTGTTCCCTGGGGTTCAGCACCACCAGAGAGAGCACATTGCCTCAATCCAGATCACCAGGGAATGTCAGTAAGATTCCCTGCAGTGCAGATTTAAAGTTTATTTGAGGAACAGGATGATCAGAAATCAAGTTGAAGTGTTTCACAACATCAGAGAAGCTTGAGATTTGTTTACAATGCTTAATTATAGCAATTTAGTGCCAACAGGGAATAAGGAAAGATGAAAGGTGTGCTGTAAGGAAAGAACATGCAAGGAGTGATTGCAGCACTGCATCAAATTCTCCATGAAAAGAACTCTTCTATGCCCTTATAAAATATACCTGGGGACAAAAGGTGAATAAATTATGACACTCTGAAGAAGTAGGTGGGGAAATGGCTGCAGCATTTCGTAATCAGAGTGAGTCACAGATGATATTCTGGGAATGTACATGCAGAAGGCAAGAATTTCCCCCGGGAGGCAGGGAATGGTTGGTATCTGAAAATCAGCAGTTCTTTAGTTCCACTCAATGAGCTGTGGAGAGAAGGCAAATCAACTGCCAGAGGAAGATGGCATGAAGCAGAACAGATCCAGCCTCTGTAACAGGGAGTTAGCACTGGGGAAAGCAGGCTTAAAAACAAACTGGTGTCATAAGAATCAGAGATCTGAGTCTGTCCTGGCTGTCCTGTACAGCACAAGTGCCCTGAACACCTTTCTGTACCAAGTCCCCACCCAAGCCATGGTGTGATGACCTTTTGGAGGAGGGAATCTCAGGAGCTTAAAACTCCACATTTCTTGTTGTGACCCTGGCCAGAAACAGATGCCAAGTGTTTTTCTGTGCATGATGTGACCCTGGACAGACCATGCTATGCTGCAGGTAACGGTGCTGGCTCTTCAGCCTGGGCTTCCCACAGGATGGTTCTCATGGCAGCAGCACGATGAGTCTTTCAGCTATACCTAATGATCTGTTTAGAAGAACAGAAAGGGATTTGGACCAGGACAGATCCCAAATCAGTCTCAGAGCTCTCAGGCAGGCAGCTGAGCAGATGCCAGGCCCATGGGCGTTCCAGCTGTCTCCTCTTTCCACAGATACTGTTACACCAGCCACCGTCAGCTCTGTGCTGCACAGTGAAGGACACGTCCAAGGGTTACGTGACTTGGAGGCAGAAAAGATCCTTTTTCAGGGCTCCATTTACAGGCATGGGTTTATAGTGGCAGTAACTTAAGCAGCTGTATACATCCCCAGCTGGATGTGGAGCTAGATTTTCACGTTTGGCCCTGACACTGCAGACGTATCTTCTTAATCCCTTGTCAGACTCCTGAAGAGAGTGGGACAGTTCTCCAAGAAGGTCAGCAGCCCCCAAAGACAGCTCTGCTATTAAAAGCTTTTAAGCCATTGAGAGACCAGCAATATCACCAAAGCTTTTGATAGGAGCTTATATTTCCAACAAGGAATTTAAGCTCTCTGTCTCTTCCACCTTTCTTTACCAGCTTAGTAAGTATTTATTGCAGGGCAAAACGGGCTTGAGTAGTCAGTTGAAATATAGAAACTTGATTTCCCTGGGTGTATGTGATGTGTGTGCACTCTCTGCAATATGCCTAGTTTTATTCAAGTGGCTTTGGGTGACACAAGCCTAAATTGTATGTGGCCTTGGGATTTGTCCCTTATTAATCTGCTAGAAAAAGGAGATCTAAGACCATCTCTGATGGGTTTATGGTTTCCAAACCTTCCTTTTCTATTGGGCACTTTTTTTGCTGTGGAGCAAACCCCGGTTTTCACACTGAAAAAACATGAAACAAAGCAGTCACACCAGATTATTCACACCAGTGATAAATGTTAAATACTGAAAGCAGTTCA
>NW_009952434.1:712361-718226 GCF_000747805.2 Chaetura pelagica
TCAGCAGGTTCTCCTAACAACTGCCTGGTTTTGCTCAAAGCTCTCTCTACTTGATAAGTGTTTTATCACAAAGATCAGAGCAATTTTATCTAATCCTTCCTGGCAAACTACATCTAAATGCAGCCATCTCCATTCTGGACTTCGGAAGCAGCTTCAGACTTCTACCTAATGCTTGATCATTTTGCAGTTCAGCTAATGCTCCAGGGCCTGTAAAAGAGAATGCACTTCTGATGCCAGCACATGTCAATGGTCTACCCCACAGCCCTGCCTAGACTGTGCAGTGTCAAATATCAAACCTTGGGAGCAGCAAAAAGCAATCAGAACAAAATCAACAGCCCCTTTGTACATAAATGCTTGCAGCAAGAAGTAACCCTTTCTTTGCCCTTCGCTAAAAGTGAGAGACCTTTTGTGGCAGGACCAGGACAGCTTGACTGTTTATTTCTTACAAGGTCTTAGCTTTAACCTTGCCAGCCTGGCAAACGTTTACCTGCTTGACTTTGCTTAACACCTGAGTGAGCCTAAATTCTTTGTTAGAGATACAGGCAGGTGACTTAAACATTTGAGATAGCCAAAAAGCACAGACTTATCAGCATCGTGCCAAGGCAAAAATGTCCTGTTAATCTCAGATCTCTACTGGAGATTAAGCAAAGAGGAGCAGCAACTAAGCTTTGTTTGTTTGCTACAGGAAAGCTGGGGAGGAGCTTTTCAGCAGAGAGGGCAGTGATGGCACAAGGGTAATGGTTTAAAAATGAAAGAGGGGAGATTTAAGTTAAGACATCAGGAAGAAATTATTTACCATGAGGGCAGCAAGGCACTGGGAGAGGTTGCCCAGGGAGGTTGTGGCTGCCCCGTCCCTGGAGGTGTCAGGTTGGATGAGGCTTGTGTAGCCTGGTCTGGTGGGAGGTGTCCCTGCTTATAGCAGGAAGGTTGGAACCTGATGATTTTTAAGGTCCCTTCCAATCTTAACCATTCTATGATTCTATGATTTACCATAAGACTACTAGAAAAGCACTCCAGCTACACGGTTGGGAAAAGCAAGCAACATTGACACCTACTGTTGGATATCTTAGTTGCTGGTAGTACCCAGCTACTGGCTACAAGATTCTTGTAAAGCAGGAGGAAGCTGCTCTCCTCAGTTACAACTACACGCTAATACTTTTATTTTGCTATGATTTTGCCTCCTGCAGGTCTTTCAAGGTGCACGTCACTGCAAATCGAGAAGCTGCATGGGAAAATTCTTCCCTTCACTCCATTTCTTCCTTCGTTGAATTCATGGAATTAGATGATTCATTGGGAGGGAGAGTTTTTTTATGGGGCTAGCTGATAAAAATGAAAGAACTGAAAACTCAAGCTGTACTGCATGTTATGTGAGAGAATGTTGATTTCTCATGAGGTTCAGCCCTTCCAGCTTTTAAGGACATGAGGTTCCCATGCAGACCTCTCAGAGCATATCAGAAAGCACTGCCCAGCCAAATACAGAGCATAGGATTGAAAGAAAGAGTTGATCACATTTTACTATAGTGCCAGATCATATTAAAACCCTTCACGTGATTCACTGAAAAGTTAATCATCCTCATTTCCTTCATGCCCAGCTGTTTTTTTTCCCAGTCCATTCATGAGAATTTAAGCATGGAATAAAATTACTCTCCAAAGGCGTGAAGGAAAAATTTAGGAAGTTATAATAAAGAGCTTACCTGTCTGTCTTATCACCTCAGAAACTTTCAGAAAACAAGCTTCAATGGACTGTCCACAGTTCTATGAACAATAGCTTCCCCATGTTAATATTAACGAGTTGTGAGAAGAGATGAGAGAAAAAGGCTCCAAAGCTTGAAAAGTAACCACCCTGAAAAAGACAACACAGGAGATGGCAACACCCATGTTTGCCCCTGTGGTAAATCTCCATTACTCCCAGAAATATTGCTTTGCCCAGCTACTCCCAACATAAACTATACATAGAAAAATATATGTAGACACATTTGAAGTAAATTTCCATGGGAAATTGTTTTAAAAGCCTGAGAAGATAATAAAGAAGATGACAAGCCTCCTGGATCCCAACAGACATGATGCCCACAGCAAGTGAGCCCAGTCCTTGTGTCCCCAAAAGGCCCTTGCTGTGACCTGAGCCCTGCCCAGCCCTGCCTCGCTGGCTGCCCCAGCCAAGGGGACAAAACCCTCGTCAAGCACCCCTTGGGTTGGCAGTGCCTGCCACCTCTGGGCACACACACGACAGCACCAGGGGAACCCTTCAGCCACCCATGACTGTGTAATCATTGGTGTTGACCCACAGCCTGTCACTGTCAACACAACTGCTAACAGTAAAGCCATCTAACGTTTTCCTTTTTTTGTCCTTATTCTTGAAGCCCCACAACATGGCACAGCCTGATCATTGTGGTGTCTCCAGATGGAGTTTTGAGAGTGTTAAGACCCATTGTACTGGTGTCACTGCTTTGTGATACTGATCTTTACCAAATTTCGTAATGTTTATCCATCTTTGTTGATCCAAGACTGGCATGGAACAAGAGGAGCATATAAGGGGGGGAGATGGGCTGCACCAGACCAGTCCTGGTCAAAGATGGCCAAGCTCACTCTGCTGACCGGTAAGTCCTGCTTCAAAACGTAGTTCTCTGCCTTTACAGAATGTTTGTGGCTCTTTCACTGCTATACTGGGTGCTTATGCAGGGGGTTCCTGGGGATTAGATATGTTGCACTGTCTTTTCTCCTAAAGGAAAAGATAGAGCAGTTACATTCAGAAGGATCAGTTGTTCAGTGTCTTTGCTATATTTTAACCTGCAATAATTTGATGAATGCTGCCCAGTTCCAGATACACACTCAGCTGACCCAAACTTGAGAATACACAGATTCTTGAATAGTTTTAATAAAAAGCAGTGATCCTGAGATAAAGTTATCTTGGGTTCAGTGCAGTCCTGCACAAGATCTTTATATTTCTAAGTACAAACACTAAAACTTTTGTTCATTAACTTTTTTCTTTAAAGGTCTGGTTGGTTTGGGACTGCTCAATGTTGGTATGTACCTGCTTCCAACCAACAACTCTACCCAAAAACCCTTTCAGCATCAGCTCATACAGGCAGATCAAACAGGCAGCAGAGCCAACAAACCAAGAGCCTTCCACCTCCCAGGCTCTTCACCAGAGATCCCTCCTGCCTCTGCTCCTCCTTACATAAAAGCAAAGGAGGAAGGCTGACGTTGGATAAGAGACTCAGAACCACCCACACCCATGAGTTGAAGGGTGCTAGAGGTTCCCAGACTGACTCATCTCCTGAAAAAAAAGTAGGAAAGAAAGAAAGAAATCCTTTCTTTTCCTTGGTGAGCCCCTTCCCTGGGGGACAACCAACCCTCCTTCACTTTCTCTGAGATCCTTACCCTGCAGGAAAGCACTGCCCAGTCATTTCTCATCAGACCTAGTTATGATACTCTGCCTGAATTTACTAGTACCTCTTCAATGCAATTCAAACCTACTCTATCTCCCCCGTTTCCCTGCAGGCACTGCCAATGTGCTGACATGTTACTTCACCAACTGGGCCCAGTACAGGCCTGGCCTGGGAAAGTTCATGCCTGAAAACATTGACCCCTTCCTGTGCAACCACCTGATCTACGCCTTTGCTAACATGAACAACAACGAGATCACAACTTACGAATGGAATGATGAGACCCTCTACAAATCCTTCAATGGCCTGAAGAACCAGTATGTACCGAGAGCAAAGGGCAGCCCCTGGTCTCCCCCTTGGGTTCCTTCCTGTTACTCAGCAGCTGTTCTCTGCATGATGGAAGCACAAGCCAAGGTTGAGGGATGCCAGGGAGGAGAAGCTGATAGTGACGGGGAGGGCTGGAGAGGGCAGGGAAGGCTGCCAGCACTGGTCCTTTGAGGATGGTGACAGTGACTCAATGTGCTGTGAAGTTGCTCTTTGGGTTTCACACCAACAGATGTTGCCTAAAACATGTTTGTGTCCCTTCCTTTGCAGGAACAGAAATCTGAAGACCCTCCTGGCAATTGGAGGATGGAATTTCGGGACAGCCAAGTAAGTTAAAATCATCTCCTTCCCATAACTGCACTATGGAAAGGGAGGAAGAAGAGGAGAAAGCCACCAACCAAACCCCAACTCTGTCCTGCTCTGCTTCTGTAGGTTCTCCACAATGGTTTCCACTCCTCAGAACCGCCGGACCTTCATCAATTCTGTCATCAGATTCCTGCGCAAGCATAATTTTGATGGTCTGGACCTTGACTGGGAATGCCCCGGGTCCAGGGGCAGCCCACCCCAGGCCAAGACTCTCTTCACTGTCCTGGTTAAGGTGGGTTGAAACAAAAGGGTTTGGTCAAGCTCTCTGCTCTGCACAGCTCTGGCTGCCCAGAGAATCCACACTGAGACCTGTGTCTTGACATCCCTCAGGAAATGGTGGCAGCCTTTGAGCAGGAAGCCAGACAGTCCAACAGGCCCCGTCTCATGGTCACTGCTGCTGTTGCTGCAGGACTTTCCACCATTCAGGCTGGCTACGAGATTGCTGAGCTTGGAAAGTGAGTAGCCAACTCTCAGGTGTCATTTCTGTGACTCAGGAGGTCTTCCTTCCTATGGGTAAAGGAAACTCTTCCACTACCTGGCACAGACCAGTCTCTCTGCATGTGGGGTCCCTATTCCTTTGTGTAAGGCGAGAACACTATGAGTGTTGTGTTCTTGTGGGAGGGGGGAAGGGGACACAACGGGAAGGGAAGTGTAAGGACAGGGTGGCTCCAGCCACTCCAGGCCATCAGAGAACATATCTGGGTTCCCAGAGCAGCAGCTCAATTCCTACTCTGCCTGCACCTCTGCCTCCGTCCTCTGGAGGAGAGAAATGGCTCCAGCACTTACAAGGCCAGGTTAAAAGGGTCTTGAAGAGCTCAGATTTGCTGAAAGTGGAGACATGGCCAGGGATGTGGTGGGGTAAACAGCCAGCACTAGAGGGATAATCAGGTCTGGATGACTGAGAAGACCAGAAGGTAGATGTGTGCAATGTTCTCCCCAGGTACTTGGACTACATCCATGTGATGACTTACGACTTCCATGGCTCCGGGGATGGACGCACTGGGGAGAACAGCCCTCTGCACAGTGGTGGTAACCCCCAGCTCAGTGTTGTAAGTACATTTTCGGAGCCTCTGCCACATAAGTCACCATCCTGTCTACACATCCTAGCACAGAGTTTAATTATCGTGGGGTTTTTTTTAATAGGAATATGCTATGAAATATTGGAGGGACAATGGTGCTCCAGCTAAGAAGCTCCTTGTGGGATTCCCAACCTATGGACGTACCTTCACCCTCCAAAACCCATCCAACACTGCTGTGGGGGCACCAGCATCAGGACCTGGGCCAGCTGGAACTTACACACAGGAGGCTGGACTGTTGGCTTACTATGAGGTGTGTGCTCCCTCTCACCTAAGCCAGCAAGTACAACACAAATGTTCCTCAAACCTCCCAGCAAGGAATTTTTAAGCTGTGGAATCTTCCAGCTGCCTTTTTATTTTTTGTAGGATAATTGATGACTTCTCCCTCTCTGCCCTTTTCTCTTAGATCTGCTCATTCCTGAACTCTGGAGCCACCCAGGCTTGGGATGCCCCTGAGGATGTCCCCTATGCCTACAAGGGCAGTGAATGGGTTGGCTATGACAACGTCAAGAGCTTCAACATCAAGGTATGGTGTGATGTGTGGCTGAGCCAACAGTCAGGCAGGACCCTTCTGCAGTGGCAGGACCTGAGACTAATTTGAATTCTCCTCTGGCACTGAACAGGTTGATTGGCTGAAGAAGAACAATTTTGGAGGTGCCATGGTTTGGACCGTAGATTTGGATGACTTCACTGGCACTTTCTGCAATCAGGGC
>NW_009952435.1:0-28202 GCF_000747805.2 Chaetura pelagica
ACATGGAGTGAAAAGGAATTGTAAGTGCTTTATTGCAGTGCCTATAAAGAGATGTTCTTGGGTGGCAAAGCAAAGTAGATGGAAAATGAGAGTGATAACGGTAAACTGATAAAGCCTGGTTGTACTAAACTGGGTGAGGTAAAGTAGCACAACAGGGAAGGTGATAACTATGCAAGTTGAGTAAAAAGGATAAGTAAGACAGACAACCAAATAAATGCAGACAGAAAAGCCACTATAGCTGTGATTTTTAAAAACATTTTTCTGCACTGCCTAAAATTCTTTCAGCAGACATCCTGACTTACAATGAATTTAAGTCTATAAATATTTAATATTAATTTATTGCAGGTACTAGCAGACTATAGATCAAAAGGAAAATTACTGCTCTCTGAGGAAGGACTGAAAAACAAAAATGCAATCCTTAAACCCTTAGTCTTAGCTGTAACTGAAAATATGTGCAATGCTTGGGAACAACCATTACAGTGACAGCAGTGCTGACATATAGAAAGAAAAAGCAGTTTCTGGTGTTAATGAAATGAATGTGCAATGAATTAAAGCAAGATGAGACACAAATTGCCAAGGAAGATGGAAATCCTAGTAAGCCTATTTTAATAAAGCCTATTATCATATTAAAAGTTTTTACAATTCTCTACTTTAGTTCAGATAACCCATTTGGACATGAGTCATGGGACGATGTCAGTCTGCTTCAATGATGTGTCTAATTCCAACCCATTTTCTCTCTACCGGCAAAACCAGGAGCAAACCTTTCAGCCCTGAAAAATTCATTGATTTCCACTGTGGGCTGGATCTAAACACAAGGATAGAGACAAAAAGACATTTGAACAAATAGAGCAATTCTAGCTGTTGGGTTTTTTTCAAACTTTTCTCTGAGTTGCTCTGTTTCCTTCTTTAGACTTCCTGTGTTGCAATATATAATAAATTAAAATGGGTTTTCTTTTCAATATTTAGCTTAAGGCTCACTCACTGACTTTGGTGAAAAAACAGCGAGGCAATACAGTAATACTAAGAAAATGTTATTGGACTAGGTGATATGTGCCACTTAATGAAATTAGGCTTAGGTATCTGGTGTTGGTCTCTTTCGGGGAAGAGATAATCTATGAGACTTTAGCTCCATGCTAACCCTTGTTTGCAACACATAGTAGAGTGCAATTGCATATTTGCTTTGTGTGACAGTGTCACAGTTGTAATAGTTTCTAGATAAGTTCATGTCTGAATTTCTCCCAGGCAGTGTTGCATTTAGGATTAAGGTATAATAATCTAACCTTTCTGTTCTCCTATTCACTTCATTGTTGTATAAATCTAAGTGTGGGCTGGTCTAGCTAGTCCAAGAAAATAACTGTAAAGAGTCTTAAACTCCTTGTATCATAAAAAATACAGCATTCACCATCTAAGCTAAAGCAAGTGACTGAAGAACATCATGCCAGCTTGTTTCAATTTTCTTACTACATTTGGGAATATTTTTCTGAATAATGTAATACTTAAAACAAGAGAGGATTAGACTGCAACTTTTTCAAAGATATTAATGTAGACTGAATGCTATGAAGACAGACATATTCTTGCTGTACATGGAGGCTACATTCTTCAAAGCAGCAATGTTTGGAACTTTGCAGGGGATTCCACCTATTTAAAGAAAATATAAATATTTATCTATATATACCAAAGTGGTATCAAGATAAATTCTGCCCATAATTCTGAGGTAAGCTGTGGTGGACAGTTTTATCAGTCTGGCAAAAAAAGTGAAGCTTACCTGTGGAGGAAACAGACTTCAGAGACTAACTTTGGACTGTGTAATGTAAAACAGAGACTTTTACAGACTTTCAAAATTTCTGGTATCAGGGGAAAAGAAAAATAATTAAAAATATCTTTCCTTCGCCTATAGAAGTTTGGAATAGTCTTTGTGTGTCTAATTAAATAACATGAGAAGAAAAATATTCCGCTGCATTTATTCTTCCCTACGGGAGAGAGGTTGAAAAAACAAACATATGGCACACGTTAATTACATTCCTTCAGACTTTATTTAGGAAGTGCTTTAATGAGATTAGTATGGCATAAAAACATACAGAACAGAATACACTTGATAGAAGTATTAATATGCAGAAACCATAATTTATGCTTGAAATGTTTAAAAAATCTTACAAACTAGAAGACCCACTGCTATAAAAAAAAAAGTTATTTCAAACCCAGATAATGAATTGAAGAGTCTAGAATATGAAACAATTCTTAAGAGAAAACACGTTTTTTGCCTTCATTCTTAGCATAATCAAGACTCTGTAATGATCACTTAAACTTCCCACAAAGTTCTTTGGTTGCTGTCAAAACAATAAAAATGTGGACAATGGAATTAAAATTAAGTTATTTAAAGCAGTGGTTTGAAAAAACAGAGGATCATTATTTCTGTCAAGCTGGAAAGAGCTTTGAGGATGCTTCCTTGAGTGGGTATAAAAAAAAAGCTGGTCTGCCCAGAGGACAAGTTTGATATTTGGGATTCTGTCTTCAGTTAAACTGTGCTTGGGAAGGGTAACAATATGCCACCCCAGCCTCCTGGACTTCTAAACTGGTGCACAATAAATCAATCAGTATTTGTTGGACTAAATCCAGGGCTGGTAGAAGCTGCAATTATTTGTTACTGTAGTGTCAAATCCCCTGTATTATAGATATGTGTTACAGACATTGCTTGTTCCTTTGGAATTCCACAATAGCTTAACTCAAGTATCTCGAGACAAACCAGAGTCCCGAGAAAAAACCCAAACATTAGGTAACAAGATTTCTGTAAAATAAACCAACAAAACTTAATCAATATTTCATTTCACATCTTTGATTAATGTGATTTTGAAAGTCCCCTTACAGTATTTCAAAAAACCCAGTATAAAAAAAATACAGTTACAGATTTAAATGGTAATTTTGTGCAAGTATCACCATGCTGCCATGAATCTCTTTTAACTATTTTCCCACTTTTCTCTGTGTGGCTCCCATGAATGGAAGGAGGATTTCTGGTAGAATTAGAATTTATGCATAGAGAGAATTCTTGCTTCTTTCTTCTAACCTGTATCTTGGTCAGCTTCTTCTCAGACAAACATATTAGGAAGCCAGCAGGAAGTTGCTGAAAACTACAAACAATGGAATGATTTTTAAATACAAGCAAGACAATTCTGGAAAAAAACAAGATTCACTGTGTGACAAAGGACATAGATTTCTTCTACCAGCTTCTTTAAAAGCATATTCTCTACATGCTTTTCAGTAACTGGCAGACAAGTAAGCAGAGGATGAAGTTAAAGGATGCTTCAGACCTTGTTAAAATTAATGTAAGAGACTGGTAGATTTGGAGCACAGAGAAGAATTTGTCAATTCTTCAGTTTCCTGTTTCACACGTATATGAATATCTTCTGAAATGAAACATTTCATAGTGAACCCACAGACTCTGAAAAATTAGGTATGTTCAGTCTAGCACACTCTAGTGTTTAAACATTTCCCACCCCAAAGCCGGGACACACAGCATGTGTAGGACATTAACACCAGTCTGAGAGGAAAATAAATTCACAAGTTTGTTGTTGGCACCAGAGGGAGAAAAGGAACACAAATAACTTCTGCTTTAGTGAAAAAAAGTTTCAAAAGTCCAGGAACTGCAAGGTTTTCTCAGATGTTCTTTTAACATTTTCCAACGCTAAGTGTGGCAGTGTCAGAACCCACTTCCTCCCAGGGCTAGGCTGCTTGGGCCAACAATGCCAACATAGCTGCCTGTCCTTAGGAAGCGTTAGCAGGGGCCTGTGACTCCTTCAGAAGCTCAGATTCTTGCCCTTGCCTTCAGGGATGCTGAAGCCTTGGCTGTGTCTTGCCATGTCCTCTACTGAGCCAGATAAGACACTTGCATGTAGACTCGTCTTCCTAGTCTGATCATGGACCTGCCATGTCATTGTGGACTTTTCTGTTGACCACCAAACTTTGTCTGGACCAGGTTATCATCACCGTGCCTGCCCTGCTCACTCTGCTCTGGTACAGTGGGACCCACTCTACCATCACTGCCTCTGCCTGCCTTGCTGCCACACTTGGCTCCCAGCTGCCCTTTCTCTACAAAGCATTTCAGCCTTGCTGATGACAAGCAGCTACAAAGCATTCCACCTTCTGCTACCTGACAGAACTCTGGTTTCTTCACTGGCATTGATCGCTCACTGGCTTTGATCTGTAAAACATTCTTTGCAGGCTCTTTCCCAAGTACACAATCACTATACTAAATATCAGATGTGAGGTGTGACTTAGCAGACAGGAGGTTCTGGGACAACTGTAGGGCATTTCATAGTCTAAGGGACTCAATCCAGTGGCGTAAGCAAAGCAATTTGTTATTCTCAGGAGCCTACTGAACCCATTTAAAATACCTAAGAAATAATGAAGGTTCAGAAGGACATGGGCATTATGAGCTGGGTAGAATTTAGATCTAACATTTGTGTGTCTGTAGCCTGGTGAGTGCACTAAGAGAATCAGATCAAAAAACGGAGTTTTCAATGAGCATTGCTAAAGGTAGGTGACTTAGGGGAACTTTGAGAACTTTGAATACCCACAATGAATAAGAAACTAGATGAGCAAGTAGAAGCATAAGTATTTTACTTGAAAATGTCTTTTGGCTGAAATACACCTCAGTTTGTCAAAAGACATAAAATAAATATGTCTATAAACCAAGGTAAATTTGTTTCTGTACATTCTTGTAGTCTCCATAGTGAATAATTAAGCTATGTTGATGGAATTTTACATCTAACCTAGATTATATAGGCCATGTGCTACCTTTGTGTTTTTTAGGAATCAGGAGAGAGAGGGAAAAGGGAAAACTCTTTTACAGTTTCCCTTGGAAATTATTGCTTCTTTAGTTTCTAACTTCATCCTTAAAATTAGAGAGATCCATCAGTTACAGTTATTGCTTGGGTGCTAGATACACTCATACCTCTTCAACTTAGAAATCCCAAAGAGAAAAATATAAATTGATCAGCAAAGTGATTAAACAAGCATGCAAGCAGACAATACATATTGAGAAGAAAATACCTCTAAGTACATAAAACCCCATGAAAAAAAGGTTATTATATTAATTAAGCTATTAAGTCACTTTTTGTTTTATTTTTTATTTCCTTTTACAAATGTGGCAAACAAAAATGTTACTATCTCGGAAGTAATTAAAATATATCAATACCCATTAATTGCATTGCAGGTAAAAATCAGGCTCATAATTGCAGTGCTGCTGAAAATGAGGAATATTAAAATGACAGTTTTGCAAGAGTACAGAACTACAGCATTATTTATGTCGGAGAGACAACAAGAATTTACAGAGCAAACAGCTTGTAGACAGTCACACAATGTACCTCTTGCTCACTTTGAATTACAGATATTCCAAGCACTTATAAAGTATCTGAGACCCACTCTACATGCCCACTAAACAAACATAGAAGCTGACATAAAATCATCTGAGGCAGAAGAAATATCCCCACTAACATCAACAGGCTCTGGGTTGTGTCCAGATGCAACATTTCTTGTATGAGCAACGTTTATGTATAAACGTATTCTTCAGTTCACTATCAATAATTCTGTTAGATGTCCCCCAGATGCACAGCATAACACTAGCTACTGTGTCACAGAGCATAAAACATGACTGAACTTCAGTGTTTCAGTTTCCCAGTTTGTATTCCTCCTTCTAGGACACTCAGGTTTTACTTTTGCCTGAGGTCTGCAGAGTTGGGTCAATCCAGATTTGGTATAAAATACTTGGTTTCTCAAGTGTCTTGTTATGAGACTGCTAAAAGTATAACAATAGGACTTCTAGGCTACACCACCTGTTTCTGTGCATTGGATTTCTAATAAATGTTACTGGTGGATGTCCTCCCAGGTATTGTCCATAAACTATTGTTGTAGCCCCACAACCAGAAAGAGGGCCTTGAGATTTAAAGAAAGGACATATTCAGGACTAGAATGACTTGTAAGTCACTACTCATCTACTAAAGCTATCTTTATACTCAAGAAAACAAACAGTTCAGGTCCTGTGTTATTATACTGTTAATAAATGTAATATTAGCTAACTTTGACAAGTTAAGAGATCATGCCCTAGGGCAATGAAATTAAAAACTGCACTCAAACATTCTATAATTTTTAGGTTAGTGTTACAAAATAAATCACAGTGACAAAGTAAGAAAAACCTCTTCTACCTTGAAGATGCCAGAGAAGATCTCAACAAAAGACAGTATGTTTTTGTTATTATTTTGTCCTTCAGTACAAAGGTTTTATTTGTTTGTACTATACATACTTGCACATGTAAATAATATTCTGGCCATTTTATCCTGGTCTCTATTCCTCTAGGAGCAACTTTGCTGTCTTTCATTTAAGCTTAAATGACCAGTGTCCTCTACATTTTAGCATGGCTGAACACATTCAGCAAGAAAATATAAACTGTCATAACAGAGCAAATCATAACAAGTCCAGTACCATCTGTATCTAAAAATGAAAGATCTTATGGAGAATTTTAGATTATAAGGCTTGGCTTTGTTTATTCAGACTATGAGGCCATTCTGCAACTGACAGATTCACAGATAAATACACACAATAACTTAAAATTTATTATCGATGCAGAAAGCATGAAAGCTTCCTGATCTTGTTTTCACTTTCCAGTTATATTTTCCACTGTTTGTTAGTGCCAAAATAATTGTTGAATCTAATGAGATTAACTAGTATTTTGAAAAAAGAGGCAGTGTCTCTCAAAGAGAACTTTCATCCTATACAGCTGCCTTTATCACTAGTTTGAACTTCTAATGCTAGATCTGAAGTAATAGAAATATAGACTAGTAGTTTTGCCAAATATATTTACTGTTGTAAATAAACTTAGTGCTAAACAGTGCTAAAATTTAGAAGGTTCTTGTCTTTCCTCCTGCATCCAAGTAACTTCCTTCCCAAACCCTCCTACCAGAATCAGATGGATTGTAGCCCTGAAAACAACAACCTAGTTGGCTTTTGAAACAAAGAGGTTTCTGGTGAGAATTAGAGGCTGTGTAAATTAATGAAGAACAGAATTAGCAGGCATGTGGATGTATATGATCTCTTCCCAATGGGGAAGAGTCAACAGGATGTCTGTAAATGAAAGTCCTCTTTTATCAACCCTTTAGGGTTCTCAGAAGTGATTAAAAGCAAATGGATAAAAGCCAGTTGGTTTAAAGTAAGCATTGGAGTCCATTGCAAGCCAGGAGAGAGGCTTGCACACAAGTCAGGAAACACACAAGATGAAGGAACAGCCAGTTCTTGCAATAAATGGACAAAGGTGAACTATGAGATCTCTGCTGGGATCTGTGCTGTTCCACATATTCATAAATAACCTGAAAAATAATGCAAAGCCAGAGGCTGCAAAATACATTAATGACATTAAATTAGAATATTAAAGAAGGCCAGTTTTAAAAAGGTCCTCAGGGAATACCTAACATGACAATAAATGGCAGATGAAATTTACTGGAGATTAACTTGCAGTGTTACATGGAAAAAAATGTAACCTCATATATAAGCTATAAGCTTTGAACTAACTGTCACAAGGTGGGTGGGTCCCAGTCCAAGAACTAGGGGGCATAAAATAAAATTAATGTGAGCTCAATATGTCAAAGTCTCAAAACAAGCAAAAAGAGAAAGTTCTTCCTGTAAGCAGAGATAGATCTGTGGAATCCATTGTCAAATGATGCTGTAAATGATGGAGTTTTCCTTGGATTCTAAGGGAGGCTTGAAAAATTCAGAGACCAGAAATTTTTGTGGTGGTGTTAAATACCAAGAAATGTCACTTGAGACTGGAAATCCCTTATCTGAAAACATCTGTAGGCTAGAAACTTCTTAGTGCTAGGTATACTATGTACAGTTGCCCGATTCCTACTTTTCCCTTAACAATATCCTGTGGCAACTGTTGAAGGCAAGATGTAGAATCATAGAATCATAGTTTCATAGAACATATTGGATTGGGAGGGACCCATAAAGGTAATCTAATCCAACCTCCCATAATCATGGACATCTCATGCCAGAATGGTTTGCTCAGAGCCCCACCAAGCCTGACCTTTAATGTCTCCAAGGATAGGGCCTCCACCAGCTCTCTAGGCAACCTATTCCTGTGATCCACCACCCTCATATTAAAGAACTTTTTTCCTCATGTCCAGTGTAGATCCTGATCTGCCATTCTCACTAGACACAAACAGTGGGTCACAAAAATAAATGTTTCCATCAGTGACAGGTCTGTCTTCAGAAGCCTTCATAGCCTTAGCGTTGTGATGGAGGGTATGGAGATAACTTCTTCAAATTGATAACCTCTTCTGCATACAGGAGTAATTTAACAGACCTCTGTCTAATTCACCCAGTGACCTATTATGATCCTGTTATTTATACTAGAATGAATTTATCACTATGAGCTGGGGTTTCATGAATCACAAATTAGTAGCATGCAGAGGTACATTGCCACACTGAGCTTATGTGGGCTTAAAGTAGCACCTAACTCAAAGCTTGTCTGACTCAGGAGCCTATTCCCTTAGTAAATTCTCAGGATGAAAAGTTTGATTTTCTGCATGTGTGTACATGTATTCAAGTATGCATGCACATGCTTGTGTGTCACTTGAATCCCTTGGGTAAAAATAAATGTAATTAATGTATATAGGAGCACCTTCTTTGAAGACCAGATACTCACTCTGGGCAACATTCTTCTCAGCAGATTAAAAAAATCCCACTTCATAAAAACATCTTCTAGTTAGAAGTTCTTTCCCTGTTTTTTACTTCGGATTTGTTTGATATGTTCAAATAAATATTTTGAACTTAATAAGCATTATAAAAAAAATATGTAGTGACACGATGATAGCTCTTATATGTGTATGCTTCAAGCTAGACATTTTACCAATGAATTTCAGATATTTTCCTTTAATGACTTTTGCATTATTCCAGGAAATGCATAACTCTATTAATTCAGTTTTCTCTCACTGAAAGACACTGTGTAAAAAGGCTGCTTTTTAAAAAGAAGCAATTTAATATTAATACTTATGATAATAAAATCTAAAATAAAGATACTTTGTTCCCAGAGTCCCTAAGAAAAAAAAAAAAAAAGAAGAAGTCTATTATATAAAATATTGAAATAAATAACCTCAGGATGAGTTTCAGTATTTTCTACTAGGCAGTAATATTGAAAAACATGAAAATATTTTCCATTCAGTTCTATCAGGCTTGATGTATAGTTGAGGGAGTAAACTGAGTGTAAAGAGCCCCTCTTTTCCATGCATTACTGACTTGTTCTGATTGCCTGTGTCTGAGAACAAATAGTACATCAGAAAGCAGCTTGTCGTTTGACATTATTTAGACTGCAATATTGAGCATTTTCAGATCAGAATGCAATTGCTTAGAAATTATTCAACAAGCTGGCACCTACCAGTAAAGAAGACAGGAAGAGAACTTTGATTTAAAATTGTGACTAGAAAATTAGACCTTTTATTAGTTCACTCTCTTTTAGGGTCATTATTTAATAAGTAACTCTAGTAACATATTTGACATCATAGACCTCCACACTTCTGGATTAAAAATCCATTTACAAAGTCTATTTTAAAATAAACTTTTTAATAAAGAGAAACTAGAACACAGAACCGAAGCACTTCTGACAAACCTTGAAGGTTCATACTTACACAGTACACAGTTACAACCTAGTGTGACATAAAAATAGCCTTTGCAGTTCTGATAGTGAATATGCACAAATGAGAGTACAATATGCCAGCAAAACTGCCTGTGAAATACCCATTTTACTAAAATCCAGCTAGCTGATTTAGAATATATAGAGATTAAAAATTACTACCTAGAGTCAGTGGAAGTAGCAGAAGACATCCACGACACTCTAATTAATTATTCATTGAGCAGTTCTTTCCAACATAACTTATAAGGACATTGTCAAAGATTGTGATTCAAAGTATGAGTTGTTTTTGTTCTTCTTCCAGTGAAATAGATGTCAATGTGTTTCCTTTTTTTGTGGGTTTTTTTGTTTTTTGGTTTTGTTTTTGGTTTTGGTTTTTTTTTTTGTTTTTTTCATGTTTCACACTCATGCTTCTTATTAGGTGTTAGCCTTGATATATGTATCTCATCTGGTTTACATACCCTGTGATATACATTAGGAACTCCAACTATAATTTACCGTGGTTAGTCATAATGCAGAACACATCACCCGAAATAGCTTCCATTTGGCTATGTGCATTTTTGTGCAGTTAAAGCATTTAGGAATGGTTACCAGAAAGGCTGAGTCCATTTCTCTGGAACAATAACTTCCTTTGTCTATGGGATGTTTTGGCTTACGTTTTATGTTCTTCTGTATGTCGAAGGTGACATACTGTCATGACATTTTCTGCTTTTGTTTTTGCAAGAGTTAGGCTATTTCTTCACCTTGTTTTAATACTGGCTTGTATGTTTTTTGCTTTCAGAACACAAAAAATGCTATCTAAGAGCCTGTGGAGACCAAAAAATCAGTATGGTTTGGGTTGGAAGGGACCTTTAAAGGTTCTATAGTCCAATGCCTCTGCAGAGAGCAGGGACATCTTCAACTAGGTCAGGTTGCTTAGAACTCTGACCAACCTGACCTTGAATGTTTACAGGGTTGGAGCATCTAACTCCTCTGAACAGTTAAAAAGTAAGCCATATGGAAACAGTGCATGTTACTTCTGTATTTCAATAGCACTCAAAAATATAAATTCGCCATATTTTCTTGAAAATTACAGGTAGTTGTTGAAATTTTAAAGCCTCCTTTTTGACACAGTTTTATTATTTTCTTCTCTCTCTTTTTTTTTTTTTTTTTTTTTTTTTTTTTTAAATAGTGGAATCTTTGAAGACCAAAGGAATGTAGTTTGCCACTTGGGATGCAATGTTTTCATAACTGAAACCTGTCACAAAAAGTGTAGCTGAATTCAGGCATCTACTGCTCAACATGTAATTTCTTAATGATAGATTTTAAATATCAAAGCTTAATTTGATTGACTGTACTACAGGTGGTGAAAGTGGAGAAAGGGGACACATTTATCAGAAGAGTATCTCCAAAGCATGTGAGAGAAATTTCACTGTGCAGATATACATATAGCACCTCTGGCATTTTTTCCTTCTGATTAGGAAATCCATGGTGAACTTGATTTATTATCAGATGTTGGTCCTAGGAGAATGAAAGCAAGGAAACTGCAGTACTGTACTCCAGGGCAAGTACTGAAGACAATTTCAGAAGAGAGGAAGGCCGAAGGGCTCTGACATCAAGAGCATCAGCTGGCTGTAAATCAGACCAATCTGGAGTTTTAATTGTGAGGTCATCAAACATAAACTGGCTTAATTGATCAGCGGGTGCTCAGAAAGAGCGAAGTCATCAATGGAACGTCATAATGCTGGTGATCTCACCTCTCCAGAGAGTTTACTGAGGATTCATTTCAACCGCTCATTGCCAAAATGGTGATACAAGATGGACAGTTAAGAGTGTTTTTTCCAGTGTTGCTACCACTTAACAAGGCAAGATGCAAATAAAATAAATCTCTTCAATATGTTTAGAAGGAAGAGGTGTATTTTTATCCTCTAGTTCTGCTGAAATTTCTCCCATTTGTGTAAGAGAAAGTAGGAAGGGAATGTAAAAATCTGGGCTAATCTTCCCTTAGTTTTCAAAATCTTTAAAGTTCAGTTGTGTCTGGATCATGTTGGGTTTTTTCTAATTTATTTATGATTCTGTAGGTGGGAACGTGAAGCTGCTCTGAAGTTCCAGTAATGATTCTGGCTTAAATTTAGGCTCTCTCAAGTGAATGGTTTTTGATTTGGGCCAATTTCTAACTGTGAATTTCAACAGCTGTGGAAATGAAACATCTTTGAGACAATAAGTACAGATAACATAAAGGACCCAGGGGTAGCTTGTAGCTAGGATTAAAATGAGATGGGAATAGATGAGTATCAATAAATACTGTCAAAGAGCACTGTCCAGTGAAAAAGAGAATTGCTCTCACTTTGATGAAGGGATAGGAATAGCCTGAAGCCAAGTATAGAGATGTACAGTTGAGATATGAAAAGGTGAAGATTCCATCACTTATTTTAAGGTTTTGAAATTCTGCACAGGCTGATTAATTTTTCCACAAGATAGTACATGCCATGGGAATGTAAGGGCTACTTACAGAGAAGAGGGTTGTTCAGGCTGAGGAAAGAGAAAATTGTTTCCTAGCTTATACATTACCTTCTATTTCTATGTGGGTAATTTTTTTCATACAAAACTCCCTCCCCCTAAAGTCCCTTCTTTGCTAACACAATTTAGCCTTTAGATTCCTGTACAAGCAATAATTATTTTCTTATTTTCCCATTCAAGGACTGCACTAGTCAACTAATGCAGGTGTCAGGTGTCTGATCTTATTTAACATGCCAGTTGAACTATGCAATTTTTCCATAGTTTCCTCTAAAAATCAAACATCCACCTGTGTGACAAGAACATGTAATTTCTGCCATAGGATCCACAGAGTGACTTGTCGAGCAGTCTTGTCACTTCATGTTCAGTTATCAACAGGCCTTGCTTCTTCCAGTATCTGGTATAGAGAATTATGCCAGCAGAAACCATGGCAAAGGTAATGCAAGTCTTGGCTGTGGGGCAGAGTGTCTCATCACAAGATCAGCAGCTATGCAAAGCATTTCAACATCCCAATGCTCAGGTTATTCAACCAACATGATTGTTTGTGGGGTCAATATATATCTACCACCAGGGAGCTGATCTAGCTTGGTGTGTACATGCAAGAGAACAAGTGTTGCCTGAGCATTGTTCTTTCCTTAGCATGTACAACTGAAGAATAGAGTATTACATGTGGTGAGCTGCCAACCTGAGGGGAGGGACAAAGGTTCCCCTCTCTCAGCTAACAAATTTAGGTGCCATGAGTCTTCTAGTGTATTGAAGACATGGTTGTGTCCTCTGATCACCTGCATCACTGGTGGTACTTGGAAGCTAATGCTGGACAGAGGTGATGCGGCAGTTCAAGGAGAGACAGTAGAGTCGGTGTTAGAGGCTATTCTGTCTGCTATATGAGCTATCACTTCCAGTTAATAATACTGGTCTTTAATTAAAATGATTTATGGGGGTGGGATGTGCCTGCTGGTCTTCTCAAAGCTACTTGAACATCATTAACAGGGAATTCTTGTGGTTTTGATAACAAATGCAGTTTGGTGTGGGTAGCTGGACTTTTCAAAATATTTTCATTGTGAGTTGTAGGTCACTCAGGTCTTAAATTAAATTTTATGAGGATTAAAGTACACAAAAGCTCTAACTGTTATGACTGTTGCTTACTCTTGAAATCAAGAAGTAAAAGAAAAATTAATGTAGCACTGTTCTTCATCTCTGATTTTACTAATCCTCATACCAGTGAGTAGCACGGACCTTTAAGGGGTACCTTAGCTCAAATTAGTACTTGCATATGAAAAACAACATTAAAATTATAGCAGATGATCACAGTGTAAGAGTTCATATTAGTTTAAACTACTGATCTGTTTTTATCAAATGAGGATATTAAAGAGTATGGGAGTTCAGTGCTTCACTCTTAGCAAATGAGAAACAAAATTAAATATGGAAATTCTCTTATGGAAATTGTTTTATATAACGCAGTCTCTGAAATGTCGTTTCAGTGTTTATAAGTTCTATTGGCCTTGCATGTGAATAAAGACAACATTTATTTTAAATTATTGGTCATATGGGATATTTAATTCCATTAGCTTTTCAGGAGAAAAGCTGCTTAAATGAAAATTAAGTTGACAGACTAAAACCTGAGAATCCATAGGGAATGTCAACACTGTGTGACTGGACTCTGTGCAGAGTTCCCTGGGCTAGACTGGGAACTGGAGCAATAATGCTGCATTATTGTGGTGTTCCACTTGAATCAAACAGCTGACAGAACTGATCACCAAAATTCCCATTTTAGTCTTTGCCACTGCCAGTGTTCCACAAGGGAATAGTGTTATCCTCTGTATAGAGCTGAGGAATGGTCTGTCATGACAGCCTGTGTGGGAGAAGGGTAGTAGAGACAACCCTCCCCCACAGCCTTGCCTCAGAAGATGCTGTAGCTGAAATGGTGTAGCAGAGAACTCATGCACATACTAAACGGGAGTTGCAAAGATTCTTAGTATAACCAATATTCATTTATATGGATGTGTTAAATGATCCTGACTAAATTGCTATCTTTTTGTTGCTGAGCAAAAGGACATATTTTCTATTCGATGGTAATATTTGAAATACCAGATAAAATAAATATTCCTATTAAATCATCTATAAAAATTTGCCACAATCAAGACAGAGTCAGTCAATTCTTATAATTCCTTTTAAAAAAGACAAACCCAAAGCATTAATCTTACATCAGATAAACCTACTGAACTCTTGGAAAACCTATTTCTTCTCTGCCTGTCAGAACACAGAAGTTTAGTAGTCTGAACTACAGAAATGCAAAAAGATTATTCTCTACAATAGTAATCTATTCTCATTATATAAAGCATGGTGAGATACTTCAAGTTGTAATTTCAGCTTAATAAACCAATTTACATAACATAGTTCAGTCAAGACACTCTGACTGTCAAACACATTTTCATTGTCATTCTTTCAATTGAGCTGTCTCTCTGACTGCTCTTTTCCCAATAAAAGCCCATTATCCACTAAGAAGATTACTTGAATCCATTTTGTTTGGCTGGTTTGAAAAAAAGCTCACCACAGAATCATAATTATATGACTAATCAAAGTGCACTAGGACAATGGAAAGCTCATTCTGCTGTCTTTTTAGCTTGGGAAGTTTTATACTAAGCTTTTTCTTTCTTCAGAGATTTTATTTTCTGAGCTATTTTATTCTAAATTTGACTTAAGGACCAATAATTCAAGTAAAGTATGATGGTTGTTCTCCATTTACTGCCTGTCCAGCTCTTTTCCAGTATGGAATTTATAAAGTCCTTGTCCAGATAGGTTGTAGATCAATGTCCCACTCCTTTCAGCTTTGGTGTACAAGTGTACAAGTCTCTCCCTTTGGTCGCTGTGTCATTATTCTCATGGAGTTAAGCTTAGTTCAGTGTTAATCAGTTAAACTTAATTCAGTGCTGTCACCTATGACATTACCTTTTCAGAACACAACTCCCAAATTAACTAGCCAAAAGGTAAGTTGTCTTTAAGGTGTATCACATAATCTTTTCACTATAATGACAGGAACTCTCCAGATTCACCCAGGAAGACCTATGAGCTGCATTATACTACAAAGATTCCTGGACTCTACAAAATTCTCAGCCCTGAGAGAATAAGATTTATTTTAATTTTTTTAATTATTTTTTTTTTTAATCTACTGTCTGGAAAATTAAAGAACTGGTGAATAAGAGCCCTTGTTGACCAGTCTCAGTCCCAAACTTCAAAGAACAGATGTATTATAATTACTAGTTGTGTTCCTCAGTGCAAGCCTAGAAAAAATCCAGCAAGGAGTATAGGCTAGCTGTCTGTAGCAGAAAAGGCAAAAGCTCCACTAAAATCTGCATGAGAGTCATAACCAGACTTTAAATACCAAATCCTTTTTTTTTTTTTTTTTTTTTTTTAATTAGGATTCACATCTTTAAAGTACTTCAGCTGTATCTCAGACAGATGCTATTTACAAGTATACTATTTATCTGACCAAATGTTACAGCTTTTGTGTCAACTAGCAAGACCACAGCTAAACTAGCTAATCTGACTGGGAACTGACCAACCAACAGGCACAGTTAGAAATGGAAACTATGTTGCTGAGAAAGGAGAAGACTGAAAGACAAGCATGTTTTCCTTTAAGATTGCCTTTTGACATAATAGGTGGGAATCAAAGTCTGGAAGAGAGAGTAGTTTTCAGCAGTAAGGTCTATGTGTCCTGTAAGGACTTCAGCCTTTATGAAATGCTACAGTATTTGAAAGACACTATTAGAATAAGTTGCACTTCTTGTGCTCCCAAGTTAATTTACATTCTTGGAAGAAACAGCAATTTAGATGTTCAGAAAGAAACATAATAGAAGAAAGACTTAAACTATGTTTTTGAGTAACAGAAGAACCAGAATATTAAAGGTGGGTATAAAATATATATGAATCTCAACTCCGTGTTCTGTCTGAGTAGAAGCTATTTTTGGGGATATTAGATTATTTTCCTTCTGTCAGTAGAAACTTTACAGTTAAGGTAATTCCTTTTCTCCACTGCTGGCATCAAATAAAACCTGAAGAATCTTTCCAAAGAAAAGGTTCTAGTGTCGATATTGCCAACATGAGCATATTCTATGAGCTGGAATAAAAGACCTGTCATGGGCTTTCATTTTATGTGAACAGCCTTTTCCTCTTTGGCCTTGACACCTGAAGCTGCTTCTGCAGTCAGCTTTATTATCACTGTGCTGATTCAGGGATGTTTATTGTTGTGTTCATGCAGTCACACAGGAAAAAGACAATTTCTATGCATTTGATTGAGACCAGTGATTGACAAGTTCTACTTCCCTTCCTCTGGAATGAAATCTAGTATCACCCTGCAGCAGAAGCAACTGCTCTTGGAACATTTGCAGACCTCTCCAACTTGGTGCACTGCCTTTTCTAGCTTGGTTGGTATATTAAAGCGATGCTTATCTTTATGGGCAAAGTCAAGTCTTTGATGTACTATAACGAACAATCCCATACCAAGTCATCTCTTCTAGTATAGAATCTAGACTTGAGCTTTGCATCATATGTACTTGGTAGGACACATCTCTTCACATCATTCTCTGGAGGTGTAATTCTAACTGGCTGGTATTGACTAGACAGCTTTTTTCTCTCTAACTGGTAGTTTATCAGCTTAAGGGCTTCACTTACCTCGTAGCTGCTCATTTAAATTTCCATTGACATTTTCTGGTATTTCTAAATGGAAATCTGGCCTGGTACTTCTATACACAAGTGACCTGCAAGATTTGTTATAGGCAGGAGAACTTTCAGAATGCAATGTTTTAGTATGATTGTCTGTAATACATTTTAAATAAAATGGTGACAGCAGGGAAACTGATTGAGCTGTCAACCACATAGGCATTTCTTTTTGTTTTCTATCTCTTACCCTTACAGATCACTCTTTAAGTGCATTATGGTTTTAACTATGTGTTTTCATGCTCTTCAACCTACTCATTTCCTTGGGTGAGCAGCACCTTGGTATGTCTATTCAACTACATCCTATGACACTCAAGAGCTCTTCCAGCGTTTTTGGAAACTCATCTGTTGTTCTAGAAATTCCCGAAACAATACCTGTTTTTCTTCAAAATATGAATAATTTTAATTAAATGTTAGCTACTCCTTTCAGTCTGAAACTGTGATCTAAATCTCATCCATTTCTTATTCCAAAGATTTATGTAATTTAGCTGGTGCAGTTTACAGTTTACAGTTTATTACAGCTTAATGGTCAGATAATCAGGTCCTAGACTATGAAGATCTCTTTGTAATAATGACTGTGATCTCATTTGTGATCTTCATTTCTAATGGTTGTTTCAGAAGGGCTGGTAAGTTCATAGTTCTTCAAAACCCATTCACTAAAAAAAAGGTGGAAAGGAATTTAGATCAAGCAAATCCATTTCAACTCATATATTCTACTAACAACAACAGAAGAAGATTGCTTTAGAGTAAGTTAGGATTTAAGACAGAGTAGCATTAAAATGTTATATACTGTAACAGCTGTTTGGTAGGTCTGGTTGGTTGTGCACTGAGAGTAGCCTAACACAAGTTTAAGTAAGCCATTTTTTGGTTTGTCACTCCTTTCTTTTTGGCACAAGGCAGTGAACAGTGTACAAGCATAATAAGTATCAGGAAATAATGAACAAATAAAATCTGGCAATGGGCTGACAATGGACGTAAAAGTGACTTTATGATTCATCACCACCATAGTAGCTGGACTGTGAATTTCCAAAGTCCTACTAGTCATGCTGTTGTATCTAGTTTGAAATACTATCTCTTACTGTCTTCTAGTGCACACTCTTTTCTGCAGAATGCCCTTCAGAAATCATTTATCTGAAACTTTAATTGGCTTTAGTTGGTAGAAAATGACAGCTACATAAAAATATGCTGGATAAATTACTGTTAGACAAATTGAGGAAACCATGGCTGAGATGTTACTGAAAAAAATATTATGTTGTCATTTTTCACATTTGAAAGCAACTGTCTAAAGATTAAATCTGTGTGAAGAGTTTCTCTTCAACAATTCAAACTATGCCTGAGATCTTAATACACCTTGCTATTTTGTTGATTCATCAGGCTTCTACAGGTCTTAAACTGTGACAACTTTGTTTTATATGTAGGATTATGAATTGTCTTTTTTTAACTAGCCCGTGGAATGGATTTATTTCCTGCAGTAGATTTTGGTAAGAATATTAAGTTGCTGAATTGTCATGGTAAGAAGAATTGAGTAGTAGCTGATAGAATAGCAAGGCAGGTTTGTATTAAGCTTCCTATTAATATATACAAACACATTAGATTTTGAACACCTTCAGTGCCTTTCATGGAATAATACTGTGAGGTAGTTTATACTACATGGCAGATTTACACTCTGTGGATTATAAGCAGCAATAAATTTCAGAAGAACAAGTGTTTTATTTTCATATGTGAAGAACAATATAACTGTATGTGAAGAACAATGTAATTGAATGAGACAGTTTTCTCTGTCTGACATTGCATTCAAATATGCAACTTTATCTGCAGGAGACACTACCTTTCATGTTCTCTACTTGGTGACAGAATCATTTGCAGGCTTCCTTTTCCAATCATCTACATGGCCAGCAGATGATCTGTCTGCTGGTGGAAGATCTTCTCTGCTTCTTTTTCTCCAGTACATAAAAGCCATAAAATACCTTTTCTTTTATTTTCTAGATACAGAACAATAAAATCTGCAATCAACAGCTGTTGAAGACTCCCATGTGCTTGTGAAAGTAATGGCTGGTAACACACACCACTGTGAAAATTACTATGGTAAATCTGGTGTGGCATACCTGCTAATCCAAACCAAAACCTGCATGCAAGTTCTGTTAACCCATAGTGTTTGATGCTATGTCTATTCAGCAAATTTTTTGGAAAAAGGAGTGCTTCTGTGGTTGCTCATCCAAAACCCAAATCAAACACAGGAAGTGAGCCTTACATTGATTTGTAAAGCAAACATTCAGGTAAGAAAAATAGAAATCTCCTTGAATAACTCTAGAAAAAGATGAAGGCAAATCACATTAGCTGTTTGTCTAAGGTAGAGAGGAAACAAATTAAAAGATAAAGTAGAGCCATAAACATTTTACACTGAAGCTGTGAGCATGGAAAATCTGTGCAACATATGTAAGAGAAAGTACACGGCTTTATGTTATCTTTCTGAGTTTTACACTCCTGGGTGGGTCTAGAAGGCTCCTTCTAGGCACATATCTGTCCAAAAATCTTTGCTCTGAAAATCTCAGAATCTCTGTGAACTCAGAGATGAGGAGACCCTACTACATTCTTTCTAACTTGGTAAAACACAGTCTTGTGCTTATTTGTTGGACTGCCAGTCCTGAAAGAATTCCCACAAGAACATCCTTACTGCAGCATTTTAGCTACAGACAAAAGTTTGGAGTGAGAGTATTGAACTTATTTGTCTTTATTGCCTTATACTGGCTAAGTAAATAGTGCAGTGTATTTTAAGAAAGATGTCACACTGCTAAACAATACTGATTTTTGCTGCTTAGAGTTACTAATGATTTCTTTGTATGTAGTGGTCCTTATCTTACAAGCAGTTGTAGATACCTATTGATTTACCAAAAAGTCTAACTGATCCTGTCATTTTTGTCTTTAAAATTGTTTTGCAAGATCTTTTCTGTGTCATCCTCTACCTAATTTGAATTTTAAGAATCCAATAGTAAAATATTTTTTAATATATTTTATACAATTCTTGTTGCATAGTTCCTGTGTGGGAGAAACATCCACTGAAATTTATTTTAATTTTTAAAATTTTCTGTGAAAGTTCATGAGAACAGATACAATTAACCTAAAAGATATCACATAAAATGTTACTTTTCTTGAAAGAGTAACTTACTTTTAAAAGAGACACAGACATTTTATTAGCACAAATTGCATTGTCATCTTGTTAACAGATCAATTGTATAGGACATGCAGAGTAGAAATGGACCTCAAACATTCTGTTATGCATGCTCTTTAGGAAGCAGTTACACATTTTTCTACCTAGAAAATGCAAAGCAGAAATACAGCAGCATTACTTTGACTACCTGGCAAAATTAATATCTAATCTTTCCTATTTGTTACCACATGATGTCTTCTGTTTCTCTCCACCTATCCTGACTTTTTTTCTCATTCATCAGCTATAACCTCTCTTTAATATCATAAGCAGCTTGTGCAGAGGAGGTTCACATATATTACATGCTTCTACACTACGAAGAACAGTGCAGACCAGTACACCTGAGATATTTATATTCAAGTTCAAGCCACTCCTTAAAATAACAATGAGGCTTCTATCATTATGCCCTTTCCAAAATTAACTTTGAAACTGGGGATTAGCATTATATTATTTGCAAGTAACAGTCATCTTTATATCAGCATGGGTACATTTCAGTACTTAGTCAGTTGAAATGCTCAGGAGCATTTGGCAATGAGCAATTTGTGATTTGTCATTTGTTCAGTATTATTTGGAAACAGCAAGATCTTTATAAAGATCTTGTAAATAAGGCCAGTGATCTAAATGTCTAAAGCCTCATAAATTAGTTAAAAAGAAAGAAGCTCCGGTCTTTTTTTCATCCAATTGCCACTTCATTAATTGCTAATTGTCTTGACAATAAAATATCAGTTTGGATAACAAGAAGTGAATTACAGTAACTGCTAAAATGTCTGTTTAGATAAGCATGAGAAAACATAAGTAACTTACCATGAAAATTGAAGTAAAAATGCATTTAAAATCCATTGGCGCAAGTTTTCTTCATGCTAAAGACTATTGTATTCTATGGAAAATGCCTACATCTGTAAAAAAGTAATCTCTGCTAACAACAGAGTAAAACACATTGTGATGATTAACTTTGTAGTTTTGAATATTTCATATAATTTTCTACTGTCATGGTAATAAAGATTTAATTGTGTGGAACATAAAAAAATAGAAGTTAATTAGATTTGCATCATCCAGGACCTTTTTAATGTTATTTTTAATTTCTGCTGTCTAAAGGAGCTCATGAAACTTCACCACACACTTGAGTCTGATGCTTTTGTGAAATGCTACTTCCTCTCCCTATGTAAATGTGAAATCTACATTAATGCTGCATTTGGAGTGAGGATTTTCAAAGAAACCATTTCAACACATCTAATGCTGTGTTTTCATAATCATACTTTTTTTATATGCTATCCTAAACTGCTAAGAAATAGTTGGATTGACTTACAGAAAGTTGTCTTATCATATTCAATGGAAAGATTCTTGATTCTTCACTGTTCAAGAAAGATACTGATGCAAGTGCTTGAGGATGTGATAAACCATCATTGGAGTCGTAATTTTGACTTGCTGTTGGAAGTAAAATCTGTTTCCTAGTGTGACATGATTTCCAATCCTGTGCAGTGTGAAAGCTTTCACAATGAATTCAGAGTGAGCAATTGCTCTCTAATCCTCTCTTTGACTCTGACTTTGGTTTGTTTACTCAAAGAAAAAAGAATAAAACTCACCTAGGCCTGCCTACTGAAAGTCAACACACACGTGTGGTGGCTTAAGGGTTCTGTAGTTTAAGATACTTCATAAGGGAGTATAAATGTTGGAGAAAACTTCTCTAGACAGCCAGTGAAATGAATTACAAATGTTGTCCTTTACAACTATTCATCTCAGCTGTCATTTTCTTTCTACAGGCAAAGCCATGTCTTCAGCACAGTGAACACCAGTCTATGACTCATTTATTTTAATATCTTTGGCATTTTGGCTCAGATTTTCAGATTGTCAGACTTGCAGACTCATGAATAAACTGTAGATGCAGCATGTGGAGATCCAGGAGAAAAGTTTCTAATTTTATTTTTTTCTTTACAAGTTAGATCTTAAGTATACATAATCAGTAGCTCCAGAAAAGCATTTTTACATCATTTTTCTGCTCAGCTATCATGTGACATTCAGTATAGAGACCAGTATTTCTTACCTCAGCATCTTCCCTAGGCCCAGCTTGTGGTCACAAATTGAAAAATGAAAAGTAACACGCACTGTTTGTCTTTAGAAAGTATTCATTATTCCATTTTTGCCCTTCATTTAACAATGTGTATTCGTTTCACAGTGTTATTCTGTTTCTAACTGTGCCCTATGGGCAAATTCTGATACACATCTCTAAGCCTAAATATGAAAATAGATGTAAAAGAAGATAATATATTTCTTCCTCCGGGGTCATGCAGTCCTATATCACACTAGAAGGCAGACAATCACCAACACAATCAGGTTAGACATATCTTTGTCTGGCTAAGTCTGATAAACCCCCAAGAACAGAGTACTCCCTCTCTGGACCACCAGTTATACCACACTTCTTGTGAAATGGTGAGAGGAGACTAGGCTACCTCGCACACAGCAGCAACTCTAGGAGACCTGTACAGATTACTTCAAAGAGCAGCCAGCACATTGTATACTTACCTGCTGCTAGTTGTGTCTGTTACTTTAATTTTTTCCCCCAAGAAATTGTCCAAAAGGTGCTTTTCTAAGACTAAATTTAGAATAAACTCAATGTTGACCCACTGCCATCTAAAATGGATGAAAAAGGAAATTTGCCATGCTGTGTGTAAGGAAGAGATGCAACTGCAAGAACGAAATAGCAAAACATGTTTTAAAATCAATTTTTACTTCCTTTTTCTTTACTAAATTCCCTTTTAATCTGATTTCAGACAGGTAGGTCAGACCTTTGAATTACCAGTGGTGCAAACACTGCTGTGCTACTGATATGGCAAGTTACAAGAGAGAATATGAGAAAAAAATGAAACCCACTGCAAAAGGCAATGTCAGATGTCCTATTAAAGGTGGGATATTCTGTACAGAAGATGGGTAATAGACTTTTTTTTTTTTTTCTGTCAGTGGTCAATCCAGGGCTTGGCGAATGAGGAGTTAAAACAAGCACCAGTTAACTTTGCAAGTAACAGTGCCAGAGTATGTCAATGACCATCTTGTGTACTACTTATTCATGCAATGAATCTCTTTAATTCTGTCCTTCTCCATAAAGAAATCACTTTCAGTGGTACTGCCTGGATGAATTTAGACATTGCTCAGCAAGTTAGCAAGCACATCTGAATTAATAGCTTATTTGCAAGTGTCAAGCTGCAAATAGTGTAGACATCATCTTTAGCATTGATCATGTCTAGACAGCACATTTCTAAAGTACATTTACTACGTCTATGGTAGCTGCTAAGTGTTAAACAGTATTTTATGCACATGCTAATAAAAATGCATGAAGTCGTATGCTTTAAAATAATACCAATTTCCCTAGGCATAGGGGAGGCTAACATGCATAAAGCTTTCACATTTGGGTCTTACCCAGGATTTTTGCTGCCAACTAAATCTCCACCGCTTTGAGGTTTTGAACTTAATAGACTTAAATTTGCACTTAAAGGAAAATATTCATGCCACTCTCAAGATTATGACGGAAATATTTCACAGGAAATTTTTACAGTTAAGAGAGCATCCTGATAGCAACAACTGAAATTCTCATCTTCAGCTGGCAAGCCAGACAATAAAATCTGCCTCTGCACTTTGACTAGTGTGTACATTCTAAGTTCACTTTTATAAGGAGTGTTGTCCAGTGGTGTCATATGTTTAACAGCTAGTTTTCCTGTTATTAAGAACTTAATCACAGTAAAAATTATTGGATGAGGTGGCTTGGAAGCATTTTAAGGATCATTCTGACTTCACAGGATTTCAAAAAGGAGAGGTAATTTCTCCTATTGGGACCTTTCTAAGATGTCTAGTCCACATTTACTTTCCACCTATAAGCATATGTTTGTCTTGACAATGAAGATATATATTTTCCTACAGTAACTATGGAATTCACAATGCAATTTACCTAGCACCATTTCATATCCTCTTGACTGTCTTACTAAGACAAAGTGCTCAGCTCCCATTAGGTTCTTCAACCACGTGGCAAATTTTCCCTGTTCACTTTCCCTTAGGCAAGATTTTGCATTGCAACTTGGTAGACTCTCTGGCCCTTGATCTACTTGAGAACAAAACTCCTTCCTTGTCCAATGTGCACTGTCAGCTTCAATGAAGCAAGTTCCTGGAGCATGATCTATCTTTCTTCTAAGTGTAAACCACAAAAAGGTCTTAAAATGCAGAATTTACAAATATGGCCATAACTCAAAGAAAAAGTGTAAGGGTTCAAATGTTGATACCACTGCATCCTCTTCGACCAAAAGTGGTTTGTATTCCAGGACAGTAGATTTAGAAGGAAAAAAAATACTTATAATGTGCTATTGTCAGGGTTGTTCAACGTGTGAGCAGAGTATTCCAGTTCTGTATCCAGGTTGAGAATATGCCAAGGCTGACATCATGCACTATATCAGCAAGTGGGAATGAAAGAAATTCCCATTTTTTGCCAAGCTGTGTTTGCTGGATGGCAATGATATATCCATTAATCTACATGGTTCTCTTACCCATGATACACATTTAATAATAAGCAAACTCAGATGATGTTTTCTTGCTAGAATAAAAATGAGGTCAACTTCCAAATATTATCCCTACAATGCTCTCCTAGTTTTGGAGAAAATCTACCGTAAAATATATACTTTCCATATCAACAGGAAGTGTCAGCAAGTCATTACTTAGTTCTCTGGGTAGAATTTTTGCTCCATTGGCAGACTTGCTGTCTTTCTTCAGATTCTTTTGTTACCAAAGGTTACCAAGTTAAAATAGAAAAAGGCCGCAAAATTGTCATTCTTACAGTATATCAAAACAAATTCAGTACCAGTACTCCTGCATCTTCTCTTTAGGTCTCTGAGAAGCCTATCATTTCTCCTACAGTAAGTGATGCAGCAGCTAGTCTGGTTCACTCCAGGCAAAAAACTCTCCAATTCACAATACAGAAGTTAGATTTTCTTTTTTTCTCACTTCTTTTTTCTCTCTTTCTCTTTTTTTTCTTTCCTTTTTCCACTGAAAGATGACATCACAGACTCTACTCTGTTGGATAAACTGACTGGCTCAAACATGTCATGTCTGTTGACCTATTTTCACTTCACAACTTAGCTCCAACTATTTTGAAGTACTTTTATGAACTCAAAGTACCTGGATCATAGATTCATTACATCCAGTTACTGAAGAACACTCTGCTGTTTATTTTGTTCTCTCTTTCCTTTTCCTATTTATTAGATTTTATGTCTTATTTTCATCTCAGAAGAAGAAAATTCATTTTTAAGGGTTAGAAATATTTTGGGGGCTGAAAAAATAATTCTCATGTTTTCAAGGAAGAAATGTTTTGTAAAACGCAGTACAAGAAAACTGCCGAAAATCTTCTGGCTGACATAAAAAGCTACATGACAGAAAGAATATAAATTACTTCAATTTGCATCTCAGTTTTTGATCACAGAGAGATTATTTTTTTTGCACTGAGCAGATTTTTTAACAAGACCTCCTAATTTGTTCAGAGATTTTTTTGTTTGGAAAAAGAAAAAAGCAAGTGCCAGAGGGTCTGAAGTTTGGTTTTCCTTCAGTAGCATCTTTAGTAGATTTTAATTCTTTGGATATTTGCACACCATGGTTTGTACAGTTGCCTGTTTTTTGATAGAAGAGAGTAACAGAACAAGACATACAGAATGGTTAAGATGCCTTACTGTAGGCAGTGAAAGGGACACTTTTTTCCCAGATAGGAGTGACAGGAGCCACAACCTTGACTTCCAGAAGAAGCTCTGTCCCTGATAGCTGTCACAAAACTCCACCTTTTTGTGTCTGGATGTCCTAGTCTTAGAAAGTGTTATGATCCATGTGTTCAGAACCATCCTTGCAATAGACAGCAGGACTGGGCTACCCAGAGGTATATCACAACAGGAAGCTTCTGTCTACTGTATGCATGGAGTCTGACAACTTTGACAGCATCGTATTTTCACACTGTGCTGTGTTAGTCTGGTTGCCACTTTGGGAACCCATCATATGGACAGAATCACAGGACATTCTCTGACTGACTGCTTATTTCCTTTGGAACACAAAGTGCTCATATCTGAAAATTTGTCTTTATCATCTTTATCATATCTTATCTTTATTTTAAGCTCAGCTTCATCTACCTTATCTTGATATTCATATGAACAAAGAAACAGGAGATATAGTTGGCTTTAACTCACAGATTCTCAGAAGACTGCACCAAATCTGAGCTGGATTTCTTTAAAGTGTCCTTTAATCCAGGTCTTTGTCTGATGTCAGCTGATATCTATATTATAATCAATGTACTTGAGATTAGCCAATTAATTAGCCCTTGATAAATATGTATCAGGACATATATAACAGGTTAATGAAAGAGTATTTTGACTCAGAGAATTTATAGGCAGAATATCTGGAATATTATTTACAAGTGAAATAAATACTGTTTTCCGCTACTCAAAATATTTCTGTCTGTCTCTGCTGTCAATGGCAAATGGCTCTTCCCTTTCCTCTCAAATATTCTTCCAGTATATTTTGGATAAAAAGGGAAAAATAAGGTGGATAAGAGAGGGTGAGAAAGTGGGAAGGTACAGCATGAGTAGAACACAATAAAACAGAGTAACAGAACATGAAGATTGCATCAAATTAGAATTTAGAGCCAAAAGAATTTCATAGAAAGCAATTATATACTCTGTCTATAACATTTATTAAAAATAAACATTATATATATATTATATATATACACTATACCATAATATGTTGGTGAAATAATGAGGGACAACACAAGAAGGTTAGGAGACTTTTGAGAAGAAAACTTACTAATCTTAAATAGCTGAAAATATTTTTGTTGCCAGCAAATATAAAAGCACCTACAATGTATTAGAAAATTAAAGCACAGGAATCTTCCAGGACTGCTGAGAATGGTAATAAAAATCTTTGTATTCATATGAATAGAGAGTGAGTATGAAGGCATGAGTTCAAAATACCAGCAGAAGGATTGTAAAAATAATGTGTATTGCTGACAGCTACAGCAGCCTGTCACAGGGACCTGTAGAGTCCCAAAATAAATAACTGTCTCAAAATAGCTGCTCTGACAACTGGATATTGTGCTTGGGTGGGGCTACTTTCGATAACCACCTGGACCCTGTTCTTGCAAGGAGAGCCTCTCGTTTGGTGACTGCCCTGATAAACTGGACACTGTCCTTGCAAGCGGAACCCCTCCTTTGGCAGCCACCCTGATAAATAGGACGCTGTGCTTACTTGATAAGGAACAGTGGCTGGCAAGAGAAGCCCTGTGGAGGCACAGTGCTATCTTGTGAAAGACCACTGTCCTGCTTAAACACAGAGCGCATGTGTGAAAATAAAGGTCACTGCTCAGTCAACCTGGATGGAGGGGAGCCAAGTGATCACCTGGACCCTTGTGCCTGTCCAACTGATTTCTAGAACATTCCCAAATCCAACACTGAGTCTGTGCAAAATAGGCTGAGGCTCACCAGGAGAGGTGGGGTCAGGTGCCATAAAAGAGGCAGATTCAAAATGCTTGGGGTGTTCGCCTGCCATCCAGGGACCACAACATCATGCTAAGATCATGGCTGGATCCATGGGTGGTGATAACTTTCCTATCCAGTCTTTCTTCCTCTCCGTCTCTTTCTCTGTCTCTCTTCATCTCTCTCTCTGTCTCTCTTCATCTCTCTCTCTTCGTCTCTCTCTCTTTTTCTAACCTTATTCTCAGCACATAGGGGTAACATAATTTCTAATTTTACTGTTTTCCAGGTGTAACCTGTTGTTTTGACAGTACCATTTTGCTAAGTTCTGACAGTTGTAATCTGTTGCTTTGACAGTGGTATTGTTGTGTTTCCTTTTGACAAGCTTTATAATCTTACTCAATTTTAAGTAAAGGTGTTTTGTGAAAGCCTCCTGGGTAATGGTCTTACTCTTGGACTACTGCACAGAGAACTCCCAAGCATAATCTCCCTGAATGGCTTGTTAGAAAAGATATTTATATTTGATTTGGGCCCTCACCTCTGGGGAGTCATCCCCACCTTGTGGGATGTGATAGTGCTGTACCCACCTTGTGGGACATGACAGGACCTTGGGACTCATCTGTCTGGA
>NW_009952435.1:28225-52342 GCF_000747805.2 Chaetura pelagica
GAGTGTATAAATTCTGATCAGTTACGGAGGTGGGACAGTACAGAGACTAATGACACCTTCTGAAGGGTATGGTGAGACACACGCAAATTCAGCACACTTCTAGGAAGAACTCAGGGAGTGTGGAGAGAGGTGCAAAAACTGATGCCCCTTTTCGTCCATGTCATTGCAAGCAATCCTTAATAAATTACTTATTAATCACTTACTAAAATGGTGATGACAATGGACCAGAGCAGTTTTTTGTTGTTGTTGTTTGGGGTTTTTTTTGTTTGTTTGGTTTGGGTTTTTTTGTTTCTTTTTTGTCCTTTGAATTGTTAGAAGAAGTACCTGCCACTCATATGTCATATACAGACTCACAGAATTATTGAGGCTGGAAAAGACCTCTGAGATCATCAAGTCCAGCCTGTGAACTAACACCATCACATCAGCTAGACCATGGCACTAAGTGCCACATGCAATCTTTCCTTAAACACCTCCAGGGATGACGACTTTACCACTTCCCTGGGCAGTCCATTCCAATGTCTAATTAACCTTTCCATGAGGAAGCGCTTTTTCTCTAAGTAGGTTTTATAAAGTCTTACATGTAGAAACTAGTAAAGAGTTTGTTCCATTTCTGGTGTTACTGTATTTTGGCTAAAGCTTTATTCTTTAAAATATCTTGTAGTTTTTTTAATCACCCATTGAGTCACATCTCAACACTGTGTAACTAGCTGCCATTCATTTTTGAAATAATAAAAAACCTAAAATTGTCTTCGCAACCTAAACAAGAAAACATCATTTGACTGCACTAATTTTCCTTAAAAAAGAATGTGGAAAAATCACCCATCAAGAAAAAAAAATTAGTATTCCCATTTCAAACCCCACCCTAACATTCAATCCTGTGATTTATTCAGGTCTTTGAGAGTCTTCCATTTTCATTTTAAAAATATATTCAACAGATGTACACCTTTATTACATTTGTTTGGATTTGTCTTATCATCATTTAATTTAAGAAAAATTGACTTTCTTTTAAGAGTCTGAGGAAACTGTTTTAGAATCACTTTTAGGGTAGAATGTCCTAAAGTAATTATGTCTTGCAGGTATTTCCATTTCACTCTTTTCCATGATTAATACAATTCAAATTTGATTTAAACTTATTAGGCATTTTGGTTTTCTTCCAATGGGTGGGAAATAGACATCTAGGTGTGTGAAAAACCAAAATCACACCTAAGTATTCAGTGTAAAGTCCTACAGGAGTGGTGTATGCCTTACATGTTTACTGGGGAAGAAACATCACCATGACACTCATGGAGTCTGAAAAGGGCAAATTCTTGTCAGTAAACACAGCATCAGTTCCCCATGTAGTTCTCTGGCCAGAAAGAACTAAGCTAACACTTGTAGGCACATACAGACAAATAATCATCCAAAGAAAACAGGATTGTGTTTCATTTTGCTTTATTCTCACTAGGATACATTTCCAGTTAATGTGTCAATAATCCAAGCATTAGAAGACAGGCTTTAAACCAGGAATAGCTAGTTTTCTTGAAATAGTCATGAAAATAATTTTGTGTTTGAGAGCCATGTATCAAGGAAGACTCTTACATAAAAGAGGCCACTGCTGAGCTGTGAAGAGAGTCAACCTCAAAAACCCAGTGGTAGCAGCACAAGTGCCTTCTACTAACTTTCCTCCTCTCACACCTTTTTTACTCTGAAGACCTAATGCTAATCAATGTGTTGCAGTTTAATCACCTCTGCCGGAGAGGTGCAAATACATGATCAAGTAAGCTTCTCTTCTATAAGTTAAACCAGGTTATTTCGTCAAGGACTACAAGAACTCCAATAGGAAATGACAATTTGAGATTAGAGGATAATATAACAGTCAAGGCTGTGACTAGATACTAGCACTGGAAGCTAAAAGTAAACAAATTCAGTGCTGAGTAAAATTCTGCTTTCTTATCTAATTTAAAAATTACTTTAGGAAAAGAAGTGTAAGTGGTAAAGTCTTAAGCCTGCTAGTGTTGAAATTACTCCAACTTGGCATATAAAAATCTGGAAGGTCAAATTCTTCTAAAGAGCATAATTAATAATGTGAATTAATAATGTGTAATTTCAACTCAAACTATGTAATAAAATCAAATTATGTAATCGGGTGCTGAACACATATGATGTCCAAAAGGACCCACAAAGAGCAAAAATTCATAAGAAAAGTAAGTTTATTATATGGATTGCTTGCATAATAAGTTTTAAAATGTACTGTTACAAAAGGTTAAAATAATCAGAGAAGCCTCTGACAGCCTCTGACATGCTCAAGTAGTGTTCCAATGGGGAATATGTTAAAAAGCAGGGAGGTAGTGAAAAAAACTTCAGGAAAGAGATAATGAGTGAGGGGGAAAAGAGTAGACAGGGACAACCTGCCTGTACAGGCAGATCTGAGCTTTGTGAAAAGTTAGGGTAAGTTTTGAGAAAATATGCCAAGAATATTGTGACTAAAGATTACAAATAAAAGAAGGATTATCCTTTTCTTAGATCTACTGTCCTGTGATAATGTAATCTGATGCCTTTCCTTCCAAATATTCTCTTAAAACAGGGAAACATAGAAACATAGTGCATCTGAAGTTAGATGCTGATCAAAGTTCTCAGCTGTGTAAAAAAAGTCAATAATTTCCTGTCTTTAACAAAGTGCTTTGGGAGTTCTTATCAGTAAAACAATTGCTCCCAGGCCTTGTCTTTTTCTCCTTTTTGTTCCTTTTTCTCCCTGTGGTAGAGCTGAATATGTTGCTTAAGATTCACTTCTTCATTTTACCTTCTTATTTTCATTGAATTTTTTACGCTTGAAATACCTATCCCTCTGTCTTGCAGTTTTGTTCTGCTCCTATATGCTGTTTTGTTTTCTTATTAAAAACACTTTGCTCCTTTCTGAAGCTCTTGAGAGATTGGCTGTTGACACCCCACTTCAAAAATTATGCTAAAGGTAGTAACTTAAGAGTGCATCTTCATGGTAAAGCTAAGCTTTCCGCAGAGATGTTGCAAGCAGAGCTGACCTTTCAGCCATGGGCCAATGGAGTGATTTCTTAATGCTTCTTTTCAATTCTTCCCTCCTGCTCCTTCTGCACAGACCCCTCCAGACAGATTTGTCCAGAAACTGTGTTATTTTTGTCTCTTGCTTCCTATCTTTACCACTGCCCGCATACTCACCATAAAACAATAATAGTATTGCAACAGTAATACTAATATACCTTAATAAATAATCTCAGACTCTCTCCCTTTCCAGAGGAGCCCTTGGTGCCACCTGAGACTCTAGGAAACGAGTGTTTAAAAATAGATAATAATAGAGAAGAAATTAGTCAGATTTAATAAAATACAATCTTTTGGAATTACACCAGATTTTGCCCCGCCTTTCCCCCATCACACAATTGGGTTGGAGCTCCCAGTTGATAGCATAGCAATTTCATTGTCTTCTACTGAATAAGGTGTAACTCAGTCCAATATAGAAAAGATTTTTATCTAGGATTTGTGTAAGAAGAAAAGCATACTGGCAAGCTAGCACTCATCCAAAATGATAATATACACTGAGGCATTGTTAAGTGATAGTAAAACCTGTATGTAATTTTTGCCACACCAACTATTAACAGTGGTATTCAAAGTAAATGAAGCCTAATATGCAGGTCTTGCAGACATTTTAAGACACTATGTTAGTTCATAATTTAAAATATACTTCATATCCTAATGGGGCCTTCATCTCCTAGTTAATACACACTTGTCAGCAGAGGTTCGCAGGATGGCTGAGCTTTACTGCTCAAAGCAGCCCAAACAAGGGTGTGCCTCACTCCTGTCTTTGCTGCTGCCCTTGAATCAGCTTGGAATCACCCTGAGAAGGGCACTCAGGATATCTGTTGTCAGTCTTGTGGCATCTGAGAGTTGAACGACATCTGCTGATGAACTAAAGAGATGTCTCAGCAGCCCACTCAACCTCCTTCTGCAAGGAGTACCTGAGAACTGGGGAGTTTCGTGTGGGACATGCTGAGACTGGAGACAAAGGAGTTCTACAGCTGGCGCTGGGAGCAGAATATCCAGTGATAACCAGGCCTTGGTATGGAAACCACCGACTTTGCAGGACAAGTGCCAGTCTCAAGCTACTTCCTAGGACAGAAACTGCACTGCAACAAACTAATCCTGTGGTGCTAGTTGACTCAACCTCCTCCTTTGTAATGGCTGATCTCATCAATTAGCCAAAGACTACATAGTCCCTGGCATCATACCTGCCGCTGCTATCACAGAGAAGATCGAAGGGTTTTTCCCTATGCAGGGAGAGAAGTGGGGGTGCAGTGGGCAAGGACTGTATAAAATCTGGGACTCTGTGGGTGCATTGAAGCACTTCTCCACCTGGAACTACTTCCCCACCGACGACTTCGACGACATCGCTGGACCATGGGTGGTAACTGTGCTCTCGCTTTCTGTCCTCTATCTCTCTGCTTTCTCCTCTCTTTCCTGTCTCTGTTTTCCTGCCTGTCCTATCCACTCTAGGGACTTTTGTTGTGTTATTGCAATAAAAGTTTGTTGTGTGCGTGACATCTGACCTCGTTTGTGTCTTAATTTCACCATTTGGGATCACCTTTACTTATTAAAATTGCCACGTATCCAAATACCGGATCGTGACACCAGCAGAAGAGAAATCATTCAGCTAGTGCTTAGCTGTCTGGTGAAACTTCAACCTAAGATTACTTCAGGAAGTGACTAGTATAACAGCTTACACAGAAGACTGCCAAGTAAGTACCAGGTGACATCAGAAATAGAACTGTAGTTGTAAGAGATTTGTTTTATAGCGTAATTAGAGTTAATATTGCCCTGTCAAAACTGCAAAGTGATACATTTGGCAAGCCTCCCCTACAACATAAAAAAATCTTTGCATTAAAAAAAATCAAACAAACAAGCAAAAAACCCCAACAACAACAACCAAAAACTTGAAGGGAAAATTGTTTTGTGTATGAAAAGATACTCCTGAGTTGCAGCAGACACTATTAATTCCACAAGGATTGAAAAGCACCTGGAAAAAGGAAACAGCATCTTCTCAAAAACTAATGAAAAGAAAATATATCTCCTTTTAAATGTTCTGCATTTAGCTGGATAAGTCAGCAAAGATTAGGTGTCTAAGTAGAAGAAGACAATAAATGCAAACAAGCAATTAAGGTTATCTCTGCAGTGCTGTCATTAGTGTAGATATATATGAGCCACCTTTTAATTTATTGGGAACGTGTATCAACACATCATATATCTTCTGAGCATGATTTCAGGTTTCAGGCATTCTGTATTTGTAGTCACGCCATAGAAGCTTGTTTTATATTAAGGCCACAGTCAAGCTAGAGGATTTTTAAGTACTAACAACAGTGTTATGCTTATTCACTATTATGCACACACCCAACTCCAGACAACAAATAACTTATTTTCTGAGGTATCTTTTTACCTTAAAGCAGGAATCTTCTGTTGCTGTTCCATTGTGGCAATGTTCAAACAGCCTGTCTTTAAAAAAATCTTCTGTATTAGATTTTATAATCTTATTATTAATACTTAATCTTTTAGTATTTTATGCTAACAGCCCTTGTTAAAAAGAATGTGAGGTTAAACAGTGTGTGTGTGTGAGTGTATCAAACACAAAAAACTCTTGTATTTGCCAAAACCTGTTCAAATTTAAAAGGAAGCCTGTTATCACCAAAACAGGAGGTAAGACATGGAGGGGAAACCGCAGTCATCAAAACCTGGTTTGACACTGCCAGAAGTTGCTCTACCAGTGTGGGGAACGGTCCATCTTCTCTCCCCCCACTAAGACTAAACAAAATGCCTTCCAAGCCAGCAATGCAAGAGCGGTGTCTTTTTGCTGATTTAGCCAAGGACGGACTGGAATAGGCCTCTTGCTCTACCAGGTAAGTCCACAGCAAGGAAAGAGCACAAGAGTTATGATAACTGGCAGAAAAATGGACAATAGGTAAGAGATGCCTCTGACAGAGCACGTACCTGGCCAACACCAAGTGGCTAATTTGAGCAGTGGTACTTTACTCGAACAGTGATTTCTGATCTATAAAAGAGGGCAAGATCTGCAGGCCGGGGCTCTCTGCCTGCCCAGGACGAGACCCTGCTGCAGCACCAGGAGCTGCCTGGGGACCCAGCCCCTCTGTCTGGAGGAGCCGAGAAGGAAGGGGGGGCTGCTCTGCTACTGCTGCCTGGAAAAGCCAAGGGGGCCACCTGTTCCCGCTCTGCTGGGAGCCAGCCCGCTCCCAACGGATTGTTGCCCACCCGAGCCTGCCTGGCTGGAGCTGCCTGAGCCTAACACCGGAGCCAAACCGGAGCCTGCAGCTGCCCACCCGGTCCGCCTGCCACTCTGCCCCAGGACCGGACCCCGCCCCGACTCACAGAGGAGTCGCGTCCACTGCTGCTGCTGCTGGGGAGTCATCCTTGTTACTGGGAAACCGACCCCTACGGCACACACACACACTGATTCCACACCTCTCCCTCAGAGCGTACATTTAATGACCATAGTAGCTTCGCATGATTTTCCTGATATATACCTAGTCTACCTCTCCTGAACCTTGGTCCCTCAGTTTGTATTAACCCTTAATAAACTGGTTGATTCGTAAACTAAACATTGGTCTCAGTGACAATTTGTGAGCATGGTGAGTGTTCTAAAATACTCTAAGATACTGTCCCACAGCGGCCACTCCTCTGCGGGAGGCTAATGTCACATGTGAGCCCTTGGGTTCATTCACCAGCCCCTCCACATTGTGGGGGGATGTAACAGAAGCACCTAACAGCCTGTAGCCCTCTTGGCATCGGCTCATGACAACCAGCATCACACCCTTGTCTTGGTCAGGGAAAGCAAACTCTCCATCGGCCACTGTGAGCTCTGCAGCTGATGGGGTGACAGCACAGACCATCACACAGAATCCTAGATTGGTTTGGGTTGGAAAGGACCTTAGAGATCATCTAGTTCCAACTTACCTAACATGGGCAGGGACACCTCCCGCTTGACCAGGTTGTTCGAAGCCCCATTCAACGTGGCCTTGAGTCTTGATCTTGTTAATACAGTCAGGCTGTTTCAGGGATAAAATTTAATACTGGCTTAGTTAAAAACAGTATGACTAACAATACTACACACAACCATGTACACAGATCTTAATGGAAGTGGTAGTAAAGGACTAGAAATAGTAACACGAGAGTTTGAAACAAGGAAACATCCAATATAAAGGGAACTACTTCCACTTTAAGCACCTGACATTTCTAGGATATCATTTTCCTAAAACACAGATGACTGTTTGACAGAAAGATTAGAAACATCTGAAAGTATTGATGTTGCGACTGGTTATTATGTCTCAGCTGAATGTCATTCTCTTAATACTGGGTCTATGCACCATGTCATTATAAAGAAGAAAAGTATTGAAGTTCCTGATGAATAACAATGAGGTGTAAATTCCTTCAGGGACTCCAGATGATGTATAATTCTGAGGCCTGGTTTGTAATTGGAATAGATCTTGAATTGCTCTTCATCTGCTTAAAGATTTGGATTTATATCATCTGGGATCTTTTAGTTTTCAAGAATAAATCATCCTCACATTTAACTTGCTTGTTCTGTCTTTCAGATAAATTGATTTTCCCAGTGTTTTGCCAAATAACCAATCATCACAAATGTCTGTAAAAACCTAATTAATGAAGTTTTTGCTGTATTATTTTTGTGTATTCCCATGCACATTCAACTTCCCACTAGGCACAGTTTTGTGCCCTCATTTCTGTCGTTTATGTCTTACCTTATCATGTGGTCATGTGGTGCAAGTTCAAGAAGCAAAATCATAGAATAATTGAAATGTAGAATAATAGAAAAGTCTAGGATGGAAGTGACCTCTGGAGATCATCTAATTCAACCCTAGATTAAGTCATCCAGGGTGTTCTCAAGTGCAGTCCTGTATATTTCCAGCAAGGGAGACTCCATCACTTCTCTGGGCAGCTATACCAAGATTTGATTTTCCTCATGGGGACCTTTTTTGTGTGTCCAGAAGGAATTTCCCTTGAAGCAACTTGTGCCCATTGCCTGTCATCAATGTGGATCTTTGTGAAGAGAGTACTTCTATCTTCTCTATAACTATCTTGTAGGTATTGGAGGAGTGGATTCCCCTAACCTTCTTTTCTAGACTAAACAAACACAAGCTGCTCAGTCTTTCTCTAAACATCATGTTCTCCAATACTTCACTAATTTTGATGGACTTCAGTGAACCATCTCAAGATTTTCAATTACTCTCTTGAGCTGGGGAATCAAATTGGATATGGTATTCCAGGTGTGTCGCAAGAAGGGCTGAACAGAGTTGAACAATCATAACTCACGATCTAGTAGCTATCATCTTCTGATGCAGCCCATGACATGGTTTCCCTGAATTGCTGCAAGGGATGCACTGCTTGCTAATGTTTAGAGTACTACTCACTAGGACCTGTGTTATTTTGAAAGAGTTACACTCCAGCCAGTCAGACCCCATCCCATGCTGTTGCTTGAGATTTTTCTGTCCCAGGAACAGTGCTTCAAATGATTCTCATGCAATTCTTGTTGGTCCAATCTCCCAGCCTGTCAAAGTCTTCTGAATGGTTCCTCTTCCTTCCAGAAAATCTACTTCTCCTCCAAGACTGCTGATATCCATAGGCTTGGTGATGATCGATCTTATCATTCAGCTTGTTTTAAAGATACTAAAGTATGGTATCAGACATGCTATTGACCTCAGAGATATTCCACTTGTGACTGACTGCCAGCTTGATTCTGAGTCAATAACCACTATCCTTTGAGCTTGGCAGTTAGTCAGTTTTTCATCTACCCGGTTTTTCCATTTTTTCTACTCTATATCTTACCAGTTCACCACCAAGGATACTGAGGGGAAACTATGTCAGACAAATTGCTGTCATCTGACATTAACAGCTTTGCCCTTATTCAGTCAGCAATTTTTTTTGACACAGGAGGAAACTAATTTGGTTAATCATGATTTACCCTTGAATAATATTTTTTTCATCTTTTTCCAAAAGCCTTGTTGTGCTTCATTGGTCCAGAAACAATTTTCATGAGGACCTGCTCCATAATTTTCCCAGACACTGGAGTGAGGCAGACCGGTCTGTAGTTTCCCAAGTCTTCTTTTGTGCTCTTTTTGTACAAGGATGTACTACTAGCCTTCTATTCATCAGGGACTTCCCTAGCCCTCTATGACTTTTCAAAAATAAAGAAGAGTGGCTCTGCAGTGATGTAATTTTCCTCTTCTAGCACCCTTGGACGCATCCCGTCAGTCTCATAGACTTGTGGATTTCAGTTTGTATAGATGTTCCCTAAACTGATTGTCCTCTGGGATTTACCATTTGCTTTGCTGCTGCTTCATGGCATAGGGATCTGGGGACTAAATTTACCCATGAAGGCCAAGGCAAAAGAGGCACTGAATAATCCAAGATTTCCTGTGTCATCTGTAACTAATTTTCAGCAGCAAACCTGTCTCTTCCTTGTACTTCTGCTTGTTACTGACATAACTGTAAAATTGTCATTATTCTTGACATCTCTTGCAGTTTGAGTGCCAAACAAGCTTTGCTTAGCTGCTCTGGGCCACCACAGTTGCTGAGACCCAGCTAAATAGCAAACAGAAGCTGAGCACAGGCATCTGCTGGTCCTGTGTAAGGCCTCTGCCTCATGGGTCCCTTCTCAGGATACAATTAACCCATCCCTTCCCCTGTCCCACAAAATTTTCCATGTGTGGTTTGCTTATCTCATGAGTGTAGTTCCTACCATATGCTCAAGCTGCCCTCCTATGTTCAGTGTGAAATCACTGCCTATTAAATGTGTATTCTTTACTGCAGCTGACTTAAATTTATAGATAAGCTCTTTTGAAGAGTGGAGTCATTCTCAAATGCCAATTCACTGTAATGGGAAAAACGGGGAATGAAAATGCTGTATTTGTAGTTTTTAAGCTAATGGGAACAAAGTACGGATAGGGCAGAAAAGTGTATGTATATTAGTCTGCACCAGAGTAGAAAACCACTAAAGTAATTTATCTTTCTGTTCAAAAAGAGATAGCTAGATATAGCTGGGTATCCTGCTCTGTTGATGGCAAATAGCACATTACATTATAGTGGCCACAAAAATAATGAGGAGCACAACTGTACTGTTTAGGAAAAATTTTCATATACACAATTACACAAATTCTAGACTGGCTTCTACATTTTAAGAAGCAAATATGTTAATACGACATATGCTTGTGCTTTTTCTTTAGTTACCAAGACAGCTGTGCAGGTTGCTCTGGTTAACATGGCATTAACAGGTGATAATATAAAGAATACAAGTGTGCAAAGTGCATCATTTTTAACCAGTTCTCAGAATAAAGAAGAACTACCAACAATAACAATTATAAGTTATCCTGCATTGCTGGGTTGCATGTTTACAAATAAGTAATCTAAATTATTGTCATGACTTACTGAAATTCTTTTTAACATCTGCAACACTGAAAAATTATGATGACATGGTCTGAAAAAGAATGTTTCCTCTAGTATGACAAATAAAGCAGTTGTGAGCCCGTCAACTAATTCTGCACACAAGCTTAATACTGATTTCAATTATACATATACACAAGACAATGTGCATGACCTACAGTGTCATAACAGATTAAAGTTGCACTGTGTTTAGATCCTGAGGAATCTACCTTCTTAGTACAGTATGTTTATATTAAAATGATGACTAAAAATTAACCCTTGTACTGTACTTGGAAGCTATGTAATCTTTTGCCACTCAGATAGCATGTATTGAAGCGTGGTGTAATTTCCTACCTGGAGTGTAACATTATGTCGTACTCAAGCATGAACTCTTTGCTTTTAGGAAACTAACATTGCCTAAGATAAAGCAGTTTCAAACATATGGAAATACATTATAACTTCTTTGCATATATAATTTGCTATTTCAAAGTCTGGGGTTTTTTTTGTTATTTTGTAAGAACAAGGTTTATGATTCTCAGGATGTGGCATTCTCATAAATATAAAATGGATTCTTTGGGTGTTGCTTGTTTAGCTTGTGGAGCTGATGAATAAAGCTCTAATGTCTCTTTAGTCTCTTTTCTTTGCAGGTTTTATGCCAAAACATGGATTTACATGCATAATTACCTCTGCCCCCATTCTCAGGAGGTTTATACAGAAAGACTTCTTGCTCAGATACTCCCATGCCTTCTAGTGCAGAAATATGCAAGTCATTTTTTAGCTCTTACTGGAATAATTCCTGGGTGGCTGAGTATAAGGTGGTCTACTGATTAAATTAAAAGGGAAATAACTAAGACTTCTCAGTTCAGTCTGTCCTCTTCCTTCTCTCTTCCTCCCAGTCACTCAGCACTACTAGAGTACTGTGTGGTTGCCAGAGGCATAATGCAATTTAAAAAACAGGGAACAATACTTTTTTCTGTTTTTTCTTTCCCAAAATTTTTCATCATGTGACACTGTTCCAAAAAGAGGTGAAGTTTCTATATATTTTTTTCTGCAGCTAGTCATTGTTGTATCATTAGCCAAATTCTCAGCTATTGAATTTATTATAATAATAATAATGTCTATTTCCATTTAATCTGTTGATACTCAGGAGTTCACATTCAATTAATCAAAATCTACAAAGCCACTATGACCACTTTGAAATCTTTCAGATGACAAATTAAATTTAGACATTTTTATTATATCTTCCAAATAATTATTTCACAGAGATCCCTGGAGTAAATGTAGAAAGTGCTTCAATTAAATTTTATCTGAAGATAATGATGGAATGCTAAAGTCTGATCTCTTGGTATAATAATTGTAAATTCAAGAAAATATTAAAACAAATTAAGTCTTATATTGTTTTTCCATTCAGCAATGTGTAAGTGCATTTTAAACCTATGAAACTGCAAGAAATCCAGCAATGTTATTTCTCTGTATGTGGATAACTTACAGCATGTATAGCACCTCACAGTTCCCTATATTTAATTTACAATTTAATTTTTACCTATTGTAAAAAAAGATTTGCTTTATTTGTTCAGTGCAGTAATTTTTTATTAGTTTTTGAAATGCAATCACACCCTTATTTAATGACTTAACAGGTAGACGCAGCTAAAACACTAAGAGTAGAGTTATTTTCTGAATTATTTGTCCCTTATATAGGAAAACTGAGTCTTGAAATATGTATTAGACATTATATTAATTCCTAAAGTAGATTAAAACCAGCATATAAAAAAAAGATTTTTGATATTGCAGAAAAGGAGTGGTCTTGTTTTCACAAACAGAATGAATATACGAGCATTGACCATGCAATACAAATTGTGTGAGGCCAAAACTTGTATGTAGCAAATACACGACATTAAATTACATGTGATATTACAAGAACCATCAGATACAGTAGCTTAAGCAAAGCCTCTTTGAGAAGATAATTTGACTTTTTTCTTTTTAACTGGTCCCCTTGATTTTTGGACATAAGTGTTGTGATAAACTCATGCCAAGGCTTTTTGGTTTATCTAAGATAATTGGTAGTGGAGAATTTCAGTTTGGTTAAAAACTACCTATATTTCCATGAATTAAAGAAAATAGCTTTTTATTAAGAGTATAAATGCAGTAAATATGTAACAAAGTCTCAAGCCAAAGCCCAAAAGTTGGGATGTTCCAGACACCTTTCTAAATTCACTTTAAAGGCACTGGTGACTAGGTAAAGATTGATTGCAAAATATATTTAGCAGCCTAATTCAAAAGTTTATATATGTGAACCTCCATGTGGTACTTGGCATACACTCCTGAATTAAGTACAATTCTGAAAAATAGCAAACAAGGAGGACAGAAGTATCAGGACCACCAGAAACTGGACATACAAAAATAAGAGATGAAGAGGCATATTTTATTAAGAACTAGATGTCTGAATTGAACAGAATAAAACAATCCAATGTGGGGAAAAAAAGTTTCATTGTTCATCTTAGCTAAATCTTATTGAGAAACAAGAGTTAAACTATTTCAATTCATGTTGCCCCTCTCTGGGCTGTGGGAGGAGAATGCTGTTCTCTGTAGCTCTGTTGGCCATAAAAAAGGAAACTAAATGAGATGGAGAATTTGACAGATGTTTTGTACTGTCTGCATGCACAACAGAGAAATTTATTCCTTCTATAATGCTGCACATGTCAGTAGATCCTGGTGAATCTAGAAGTATCATGATGTAGAAGTCACATTAATGTAGACAAAGTACTAACACTTTTGCTACATTATTTTTGTGAAAAAAAGGCATTGTACAGGGTTTTTAAACCACGCTCATTCAGTCCTGCACAGACCAATGGTGCGCATCATTTGATGTGAGTATACTAAAACATGTATTTCTTCTGCAAAGTAATATTATTCATAAGCCTTTGAATGTATTTTCAAAGCTGTGAGGTTTGATAGGACTGTTCAACAGTTTGCTTAACACTATGGGAATTCTAACATCCTGGTCAACAGCAATTCAAAACTTAAATAATTGCCATCTTTCATGATGCTGCAGTCTCTCCTACAAAATTAATAATGTGAATAATTGGTAATAAACTGTAATCTATATCACAAATGTACTAATTCTTTTCCTGTTCTTAGATTTTACTCTGTTTGTCTCATGATCTTTCACATTTAACCTGAAACATTGTCTTGAATCAATTCATCATGTGATATGCTTTAATTTAAGCATTCAAAGAAATTGAGGCTTTTTTCTACAGTAAATGCTTAATATAGGGATGAAGTTCAGAAACAGTTTACTAAACTTGAATAATATGCTATTACCATTTATCTTGAGTCTCAAGTGCAAATGTAACATACAGATTTGTGAAAACACAGCAGCGTATTAATGGCAGATTAACAAAGTATGGCAAATATATTTTGTGTGGCAAGTTTAATGGAGGCAGACCTTTGTCTCTGACACAACTGACATTTTACAAAAAAACCCACAAAATTGTGTTGAGTTGTAGAATTGGCTTAAACGTGGCATGTTGGTGACTTGCCTACCTGTGAAAATTATAGTCTCTTTTGATTAAAAAAATAACACCTATCATAACAAACATAAATACATAGCCAGAAAGAATATATCTGTTTAATCTTTCTTCTTTGGTATAGCAATAAGGTGGAAGTGCAACACCATGGTGATTGATGAGAACCAATTACAGAACACACATTAGTTAAGCCAAAGAGTCGTGGTTGAATGAATTATTAAAAGTTATAAGTAACAGATTCTAATGAATACAGCTTATTCCTAGAAAATCCCTTTCAGATAGGAATCTTTGTATTTCTGAAGATGATGAAGCTCTGAAATTCTGCTTAGATCCACCAAATGGCTTTAAAAATATTTTAGCTTTTTCTGTTAAATGCACTGCCTTTTTAGAATAGTGAAGGATGTGTGTATAGCACCCTTATCTGAGCAACAGCACGTGAAGAAAAAACAGCCCCCAGGGACAAATGAAGCTGACATCAGCTGATTTTCTACCACACTGTAGAATATAAAACAGATAAGAGCGGAACACAGTGAATTGCCATGGGAGAAGTTAGCACTGCTTTCACTCTTGGCTTGCACTGCCCTGAAAGTATTTTTGTAGTACATCATATCTAAGTTCAGTGTCTAAAGCCGACTCCTCTCTGTCTGGATGTTACTGTGTTCAGAAGTCCCACAAGGGTTTTTAACTAGGCCAAGCAGTGTATGCCAATGAAGAGCTGTGCTTGGAGCATTACAGAGCTTGACTATAGACTTGTGGAGCTTCAGCCTTCACTGCCACATAAGCACAATTTTGTTGTGAGTTTCATCCGTCGTGCTCAGTGCTCCAGTGGAAACACCATGGGACCAAGGGATAATGGCTCATAGTTCACAGCACTGATGTTGAAATCAGCTTCACCATCTGCTGGTGTTTATTATTAGATCATGATCAGCTTGGTTGTGTGCTAGTGAAGTGGGAAGGATGAGCAGCTTTCAGCCTTTTTCCATGTCTCCTGGAGGGGACAGTTTCAGCCAAAAAAGTTTAAGGAAACATGTTGGCCTACCTGCAGGACACTCATTTGTATCCAGGGAGTTTTGGGCTGTGTGGTTATTGTGCTTCTCAGCTGCTAAAGTTTGTGTATGGGGAGAACTGGATCCACTGCTCTTTAGGTTTGTATTTTGTTTTGTTTTAGGTGTCAATACTGCAGCCAGAGCACCTGATCTGAAAACACAGATTTCTTTTTCTACAACAGGTCCTTAATACAAAAAAGGATCCAAGAAATTAAATGTTTGCAATTTGGTACTGAAGGAATTTCTGTAATCAAGCACATGGAGATGTTTGAGTTGCAAAAATGTTACAGGGCCCAGGATCACTGCTAGATTTTCCATGTTATTTCCATGGTGGTATTAAACCTCTTGTAATTGTATGTAGCAAGCCTTCCTTCCACACCTGCATGCATGAAAAAAGAATGTCTTATTTTTTGGTCACTATGAGAGAGAAATTGGATCTGTGGATATTCTGCTCTGGTGAGACCCCACCTGGAACACTGTGTACAGTTCTGGTGCCCTCAGCAGAGGAAAGACATGGAGCTGTTGGAGAGGGTCCAGAGAAGGGCCACCAAGATGCTCAAAGGGCTGGAGCACCTCTGCTATGAAGACAGGCTGGGAGAGTTGGGGCTGTTCAGCCTGGAGAAGAGAAGGTTCTGGGGAGACCTTATGGCACCTTCCAGTACTTGAAAGGGGACTACAGGAAAGATGGGGAGGGGCTTTTCATCAGGGAAGGTAGAGATAGGACAAGGGGTAATGGTTTTAAACTGAGAGAGGGGAGATTTAGGTTGGCTATTAGGAGGAAGTTCTTCACTATAAGGGTAGTGAGGAACTGGAATGGGTTGCCCAGGCAGGTTGTTGCTGCCCCATCCCTGGAGGTTATTAGAGCCAGGTTGGATGAGGTTTCATGCAACCTGGTCTAGTGGTAGGGTTCCCTGCTCAGAGCAGGGGTTTGAAACTTGATCTTTAAGGTCCCTTCCAACCTTAATGATTCTATGATTCTCTGATTCCAGGATACACATACATACAATCTAGAATGGTCTTTGTACTGGCACAAGGAAATAAAAAACATGGAAATCCAGGTTTTGCATCAATTCTTCTAACTATGCAAAAACATTGTTTCAATCCAAACAAATTACTTTCTAGCTTAAAATTCCAAACATTCACAGAAACCTGCTCCAAGAAATCTATCCACTGTGTTACGGAGTTGCTGTTGAAAGGCATTTGATGGGGTCTGGGGTGTGGTTGGCAAGGTGTTCATAGTGAGGGCAGGGGGAAGGGCACGTGTCAAGGGTGGCTCAAAGGCAAGTCTAGCATCTGGTGAGTGTTTTCTTTGTCTTGGTTTTGATCCATGATTTTTCTCACTCCTATGATTCTTTTCTTGCCCACTCCCAGGGTATGTGGGGGCAGGGAGGTGATCAAGCATCTGGGTGGGTCCCGCCTGCCAGCCTGGGCCAAAAACCTGAAGACAACAAATATAAAACTCTAGCATTTTAGGCATAGGTGTCAAATTCATGTAGTTGTTACTCTTTTCTTTTCTTTCCTTTTTTGGGGCTGTTCAGCCTGGAGAAGAGAAGGTTCTGGGGAGACCTTATGGCACCTTCCAGTACTTGAAAGGGGACTACAGGAAAGATGGGGAGGGGCTTTTCATCAGGGAAGGTAGAGATAGGACAAGGGGTAATGGTTTTAAACTGAGAGAGGGGAGATTTAGGTTGGCTATTAGGAGGAAGTTCTTCACTATAAGGGTAGTGAGGAACTGGAATGGGTTGCCCAGGCAGGTTGTTGCTGCCCCATCCCTGGAGGTTATTAGAGCCAGGTTGGATGAGGTTTCATGCAACCTGGTCTAGTGGTAGGGTTCCCTGCTCAGAGCAGGGGTTTGAAACTTGATCTTTAAGGTCCCTTCCAACCTTAATGATTCTATGATTCTCTGATTCCAGGATACACATACATACAATCTAGAATGGTCTTTGTACTGGCACAAGGAAATAAAAAACATGGAAATCCAGGTTTTGCATCAATTCTTCTAACTATGCAAAAACATTGTTTCAATCCAAACAAATTACTTTCTAGCTTAAAATTCCAAACATTCACAGAAACCTGCTCCAAGAAATCTATCCACTGTGTTATGGAGTTGCTGTTGAAAGGCATTTGATGGGGTCTGGGGTGTGGTTGGCAAGGTGTTCATAGTGAGGGCAGGGGGAAGGGCACGTGTCAAGGGTGGCTCAAAGGCAAGTCTAGCATCTGGTGAGTGTTTTCTTTGTCTTGGTTTTGATCCATGATTTTTCTCACTCCTATGATTCTTTTCTTGCCCACTCCCAGGGTATGTGGGGGCAGGGAGGTGATCAAGCATCTGGGTGGGTCCCGCCTGCCAGCCTGGGCCAAAAACCTGAAGACAACAAATATAAAACTCTAGCATTTTAGGCATAGGTGTCAAATTCATGTAGTTGTTACTCTTTTCTTTTCTTTCCTTTTTTTCTTTTTTTTTTTTTCTTTTTTTCTTTTCTTTTCTTTTCTTTTCTTTTCTTTTCTTTTCTTTTCTTTTCTTTTCTTTTCTTTTCTTTTCTTTTCTTTTCTTTTCTTTTCTTTTCTTTTCTTTTCTTTTCTTTTCTTTTCTTTTCTTTTCTTTTCTTTTCTTTTCTTTTCTTTTCTTTTCTTTTCTTTTCTTTTCTTTTCTTTTCTTTTCTTTTCTTTTCTTTTCTTTTCTTTTCTTTTCTTTTCTTTTCTTTTCTTTTCTTTTCTTTTCTTTTCTTTTCTTTTCTTTTCTTTTCTTTTCTTTTCTTTTCTTTTCTTTTCTTTTCTTTTCTTTTCTTTTCTTTTCTTTTCTTTTCTTTTCTTTTCTTTTCTTTTCTTTTCTTTTCTTTTCTTTTCTTTTCTTTTCTTTTCTTTTCTTTTCTTTTCTTTTCTTTTCTTTTCTTTTCTTTTCTTTTCTTTTCTTTTCTTTTCTTTTCTTTTCTTTTCTTTTCTTTTCTTTTCTTTTCTTTTCTTTTCTTTTCTTTTCTTTTCTTTTCTTTTCTTTTCTTTTCTTTTCTTTTCTTTTCTTTTCTTTTCTTTTCTTTTCTTTTCTTTTCTTTTCTTTCCATTTTTTAACAGACCTTTCTCACTTCTCTTTTTCTGAAGAGTTTACCTCAACTCAGTTTTCTATCAGACCATCAGTACAGCAGCATAAGGCAGTAATGCTTCTTAATTAAAATAGAGGACTACCTGCAGTGTAATTTGAGCAGAATCCAATTGCGAGAGGAGAATTTTAGTGGAATTGCACATTTTTCTGTATCTTGGTGCTACTAAAGTGACTTAATGCAATTGTCATTGACATGACATTGAGATATTGAGGGTTTCCAGAACTTAAACTACTGCAACACAGAGATAAAACATGATCTTAGTTTTCAAAGGTTTTGTTGCCAGGTTTTCAACAATAAATAGAACACTACAAAGCACATATGCACCTAAGATACTTTGTAGACCTCTGCATATGGCATTTGCAAATCAGTCGTGCTTATAGTCAACTACTGTTCTAAAGATGATATGCAACAGCTATATTGATACAGGTTTTGTTACATCTGAAACATTAAAATTGCACTTCTTGTTGAAAAATCAAGCATTTGTTCTGCCAGAAAATCTAAAGCTTATATACAAACCCAATTTTGGATTATTAGATTTATGTTTAGTTGAGCTTTATGTATGCCATAATCTTGTATTTTTTTTCTGCACTTTATTAAAAGCCAGAAAATTATCATCACAGAAAATGCTATTAATGATATTTTAAATGCAAGACTGTGATTCTCACATTTCATCTTTTTTTTTTTTTTTTTTTTTTTTCTGTTCAGTTTAATTTTTTAAAACAAATTACTAGGCTTCAGAAAAAAAATATGCTGTGACTGATCTTTAGAAAAAGGCTTATATCATATAAACTATGCTGTGACTTTTGAGAGTACTTTTCAAGCTCATATTTACATTGTAAAAATGATCTTTTGTACAATTTTGGCACATGTAGACATGATTCAAAAATCTAATCTGGAAATAATTTAAAGGGAATTTTCATAAGAATTATGAAGAAATAAATGAATACCAAGTTCATTATAGGATGTTATGTTTTACTCAAATCCAAATGCTGAAAATAGCTATAGATATCCACCATAATCTTAGGAAAAGCCTGAATTAACAAATCTTAACTCTTTATTCACAAAAAATTATACTGTTTTACTAGCTTTCATTAAATATATATATATAAATATTTAATTGTAAATTATTGTAAATAACATTTCTTATTTTCCTATGAATTTATGCTTTAAAAGAACACCATAAACTGTATAAAATCCTTGAATTTTTTTTGTCTCCTGTCAAGCTGAGAGTTTAGGATTGGTAATGATGCTCATGTATGATGCATGGAGTATAGCTCCAATTCCTTGCATGTATCTTAGCACAGAAATTTACACATAAGAAAAAATTCTGACTGCGTATCAGACAAGAAGCTGGAACTCATGTGCACTTTGAAAAGTAATCTGAAAAATGTGCTTTACATCTTGTTTTCACATTTAAAATAAAAAATATTACAATATTATTGGCAAAAAATCTATTACTTAAATATCCCATTTAGCTTGATTTTTCCTTTTTTCTTTCCTTTTTCCTTTCCTTTTTTCTTCTGGTTCTTCTCCTCTCCCTCTACTCCCTTTTTTTTTTTTTTTTTTTTTTTTTTTTGTTAGAAATCTCACATCTGTGAATTATTTTAAAGAAATAAACCATAATAAGAGACCACTGCACCAGTTCACAATAACCAGTCATCCAAGGAGAAGCATTCACCACTTCGGTCAATCTGACAACCTGACACAGATGTGCAATATTGTCTGCCACACAAGAAGCTAAGAGATTATACCTTTGATGGAGTGGGAAGAGAAAGCCTGCAAAACCCCAATGCTAATGTCCTCCATAAAACTCTATCAAAAAGAAGAAAACAGTCCTGCAACAGACCTGGTGACTGAATCTGACACTAATCCCCAGAATTAACATGTAATGAACTAGCTCTGGAATGCCTTTGTTGTGCTTTCAAGTTGCAATTAGCACAGTGTTAATCCGGTGCCTTTTTGGATTTTTTACATCAGTTTGTGCTTTTGTAGAAAGTTACACAGACCTTAATTTCAGCATGTCTGACTTCTGAAGATTCTGAAGACTTGGGTTTACTGCATTGCTCTACGTTGAAAGTACTTGTGGAGGGTAGATTTTTGCCATCTGTGCTATTAACTTATTTGAGATGGTTTTTTAAAGTCATGGTGAAAGGTTATTGTAAACCCAACCACTACTTTAAAACATGCTGGCCAAAACCAAATGGACATTTTTGAGAGTTCTGGCTCCGTTCATAATACTTCAAGGAATTACTGAGAACTGGGAAGCTGAGAAGCATGAGGCAGACCAGAAGGGGTATTGCTGAACAGCTTTGGGCAGAGAAGGCTTCCCAGATGGCTGCTCCCTATGGATCCAGAGCTCAGCACAACACAAGAAATCCTGCAACTGCAGAGAGATTCTGCCCAGCCTGCTGCCATCCCAGGGTATAGAGAAGCCCCTGCTGCAGCCCAAGACCAGCACCTGGCACCAATGCAGTACCAGTATACCTGCTACTACCTGCCCCCTCTTCTTCTTCAGGCCCCTAGTGTGACAGGTCCTAGCTAAGACCTCTTACTGAAGACCTAGCAGGAACTCTGGCACTTTGGTACAGGAGTCAAGTTTACCTCTCAGAGAAAGGCAAACCCTTCTGGCCCCAGCCTGACAAAAGCCTGGCTAAAGAGTCCAGCTGCTACTGAGCTGGAACCATACTGCCATACGTCTCCTGTGCCTAACTGAGCACTTTCAATAACTTTTGTTAAAGCATACATTGCTGCACACTACAATGCCCCCTCATGTCCTATGGCTACTCTCCCTGCAGCATTTCTTCTGCTGTGCTTCTGCTGTTGTGACAGAACCATGACCAGAATAATCACCATTGCACAGCAGTTCTCTTTGACGTTACATCAGAGATTAATTTGTTTCCTAAAGCTCGTGCCATGATTGAGACATTACTCATTAAAAAGCGATGGTCTGCATTTACTTGTCTCCCCTCTACAGGCACGGAATCAAATTGTTCTCACACCGTTCAGCTGAAATCCATAGTCTTGAAATTAGGTCATTGCCCTGATAAAGCCTTCTTAACTATACATCCAGAGAGCTGATTAAAGTCCAATCTAGTTGACATTATAATTAAGCCTCACATCTAGTTTACACTTTTGTAATTACAGCCCTGCATTCTGAGAAAGATCAGAGGTCTCGCCTGTTCAGCTTAGGGATCAGAACCGTTCTGCTGAGACCAACTGGGGGAAGCAGTGCTGGCCTTTACATATCTATAAGAGGTGATAGTTATATGCTGCTGAAAGAGGCCCTTGTCAATTAGTAGATCTGCCTAGATCTGCAAATGTGCCCTACAGCAGCAGTGTAGCATTTGGAAGAGAAGATGGAGACTGATTTTTCAATTCAACTTACCAAGCATTTGTCAGTGACAAAAAGCAACATGGGCTGATTCTTTGATGTCAGTGTGGCATGGTTCAGCTTCCTGCAAACACAGAAGCAAGCCAACAAGTGTACTGCTATCCTTATTTTACTTGATTTTTCTCTGACTGATTTTCCCTGGAATTTTTTGCTTTTTCATGTATCTACAAAGCTGGTGAGACACGGGAATGGAGTATAAGTGCTCATAAAGCCCCAAGGTTTTGTCTCATTCAGAACATACTTAAAAGGAAGTGGAAGCTCATGCCTGTCTTCTTCTGGCTTCAATGAATGAAGTTATTAAGAAAGTAAGGGGAGAAGACTGCAATATGGAGTCAGTACTACTCCTACAAATTCCAGCAGAACCAGCACCCATCTTCCAGTAAGAGGCACAAAAATCCCTCACATTTTCCCTGTTAGTGAGCCATGTTCATTCCACCAAGAATTTTCCTCCTCAATCAGGAGTTCTTTTCCTCAGTCAAGGCCTATCCCTCATCCAGTGCTGGGAGCAAACAGAAAGCTGGTGCTTTCAACCTCATCCAGCATTAATACTCCAAAGCCTTTGGTATTACAGCATGAGCTGGAGCGTGCAGTACTCCTTCTGCAGAGAGCAGTATGAACTCTGGTGCACTGAGACAATTAATGTATAACTTCCTTTGGGAAGATGGTAACATCTGCCATTGCATAATTTAAAGCTCACTTCACTATTTATCTGCTGACTACCTGCAGGAAGAGCAGTATTGCACTGTTCACCATCATTGTACTCTTTGGAAGAAGTGTGACCAAAGGCACATGCCTTGCAGTTGTTATTGCATCCAATTGGAAACAAAACCTCCAAGGGTCCATTTTAGTTCTGCAGAACTTTACTTCAGCTTTCTTTTCAAAACATTCCAGAGGGACTCTGGTACTAAGTCAGCCTATTGCCCTGGTCTTGTAACAGCCCAGTAGTCAAACTTTTCCCACTGACATTATCTTCGAAAGAGAAAAAACTTGTATCAAGTTACTAATTTTAGAAAATGTCTGGTCATTGCAGAAAAATAACTCTCCCAGCTGCTACATGGCAGACTGGTCCAGACCTTGCTTGCATTTTAGGTGTCCCAAGAGTCAGTGGTTGTTTGCATTTATTGCCTGTTCTATTCAGTTGCCATTATTCATGTTACATTGTGCCATTTTACTAGCAGAACCTTTACCTCTGTGTTGCACAGCAGGATGAAGAACACACACTGATCAAATATTTTTCCCATTCAAACAGATGGTGTGCTACTCTTCATTACCCTGGGAAGCTTCCCAATTCATCCTAGTCTAATTTGGTTCTTTGCTTTTTCATTGTAAAAAAAAAAATCATACTAAATAGCACTACAGTTAGCTCTCCAAATAAATGCATTTATCAGCTTTTGAAATTATATTCCTTTTAGAAAGTGTGGTTCTTCCATACAGAACATTTTCATTTGATTTCTGCTGTACTCTTATGCCACTTTAAAGAATAATATTAAAATATTTTCTTATACTTTTGTGATCAATTGCTTCAGTGACTTCAGATCCTTTTTTCAGTTAATGGAAAAATTTTGTAGGGGTGTTTTTGTATGCATCAGAAAATCTTAGATAAAGCATTTCCTCCTGCTTTATCATGCTGTTTCTTGCTGTGTTTACCAGAATATTGCATGTATTCAAATGCTGACTGAAGAGATTGGGGAATAATCTCTTATCATGGTTTTTGCCAGCTGAAATCTCATTTCCTTTACTGTACATTCTCCTGTACATCTCCTTTTGTAAATGTGTTTCAAAGTATTTGCAATTCTGGAGTTATTTGGCCTTTTCATCAGGAAAATATATATTTCAAGATTATATTGAGTGCTTTCTTTTCTGGTAATCTGTCATATGATTGGACACTTGTTTTAGAGATATATACTTTATAAATAGGGCTTTATTTCCGCAAATGGTCAATCACGTTCCAACTCTATTTTACAATGCAGGCTAACCAGAACAAAAAATGCACCTTGTATTACCTCTGTGATCTGTAAAACAATTTGTACTGAGACAAATTATTATTTTTTTTTTCTTCTGCATGTCTTCTTCTTACCTATTTTCTTCTGTAGTATGCATTTCTTGCTCCATGAGAATCAACCCCATCTGTTTCTGACAGATTATTTTTCCTTGCTTCAGTCATACTACTCGGCTTGTCTTTACTTATCTGCCTTCTCTCTCCTTCTGTCAGCCCTGAATGAATAAAATTCATGTTGTCTGTTACCTTCCAACTACAGACACAGAGGCAAAGTTAATGCAGTGTCAGCTAGCTGGATCACATTTGGCAGTACTTGTTGGCTGGGGTTGGTTTCATCCAAAGTCACACTTCTCTGTTGAGAACCCACAAACCATTCAGTGTAATCTCTTGAATGCAGATCTGTGCAGCAAGATGGCAATTACAGTTAACACAAGGAGGTTTGGTCCCATTGTTACCATTTGTTCTTCATTTACAGAGATCGGTGTGCGTTTGTCTTTTTTCCTACTTTCTCTGTGTCCTAGTGCATGTGAAGAAGCTTTGCCCTGCAATCAAGCTTGAAAGAAGAGGAAAATAATATTTAACGAAGCCAATGATTCTCCTGAAGCTCTTTCCC
>NW_009952435.1:52453-97487 GCF_000747805.2 Chaetura pelagica
TTCCCTCCATGCAATTATTGTAACTGTAACTTTGTCTGAGATACTCAGACTGAGACAAAAGTTCTCAGTCTATTGCCTGACTGGGTAATGTAGCTCACCTTCCCCATTGTTTGAGAACAACAGAGACTCATATTCACATAACAATAGAGACTCACATAGAGATTCACATAAGAATAGACTAACTCTACCTACTGAAATTCTGTCATTGATTGGCTAGGCAACACAAGCTGGTTTAGTTTAATTCACATCTATTATCAATGCAACAGCATCATGAGGAGAGTGACTGAACACAATCTGTTCAATAAACAGAATAATCTGGAAGAAAAAACCTGTATTTATGCTTCAGTAACATTTTCTGCACATTGATTGTTAAATTGAATGTATTCTATTAAATTCGTTGTAATGGAAGCACAATGTCAACAACAACAGTGCCTACCTTGAACTGTTATAATTATTTTTCCTAAATATTAAATTGCTGCATTTTCAGAGAGAAGATGTGGCAAGAGGTGGCAAAAGAATGAATAAATCCACAGTGATAAACCTTTACGCACTGCTGGCTATTATTTTGAAGATATTTATAGTTGAATTTTTGTGGGAGAAGTAATTGCTGTTACATATAACTTGTGATAGAGAATTAAAAGAAAGATATACGCAAAGCTAAAAAAACCCAAACAAACAAAATTTAAAAAACTTATAAAGAAAGAAGGTGCTAGTAATATCTTTAAGACCTTGTATATAACTTGTTTCTTATTTATTCACTTTGAGAAGTCAAAATGTTCATCTAAATAGTTCATCCACTTGCTGATAAATCTATTTATCTTTTAAAAAATGAAAGACAAGCACAAAGGAGTACAACAAACATTTTATGTACCTAATGAGAATGACAAATTTAGCATGACTTTCCAAGTGTTAAATAAATTTAGTCACTAGGGTCAAGTGTTCCCTGTGTGCAAAGGATTTTCAAACAAGGTATCATTTAGCCTTTCTATTATGATACATGAACATCTTAACACAAACTTTCTTCTTTTGCTGATATTTCTTTATATTCCAAAATCCAAAATCTTTTGAAATAGCGAATTATACTAAAGTTAGTGTCATCCTGAGCAAGACAAAACAAGAAAGTGGGTAAACTAGAGAATGAGTAACTATGCATGAGCAACATCTAGTGGCTAACATCTCATTATGAAGCTTGGAGGCACTAGACATTATTTTAAGCCTAGTTTTGACACTAATGCTTCTGGGAGGAAGAGAAGCATATGAGGGGAAAAAGCAGTGTTGTTTGGTGCAGCTTCTGAACTGAAAGTGCCCAAGAGCTTCTTCTGACTTTCTTCACCTTGTGGCCTCAGGAAATAAACTGTGCAACTGAAGGATAAGTCTAGATATGCACATGGCTGTGCTTTGGGTTAACTGGACAGGGGATGTGACACGAAGTCCTTTTTGTAGTGTGCATTATGGTACTGGGTATCCATTCCTTTGACAGGCTGTTCCTTTCCTGTTGTGCAGTAAGAAGAAAGGGTGGGAACTCTCTGTCCCTGTCTTGAGCAGTCCCTGAACTCTCAAACTAGCCACAGATTGTGCAAATTATTAAAACAGTCCTATTATGATCCTGTCTCTCATGCCTTGTCTTCATCAAAGACCTAGAACTAGGAATATTTAAAATACCAATATGGGTATTGTTACAGAAAGTTGTTTTAAAGGAAATTCTGATTACTTTACAGTGCCACTGAAACAGGCAACCCAAGTCATCAAATAACTTATACTGTGGTCACCTCAATCCTTAAAAGAAACAGAGCAGCTCTAGAGGATGAGACCTCAGTGCCCTCATTTTCTTCTATGTAGGAAAAAAAGAGTCAGTATGCAGCCATGAATAGTTTTTACTCCTTCCAATAGAAAAGCAATAGATTGGATATCCACACCTGTTCATAGACAATCTTTAAAGTTATGTTAAAAGAACACAGTGAAATAAACAGGTTATACTCTATGCAACTACTTCATGTTATTTCATTTTCAAAAGTTTGCAGATCTACTAAATTGTTAATTCTCCATGTGATTCTGTGGTAAATATAAAATAGGCACACAGTTTTTCCAGACATATCAGCTAATAAAAAAAACTAAAAAAAATAATTACACATATTACTGCAAGATTGTGCCTTTTGAGATGACAGTGCATAATTTACTACAGAGTTATCATTTTTTTTCATCAAGAATATTAGTTTTTCCTACATTTATCCATAATGTCATTCATTATTCCTTCAAACACCCTTCTTCTGCTGTTGCTTCTACTGAACCAAATCTCACTCCTTCAGATCTGCTTTATTTTTTCCCAGTTAGATGCAAAAAATGGATAGCAACATGCCTTCTTTTAACAAGATTTCTCCAAAATGTCCCTAAAAAAAAAAGCTTAAATAATATCTCCTAATGCCACTGTTTGAGACAGAATACTGCTGTGTTTGAGTACATTTTCTAATGTTTTCACTTTCTTATTTCTTCACTGGCTTACTGTTGACAGGCTTATAACTTAAGTTTTGCCTTTTTCTCTAGCTAGAATACAACTCTTTTTTCTTCTCTTTCCCAAGTCCTAAAGGAGAGTATTTTTCTTAGTTTAGTGGGACTGCTGAACATCAGTACTTATTCTGTTCCCTTTGCAACATCTGAAGGCACAAGAGAAAAAAACAGCCACAGTGGGGCAAGTCAGGAAGGTCCTTGTACATAGCTCTCTAGCACAAAGCTCAACAGATACCCCCAGATCCCTCTCAACCCTGGTTAGGTGTAGATCCATAATATTTTCTGGAAACACACACAGTCAAATAAAACTGTCTCTTCTCATTTACAATGCAAAGGTTTCTTCCCATGGCTGTTGAGTCCATCAGTTTAGCAAGAACACAGTATGGGGAGCACATCCTGTAATTTTACAACACATTGAACACAACACTTTTTATTCCATTCCCTGCTTTTGGGAAAATAGCTCTGCTTGTCTTAAACTAATAAAAGTTAATTGGAAAGCTAATTAGAAGCTTCCCTTATCCCTTGTTGCATGTCCTCCTGGCAAGCTCCAGGAGATCTTCAAGAGTAGTAGAAGCCTTTATCAGGTGACTTCATTAAGCAGTTGTCTTCCCATGTAAAAAGTTTTCCCAAGAAAAAGCAAAGAGAAAATGCTCCTGAATTAACTCTCAGCTGTGAACTGCTGCCTTTTGGCATCACATTGCATTGCAGATTTAAAAGGATAGCTGAGAAGACAGCAGATCTACTCTGAATGGAAGGCTGTGCAAGATGACCACCAGACCACATTTCTTTAATTGTATGAAATAATCCCACATTGAGTCTCCAGACCGATGTTCAGCCCATAAAGGAAGTGGGTTGGAAGCAGAAATAAGAAGCTGAACAGACTTCCCAAAACAGTAGTTTTCTTCATCTCAAATCCTCAGAGTGTATCACCTAAACTGCCTCCTATCCTCAGCTGTCATTTTTAGTCCTTCACACTAAAGCTCTGACTGAACTCAGAAATGTGCTACTCATTTTTCTGCAGGCATCTGTCAGGTCATTGGACTTGACGCCATATTAGAAAGCTTTTTTATAAAGGGTTAACAATCCTCTCAGGCAGTGCTGAAGAAATATAAGCAAGGTCCAGGAAAAATTGCGATAAAGCTCAAATTACATACTTTGCACTTTCAAACATTGATTCACAATTTTCTACCTCCTCAGCTGACATATTTTAAATTGGTATTTCTAAATGTCTTCCTTTTAGCATCCTGATGCTGACCTGTTATCCTTGAAAAAACAAAATTAAACAAAATAAACTAAAAACAAACCCAAAAAAACATAACCCAAAAAACCCCCCCAGGAGGTAAAAGGAAGTATATACTCTAGAAAGGATATGGGAAAATATGAGGAAAAAGGAAGAAATGACCAAAAAATATAGTTGTATTCAAGAAGTGGCACAGATCAAAAAAGGAAAAAAGCAATGCAAATAGGGAGAAAACTAGGAAAGTGAATGGAAATGCAGAAAAGCTAATGCAAGAAAACACTGCCTCATTGCAAATCTTTTTTTTTTTACCAGAGGAAGGCATTTTTTCTGTGTATTGTCATGTTCTGTAATTAATATCAAGGAGATACTTTGAGGAAATACTCAAGTGGTAGCAATATGCTTTAGTTTCCTTTGTGAGTGTGTGTTCATCAGTCTTTTAAACTTTTAACTTTGGGCTACAAGAGTACATGCAATAATTTTTTTTGTATGGCAGATTTTCCTCAGAAATTTTAGAATAAAATAGAATTGTTACATAACAAGATAGAAAGAAGAACTATTATTTTCATATCTAAATATCTCAAAGTCGCTCACTTCAAGAAAGCCCAAAATTTAAGAAGCAAAGCCTGGGGCATGTGTGAGTGTCTGATGAGAGAGACTCAAGAAGGCAGAGCCAGACTATTCTTAGTGGGCTCAGTTAAAGGACAAGAGACAATGGGCACAATTTTAATTACAGCAAATTCCATTTAAACCGCAGAATTTATTTTTTTTTACTGTCACACTGGTCAGACCTCTCTGGTTACTCAGAGAGGTCATTGAATCTCCATTGCTGAAGATATTCAAAACATGACTGAGAAAGGCCAAATAATAATGAAAGTTACACTACACATCTTCAGTGTCCCTTTCCAACCTAAACGGTTCTGTTATGCTAATAGATGGAGATATGTGATTTGTGAGAGACCAAGACTGTCTGGAAGCAGATTAGGACTAGAGTTGGCTGAGTAAGCAGCAGGACCGAAGAGGAAATAAAGGGAACGACAGGAAAAGAATCTGCGTGAGAAAGGAAAATTGGATTCTGATAAATCTTCAGAGCAGTTCTTAGCAGTGAGCCAAATAAAGTAAAGCTCCTGTGAAAAATGTTGTGTGATCATACTTTGCAAAAGCAAAATAGTGAAAAGGCACAAAGAATCTCTAATTTTGTTTCAGGGAGCAGCAAAGAGAAGGTTGTTGCATGAGTGGAGCTGAGCTGGAGAACACTGTTGACCACATGGACAGTAGAGACAAGGTTGGAGACAGAGCTGAGGAAAGGCTATAGCAAAGGACCAAGGCCTGTGCAGGAGACAGAGCTGAAGATAAGCCACATATAGAATGTGTTCAAGGTCCAAGAGGAAATAAGGTCAGGCAGGGGCCTGGAGACATGTACAATCTACAGCATAGTTTAGGCAAGAAAACAAGGCTCAGGTCTGAATTAAATGGACCAACAGGCAGAGTAAGTGTGGATGGACATTGCAGGTGAGGCTGGTCAGGCCAGTTAAGGCCCATTTGTGCACATAGGGACCTGACATGTTGATACTTTCTGGTTTTTATGCTTGGCTTTGAAACCTTCATTTTCTTTAAATATTTATTTATATTTCTTTAATAAATATTTCTTTAAATATTTCTTTAAAGAAACACAGTCCTTCTGTCATGCCAACATATACCTTGATCATCAATAACACCACTAGAATCCTAGAGATTGCTACCATTTGTGTTACTTATTGTAGATCCTTGAGATCAATAGAGGCAAAGGTCTTTGACTTTACCCTTACAGATCAGACATTACCCACATTCCATTGTTTAGCAGATGCCTAGTCAGAATGAAGATTTTTAAGGAATTAAAGCACATTCCCTGGAACAAAAGTGAATAATGTTACCTGCTATACTCCATGATATCCGTGGAGTGTGAGTGAACTGACATTATTTTTGAAATTAGCTTTAGATTATTTTTCACTGGGCCACCAAAAAGTATTAGGACATTTCAAGGGCCAGTATCAAACCAAAGCAGCACTTAGAGAGCAAATGAAAGATAACTAGTATATTATATAGTTCCAGTATTGGTATTGTTAATATTGTACATGTTTCTCATCATCTCATAACCAGGACTCACTTCCTTGATTCATTTCCAGGATAAAAAATGAGTTTGCTCTTCAGTCTCAGGCAGAACACTGACACAGAGAATTTCATTCTCAGCCTTTACACTGAGAGGGTATATAGAACTGACCCGTAATGAAGGCTATCATGGTAATGATCTGATAATATTAAGTAATGTCAACAACACTCCTCCCCTAGTATTTCAATTGGATGTAAGGTTTGAAATCCTGAAGCTTCAATTTATTATCTCATTTACAGAGCAGATACAGCTTGAGTACAGTTCTGCTTATACAGCACTAAAAGCTTCTCAGCATTAACTCTATCAAGGAACTTTAATCCTGATGTTGATAACCAAGTCACTCAAAAAGGTTATAACTGAAGATTTCCATCCCCCAACTCCCACTACCCCCACTCCCCCAACTCCCCCTCATTTCATTCTCATTGAGTTTTCTAGCAAAGATGTAATTCAGAACCAGTTTTCTTGATTAGGATTATACCCACCTCATGTCAGTACATGAATCACAATAGAATCCTTTTACAGAAGTACTATAAAAAAATTTAAAGTATAATGCCTATTAGTAATCTAGGGCAAATATAACTGAATTAGAAAGAATTAGTTGGAGGGAAAACACAAGGATTTTTTTGAGCTATCCACTCTATTTTGTGCCATGAATATATTCATACAGTTTAAAATGGTCACACTGAACAGGAGTAGGAGTGAAAGATGTCAGAATGAAGACAAAAGTATATTAGCACATTGTCGTGGTAAGTTTGTATGTTCTTATTGCATATTCTGTCTAGAAAATAATTCCTTCATTTTTAGAAGGAATCCTACACACCCACAGTGAAACAGATAATAGTGACTGAGAAATTTTATGTGAAGAACTATTAACAACACCATATGTTTTTGAAAGGTGAACTCTCTGTTGGATGAAATCTTTAACAACTCTGCTGTGTACCAGATGCATTTGGGATAATAAGTGAATCTTAAGAGTTTTAGCCCATATAATGGGCAGTTGCTGATGACTCATCACCTGACACCATCGAAATCAGCATTAATATTTGTCATGCAAAAGGTGTGGTAACAAAATTTGGTTTTATAATCTATTTAAAGTCAATTGAAGTGTCAGCTAGTAGCAAGAATTAATTGTTATACAAGCATGCATCCACTCAAAGGTCACATTCAGTGGTTCCTCCTTCTGCCCTTCACAGTTGTTTTGTTCACTGAGATAAAATACTTTGTGGCTCCATCTGTTAGGATCATAGAACTGCTTTATACTCCTTTCTGTATTTAGATCTGGTTAGCTGAGAAGTTTATTATTTTAGTTTACATATTTTCTTCAAGCCAACAGATAACCGTTCAGGGCAAAGAACAGGAAGGAAGGACTAACTCCAGCTATGTCACTCCTCAGCAGTTGCTTGACTGCAATTAGGCCCTCAACTTTAAATATTTGGCCTCCATTCCTGCCTGCCCACAACAGTATTTAAACTATGAAGGGAAGAAGCCTATGTTGAATAATAAAAAACAAAAAGAACTGTAGATAGTTTATGAGGGAAGATTTAGGCAATAAAATAGGACCAGTTATTCAAAACAAGAATTGAATCTGAGCCCTTTCAAAAGTATCTCAAGAAGTTCTGACATATCCTTTCCTAAAATGGACGACTGTGGAGGACTTTTTAATGAAAACTTTCTCTAACCCTTTGCTTCTATAAGGAAGGAAAACAGAAGTCTTTTTTTAGGAAGACTGTTTTATCCTTAGATTTCACTTACACAGCGCAGGAAGAAACATGGTTTTGGCCTCCAAGGAGGGAACTCTTATCACTCGACTCCAAAAGCCAGTTTAGGAACAGGAGAACTAGCAAAATTCCACTAAGGAACAGGGAAAGGCAAATCTGATATCACGTAGGAGGACTGCATGGAGAGAACAGCTGAAGGTGATTCAAATAAATTCCATTCATGTGAACTCTTGACACATTCTGGAGAAGAAAATCAAGACTTTTTAAATTTTGAAGGGCTACATTTTCGTAGACAGGTCTTATTCATATAATGCATTTATTAATAGGATTTAACTGTAACTGCGTATTGAATTTTTAAGGAAAAATGCCAAAATTGTGTGGGTGCCAAAACTATGAAAAAAGACCCAGACCAAGCTACTACTTCACTTTCTTCTAGTTTCTTAGGCTGCCTTCTACCTGACAGTAATTCAGAAACTCTGTGTTACATTACTTATATCTGTCCTATATGGGTCAATCTTGTTGGATTATCCTATCACTCAGAACTTTTCAGTGGTTCCTGTAAATCAATTTGCTCAATTCTGAAGGCTGGCTATACATAATCTGTACTATATGAAAAGTTTATTTATATTAAAGCAAAAAAAGTAATACTGTATATTAATTTTTTTGCTGCAGTGTTCTGCTCTAACACTGTTGATTACTTGGAAGCCATTAAGACATTTCTCTTTGAAGGATCATGTATATAAAATGCATTATTAACTTACTAACTGTTATTGAAATGTACAGTTAAAACAACATGACTAAGAGAATGCAGACAGTGACTCTAAAGTCAAGTTGTCTTTTCCATTATGGGTTTTTCTCTTTCTTTTTTTTTCTTTTTTTTTTTCTAACTTTACTAACTGATAAATTTTAGTTTTTAAAGGAAATATTTTACTTTTCTCTGTCAATTGAAAGTGTTCATTCACGGTAAAGCCTTCCAAACATATAAGAAATAAATAACAGATTTGGGATAAAGAGATTAAAATGTGTTCTGGCATTTTTAATCTACTGATGGTAGAAACTAGCTTGTGTAAAATCATGAGTGTGTCACCACACAGTGACATCTGCAGTACACAGGGAGAGCAACAGGCCAACAGGGATGTTGGGCTTTGCAAAGCTCCAGTTGAATTCTTGCAGTAGGCTGTTGACAAGCAAAAGAGAGATAGGTTATACAGTTACCTGCTTTTGTAACAGTGCTGAGCAAGTAAGTATTACTCATCTGTGAGCAGAGGTACCTGTAGGCTACACCTAAACAGACAGCCATGCATATGCATCCTCTCTGTGCTCCAAATCTATTAAAGGCAGTGTCTTCCACTCACCCTCTTTTGCATTTTGTTTTTCAGAGGAAGTGAATTGGGTTGATTGATAAGAAAGGTGCTTTACAACTCTCTAAGTGGGTCCTTGATCAGACTGTCAAGGGATCAGTGCTGCAGAAAATATCTTGGCATTCACACTCCATTCAATCGAGGAGACAAACTTTCAATTACTTGAAGCCAAAACTTTGAGATTGCCTCATAGTAAAAAATGGACCTGGTTTTTACTTTAATCTCCATTAATTTTTTTTCATTGGTGAATCACTGTGAATCTTCTCACACTCTTCAGGGCTCCTTACATCAAGTCTGTTAAGTATAAATAAATAAAAATATAAATATATAAAATATATAATCAAATATATACAAATACATTGAGTTTGACTACGTCATTACTATGGGTCCCCTCCAAGTCAAGATATTCTATGTACAAATATAAGCTAAGTCAGATTTTTATGCTATTACATGACTGCAGAAGGAGGATACTTATAATCTTGATTAATTGACCTGAGTCCTTTCAAATCAGCACTGGTATAAATTCTATGGAACAAAACATGAGCTTTCACTATCTGCACCCCTCTCAGATCATCACATTTGGTTCCACTGACAAAATTCAGACTTTGGGCAAGTAAACAGAATTTTTAATGAAAACTTGGCCTTGGTTCTTTCTCTGTAATCAAATCTTCAAAATCTCCTAATTTATCTTTAATTTGTACCTGCAGATACTCTTTTGAAAAGTGTCTACTGCCTGCAGAACATCAGGTATTGGAAAGGAAGTAAATACAATTTCTACACTGACATACAATCTGAATGTCCCCTTTGTATTTATTCTGCTTTGTGTTTATATTGGGGTAGCACTGGAGAGAACCAACCACAGTTGTGTGTGCTCTACCATAAAAAAAAGGGTCTGAGCTTAGAGTATATTCATTGAAACTCTTTGTTTTTTGCCACTATATGCTGATGAGTGGCTGTGTGGAAGAAATACATGTGAATATGTAAAGTGAAAGAGGGAAAGCCTGGCATTACTTGTATATATTTGAATAATTCAAGTAATGCTATTTCGGTGATCTATGAAGTATCAATTCAAAAGGGTTTTGAAAGACATAAAGTCTTTTGGGTCACCCAGGAAGACGTACTAAATTTCACTCTCTTCCATGCAGAGAAACATGAAATTATGGAAAGAAATACTTAAAACTTCAGAAGTCTGCATCTGTTCTTATTTTACAATGCTAACAATAGATGTACACTTCTTTATACCTTACTTGACCTGGTATTTGTCTTCTGTTCTTAATAATTCACTTCCACCTACATAATCTGTTAATATTGCAGCCCAAAAGAGCTCTTCAGTGACTCTTGTATAGATAAACCACTAGCTAACCATACAAATGTTACAATCAAATAAGTAAAGTTGTAGATTTCCAGACAGATTTGAAATAATGTATCTTATTTATGATATTGTTGCAGGAGCTGTTTTGTGTTTGAGACTTGAGAGTTGGTGGGAATTGTACAATGCACTAGCCTGGAACTTGTTTTATTACATCAAAATTGGACTGTCAAACAGTTGAGAATAAGTATTCATTTTTATATTGAGACTTGAAAAGAAATTAAAAAGCTCTTTTTTAGTGGTTTCAGTGTTAATAATAATTAACAAGACATCCACAGTCTTAAAAGGTTATCTCCATTTATCTCTTTAACAGCTCTATTTTTTTTACCCTTTCCTGACAGTTAAACTGGACACATGCAACATAAGATCTAAGAAAAAAACTTCCTTCAGGAATAATACGTACTATACACTCACAGAATTTATCTTCTTAAGTAGAATATATTCTCAAATGACACAGAGGTAAGCAAGCAAAAATAAGAAATGAGTACTGTCAAATTTCATGTTTTATATGGAGAAACATAATGCAAGTGATATACAAGAATATTTAAAGATTTCAGTGGTGGAAGGTCTTATCTCCTGCTCCTGTTGCCCTAACCCTAGTCAAACCCATACCAAAAGCCTGGGCTTGGGCAAATGTTCAAGCCACTTTACTTAATTTGAACTTTTACTCAAGGAAAATAACATCTGCTGATGCTGTTGTAGTCTCTTGGGTTAGCAGGACACCCTTTGCTGCTTTCATTGTCAGCAAGCGGATAGCAATACCCTCAAGGAAAAAGGAACTTAAATTCTGGGTTTTCTTAATGTATGCTCTGTTCCTCGTGTTGTGTGTTGTCTTTCCCCGCAGCTTGTACTGAGGCAGACACAAGTTTCACAAAATGTTTTCTCTCAGCACAGTCATGGTATCGGATTTTTGAGCTGGACAATTTTCAGCTGTATGTTTCTTCAGTCTTGAATTGCGTTTATGTCTTCAGTATACATTGTTAATTCTATATTTTTTATTTCAGGTTCTTGTTTAAGAATAACAGTTTTCAATGACTGTGGAAATATATTTCAGTCTTTGCCGTATCTGGAACATACGTGGACCATAATAGGTTGGATGGACATTGCTCTCACTGACATAGAATGTTGCTGTGTTGTTTTTTTTGTTTTGTTTTGGTTTTTTTTTTGTTGTTGTTGTTGTTTTTTATTTGTATAACAAAAAATTTACTCTCTCTTTACTGCTTTAGTTACATATGATTTACAGTACTTTTCATACTGTGGTGGAAATAAGAACAGAGATAAATTACAAAGCCTTCAACCCTTTTACTTCACAAACACAAATCCAAAACCTGGCTGAGTCTTTTCAGGGTAGGTAGGTTCAGAGTTATGACCTCTTGGACTATAGTGAATGAATCAGCCCCTCAGATTCATATAAATTATTCTTATTACAAAGACCTTTCATGCATTATTTCATTGCCACATTTGATTGCTGCTTTTTTTATGTGTTGAAATACACCTTTCTCAAGGGATACTTGTAATTGTAAGGTACACTTGTCAGTGGGGTTTTTTTCCTGTGATCTTTCTCTCTAACTAAGCCTTGAGTCTTAGGAAGACATGTTGTGTAAGTTATCCTTTTACATTATTCCAAGAGAAAAATTCAAAACTTTTAGCAGCATGGGAGAAGAACATACATTAATATTTTCCTCTTTGCTGTTAAACATATGTTGACACAAAATTCTTACTCCATGTGCCTGAGTGAGGGATTGTTTTGATACATTAGATAATATTCTTTCACCTGTGGTGTAAAGATAACTGAAATATTAGTAACTCTGCATGGCAGAATTCACCTCACATGGAACTGCTTCCATACCTTATGGAAGACACATTGTAAATCTGTTTTTTTGGGGGTTTGTTTGTTGTTTCATTGTGGGTTTTTTTTAAATTTTTAATCTGAGTAATGCCTCTTGATTCCTTTGTTGTATCAGTTAGTTTCAGGAAATTTAGGTACATGAAATGACCTTTTCTAATTTTATGTAGGAATCCAGTTAGCCAGAGAGATACAGGCATTTGTCTATTCTATTTTTCCATAATTAATGGAAAATATTTTTCTTTTGGTACTATGTAACTATGTTGTTCTATGTAAGAACAACACTAAGAATGGGAGTATAGAGAAGTAATTTCAATTTCTCTCATACAACAAAGACTAGAACTATATCTGTTTCCAGCAACTATTTTTAGTGAACCACTGAATGGAAATGCAGAGGGTGCCTCACGGGGAGGATGAGGCAGCAAGCTTATGGGTGGGCATTTTGCAGTTGGTCAAGGTTAACCCACTATACAAACTGAAAAGGACATATGCATATCAACAGCCTTGAAACTGGTAGTTGTCACTGTAACTTCTGACTAGGAATAAATGTTTGCAAATACATGTAGCTAGTACGTTTTTAATTGATGCTACGCTTCTTCAAGCAGCACATCACTTTTAAAGGGAGAGAGACAAACTGTTGTTTCTTCCATTATCAGTTACTTAAATTACAGGTACAGGATTTATTTCTCTCTATGGACAACTCTAACTGTACACAGTGGAAAAAAAATCTGGTGCAAATAATGAAAATACTGTTCTTTTAATTTGTCTTTTTAAAATTTTTTTTTAATTTTTTTTTTTTTTAGTGAAAGCAATTACTCTCCCAGTGTCCTTACTCTTTGATAATTTCAACTTTAATTAATTTACTAATTAAAAGCCCTCACTATCTGTAGACATTATTCATTTGGAAAGAACAAATAAGAGCAGGCTTAATAGGACAGGATTAGATTACACAGTCATAGAAGCTCAAGCTGCTTTGAAAGAGACAGTCACTGTCTCAGTTGTTGATGAAGCAATGAGAAAAAAAATTAAACATTACTAGGAAAATAAAATAATATCTACTTTACATTTATAAATAGTGCCTAGCTCTTGGTTATTTTATATAATGCAAATGCCTTTTTTGTCCCCTACATATAGGTATTCCAAATGAGTTCATGAAATGCACAAACTATTAAAAAATAAATAAATAAAAAGATACAAAAAGCAAAGAAAAGAGTGAATAAAAAAACCCTAATCTGAAGGGAGGAGTTCATTAATCTTCATAAAGTAAATGCATTTTGTTACCATGCTAGTTTGGATAATTATAGAATGTATCCTCTAATTAACAGATCTTGGAAGCCTAGCAAGTGCAAAAGCATTACCCAAAGATACTCTCCTTTGTATTTGTGAATGAATCACAGGTAGTGACTTGAGCAACATAGTCATATATTCTTTGAGAAATATACTTGCATTCTTGCAAGGAGTTCACAGAACTGTTTAAAAAGCTCTACACAAAACTTACGGGTTGGAGGAAATATGAGTGCTGGATAAATACAGCAAAATTATGAGCCTGCATACATACGCCCAGTTAACAGATGAAACAAATTTAACTGAGTACATTATTTACTCCTCTTCAGTCTTAAGTGGTGTTTCTAAAACGGCATTACTTCCAACTCTACAAATTTTAAAATTACTAGGTTGTTGAAATGATGTTTCTATTGTCATTATACCTGTAACAAACTTCTCTTACACTCAGCTTTTTTACCTGGTCAAATTATTACTATAGTCTGTAAATAAAGCCCCTATATTTTGCCATCAAAGACTACACTGAAACCTGCATGGCTAATAAATGTCTGTGCTGTAGCTTTACTGAAATGAAATCATAATGTAACTGTAAATCTTAAAAGTTAAGTATGAAAATGCATAGCTTTTTTTTTTACTTATGTTGGACACTTAAATCTTTCAGATATCCCAGAGTCCTTCTTGGATACAGTAGCAGAGGCTGTGCATTTGTTTGATGTAATATATTAGTTCGCAGACAGTGCTTTGGCTTTTACATTAGTTTTTCAGCACAGAGCCACAAAAGATAGTTCATTTGTCTCTATATAATAGCACTAAATATTTACAAAAATATACAACCTTTTCCCTGTAGCAATTTATAAATTAAGAAATGTAACACAAAAATAGAGTTAAATTTTTGTGATGTAATAAGAATTGTATGCTAGTGTTTTATTCTAACTGAATTGGTTTGAAATAATTCCACTTTGAATAAGCAAATCTATTTCAACACTTCCTTTCAGAAAAAAAATACAAAAACTTAAAAAATAAATAGATGAATGTTAGTGTGGAAAATGAACTATTTTTCTCATTGCACAGATAGAAATAATTCACATGCATCAAGACACAGATAGCTTCATTGTGTCTTTTGTCGTGACACAGAGGACAGAACACTGATATACAGGTACCATTTATTTGATTTTTGAGAAACTACAGACCTCCAGAGGCTGCTCAAAAAATTTAATTTTTGAGACAGGTGAATGATGGAATTTTCCCAGATTCTACTTTGGTCAAGAATCCTATTCTTATGCATAGAAGAAACATATATGTGCAGAAGGACTGGTCTTTTCCTTCTTTCAAATGCAGAACTTACATGGAAATATTAGTTAAGGAAAATTAACTTAATTAATTAGTTAAGGAAAATTAATAAACACATAAGAAAAGAAACACACTGGCAATATACAAGGAGTTTCAACACTGCAACAAATCCAAAGTAAAAACCTCTATTGCTAGAGCAGATTCTAATTTCAGAACAAATTATTTTGGCAAGGCATAACATTTTCTGTCTACAGCCTCCATAACAAGGTAATGTTTCTTTCTAATGTTGTGTTATAAACATAAATTTTAAAATATTTTTCTGCCACAAGTTCATAGAGCAGGTCAGAAGTTGAGCCAAGTGTAGAATCTGGTTTCTGATCTTCAAAGATAAGTCACAACCTTACATGTTACCCTTCTATGCCAGAAGGACAGGAAAAAGGATTAGTGGCATTATCATGTTTTTAATATTTTTATCTCATGTCACAGTCATCCAGTAATAGAGAAAGATACTTTAAACAAAGTTAAGTCTTAGGTTGCTCTTGGAAACCTGTGAGCCAGCAGAGAACAATCTGCATGTGTTGTGTCCAGTTACTTCTCACTGTTTAGCAGTTTGCAAGCCTCCCGTTTCAACTAGAAACAGAAGCTGAAAGTTGCCTTCCATCTCTTCTCCATTATATTTCAGTGGACTACAGAAAAATATTCATAAGGTGTACTAATCCATTTGAGTCAAATCTGTCTCCCGTGCTTGTTGATTATTGGTCATTGGTTCTCTTTTCAGAGGGAAACAAAGTAAACCATAATTGTACTTCCTATATAACATAAAGTCAGGAATCCTACCTTAGTGGCCTTAATTAAAAAAATAATTCACTTTTATACCAGTCAGAAGTTTCAGAACACAAATATGGATTAATTTATTCTGTTGACAGTCTAAGATCATCAGATAAGGAGACTAAGCTCCTCTTGTGCTTCCAGAATGCCTTTGTGTTCCTGAATAATTTGTGCAGATCTAATTTTGAACTTTCTTTTGATACTTGTAAATTGTGTTTAAATTACTTTATTCCACTCTTGCATTTCAAGTTCAGAAGTAATCTCAGTTTTCATTAGAAATAGATTGAACCTACTTGGCTACAAAAGCAGCAAAAGAGGAAACTCACACACATAAGAAAGGTGCATAATTAGAAGGCTAAGAATGTTGAATTAAGAGCTTGATAAATTGTTGCAGGTACTATGCATCATGTGCATGTTGTTTACTAAACTAGATTGAATCATTCTCAGAGGCTATTTGCATTTAAATTCAGCTTAATGTTTCAGTTCAGCACAGGGATGAGTGAAGAGGCCTGTCTAAAACAAGAAATGGCCCAAGACAAGAGTGTTTCTCAAAGTTTTAAAATATTTGATTAGTCTTTTCTTATCTTAATTTTTCTGCATTAGTCCTAATGTTTAAAGGGCTAGAAATGGGTAAGAAAAATATGGTGAAAAATAGGAAAAATGACAGAGAATCTAAAACAATGCAAATGAGTGTATTTTATTGAAATCCAAGAGAATACAAATGTTTGCCTTGACTGTGAACCTGGCCTATTGCTTTTATAATGGAGCCTAACCAAACAGTACTTATAGTTTATCAAGATAATTAATCCTTACCAATTCCATACTGAAAGAACCCCAAACAGCAGAATATATATGTTTCTGTTATTACATATTACCTTATCTTGTACCTTAAACAACCTTAGAAAAAAAGAGAGGAAACAAAGAAGATGAACACCAGCCTGTTGATCCAGACCAGAGGCACAGAATGTCAACTTCACTTGCATCTGGATGGTGTTGTTCATCCAATTTGCTAGCAAAAATATCAAAGTATTGTAATGATTATAAATTGCACAGATTTTCCATTCTCAGGAGCTAGCTCTGGTTTGGATATTAAATCCACAGTCTATACAAGGGTTTCTTTCTATAAATACCAACCTCTCTGCTGGTCATGCATGGAACATATCTAGCAACATAAGCTATTAAGACCATCCATCAGTAGCCTTATAGTAATAAAAAAGGTTTTGTCACTTTATTTCTGTTCATTGGCTTTCCTAAAGGCCAAATAGAACTTAGCTGGATATTCTTATCTCAGAGGAACTGTGGGTCATTAAACATGTCATTAAACAATTCATGTGAGAAAATGGTGACATTTGCACTGGCCAGAATACCACTGGTTAAAGCCTTTTGTTTTCCTTTGTAATATTTCTTTGACCGAGAAAGGCTAGGTTTTAGAAATAGAGAATTTTCTCTCAGCCTCCCTGTGCTATTGAAGTTCTTTGTTTCTCCAGGCAAGTATGTAGATCTATTGTTGTTTAATTGTGTAACAGGGAAGAGAAATATTACCTTGTTAGCATGACTCCCTGATGGAAAAGCTAATGTATTTTGAAGTGTATTAAAAGAATCGTGAGGGAAAAGGCAGCTGCAGGGGTGTAGTCATGTACTTTTAAAATTAACACCTTCTCATGAAATAAAATGGAGAAAATGCAGAACTTAAATGCAAAAAACCTGCAAAGTTTTACATTTAATCTTAATAAAAATATTTATTAATTTTCTCCTATTATTTCACTATTCTCTTTTGATAGTTCGAAACTGAAAGATCAACACATTATTCACTATGTCACAGTCTTTTCTACATAATAATTTATCAGACCAGTAGCTAAAAGTGCACTAGATCAAAGTATATTAAGATAATCACAATTACATTTTCCTATAGCTGCTCATGTTTGACCAAGGTAAATATGCCAAAAAGTGCTTTTAGAAGGACGGCCACTAGGAGAGCAAAAGAAACAGTTTAGAGAATGCTAATGGAACTTATAAAAAACAACTTTTAAGGACTACGTCCTATTAAACCAGGGTATCTTACTGCTGCATCTTAAATAAGGGAAAGGAGGTGGGGACAGGAGTTAATTCACAGAATAGCAAAATGTATATGGCAGATCTTACATTAATTAAGATTTGCAGTAAGGAGTAAGTGTTGCCCTAAAGCTCATTGTAATACTTCACCAGCAGTTCATATCTTTATGCATAGCCAGATCAATAGGTTAAAAAAATATGGACTCATTTTCAGTTGCATATTTTTGTTTAAGTTCAGTGGGCACCTGATTTCAAAAAAACAACTGATCCAGTTTCATAGAGATATTGGAAAAAGTTTGATGCTTGCACAGCTGAATCATGGAGAAAGTTACACAGAACTGCAATTACCAGATGTTTTGGTGGGGATACTAATTAACAACCTACTTCTCCCCAGTTGTGGAACAAATACAGTTTCAGATTTCCTATTAGATTAGCTTCAGCACATTGCACTTTCTTTAATTTCTATAATCAGATTATAGATATTCATGTAGAAAAGTGTTTGCAATCATAAGTTAACCCAGGATTACTTGTTAAAAATGTAAGAGTGTAAATTAAAAATTCTACTAAATTCAAAGATATTACCCTCTGCTTAAATATCCCAGGCAAAAAAAGGAAGTTCATGTTGAGTAGCGTATTTATTATTTATGTTTGTTTTACCCTTTAAACACAGAGAGATGCAGCTGAAAGTGATAACAACAAAACTTTTCTAATCTAGATTTTTTCTTTCCCAGAAGTACTGAGTAAATGATTGGTGTGACATGGTGGAAACGTCGCTTTTAGGCAAGAATATTTTAGTATCATCATTAGTACAAGTCTCATAGTTACTAAGCTACTGATACATCCTTGGAAAAACCTGATCAATCCAAGGTTACAGGGGACTGAGATCCAGCTCCACTTGCAACTTGGTGCAGTTTAAATACACTCTTTGAATGTTTTGAAGGGTGCTATGTTGTTTGTCATTCTGGGTGAAGGCACTGAAATTGATTATTTTTGTTAAAATTTTCAGAATGCAGTAGACCAGGGAAAGGTATTGAGAACACTATTGAGCATGACTTTGAAGACTAATGACTAAACAGGTAGGACCAAAGGAATCAATTCTAAGAATAATGCAGAGATTTTCCATTGAGGACGTAATTTTTGTCATGCTTGGACCATCTTGTTTCAGGTATCATTGAGCTAAAGATAAAAAGAAATTAAGGACCTGCTCTGAAGACCAAGTATCTAACTAGTAAAAGTCCAGTGGAAGTACAGCTCTTGTGTACACTAGACAGTGATATTCTTGCAAATAGTTGTTTACTTCTATGCCTATTCTAATTCTTAAAATTCCAGTATTTTTCCATCAGCATATCACATAATATACTTTGCTTTGCTTATCTCTTTATGTGATAATTTTTTTGAGTACTTCTGATTTTGCAGGATACACCTAAGATTAAAACCTACTGTTATAAACACCTAGTTTGCATTGGCTGCAGTTTGTAGAAAGGTTATGAAATGTTATGGTACTGAAACATTAAGTTAAACCTCAGCTCTAGGCTTCCCAGAGCTATCTTGCAAGCAATGTGAATTACTTTCTTCTGACACATCACTGATTTTATTCTATTCTCTTGGATATCATTAACACATCTAAGTATTAAAGTTAATAATGGAATCCTAAGACTGTGGATTTTGGTAAGCCACTGGATGTGCTGATTAATCAGTAGCTAGGCAGTGATGAAACTGATTCACTTTAATATCATTGAAAATGGTCTGCCTATAAAACATGTATAAGCTGCAGTTTAAGAGCTTAAATACTCCTTCTGTTGAATTACTGTATTTTATCTCTTTTGCACAGAAGATGCAGTGTAGTAGTGTCTGAGAAACCATGTATGGTTTGGTGATATTTTAATACCTTCAGGGTACTCATCTACCAGGAATTCTAATTCTGATCTAATTAGTTATGGGAATAAGATAAATGGGGAAATGATTTTTCCATTCTCAATAGACTGAGCTCAGTGAAACCACAACAGTAAGGGTAATGGGGTGAGACTACCCACGTTACTGTTTTCAAAGGGTTCCTTCTATATATGGCCCTTTTTAGCTAGACCATGTAAGTTTTGTTGATATCATTATATTAGTGTGACTTCATTGCAGAATCAAAAAACAAATGCTTAGATTTTAAAAATTTTCTTTCTTATAAAAAAAATAAAAATGCTTGCTCTAAATTAACAAAATATTGAAACTATTTATCATTTAACAGCTACAAGACATGTGGCTTGCTCCAAGTGGGGATGATCTTGTTCTAAGATTGATGCTATTAGTTGTTAAAAAACTCCTTGAGGAGTAGTGCACTTAACATACAGTACTTTATGTCCTCTCTCTTACAAACTCATCACTGTGAGCAGGTCCTTCCAGAGTTGCCTGGACTACCTGCTGTCTCCAGGATTAAAAAAAAATGGTAAAAGGCCATTGATGTAAAAAAAAATCAGTCCCCAAATGAGGATGGTTAAAGTTAAGTTAATTTTCTAATTCTTGGAGTGAAAGTTGTATGAGAGAATTTTCTCAGCCACTTGAAATGCTGGATAAACAACTCTTTATAGTATTGATGCTGATTTTCAAGAGCACCTGGAATGCTGCTATTTCAGAACACTGATGACATCCTGGGCTGCCTTATGAGAAGCACTGCCAGCAAGTGAAAGAAGGTGATCCTTCCACTTTATTCAGCACCGATGAGGCCATACCTGGAGTACTGGGACCAGTTCTAGGCTCCCTGGTGTAAAGGAAGCATGGAGGTTCTGCAGAGTGTCCAGTGAAGGGCCACAGAGGTGATCAAAGGGCTGGGGCATCTCTGCTATAAGGACAGACTGAAAGAGCTGGGACTGCTCAGCTTAGAGATGAGAAGGCTTGAGAGGGATCTTATGAATGTATGTAAATACCTGAAAGGAGGGTGCAAAGGAGACAGAGTGAGGCTCCTTTCAGCGGTGACAGTGACAGAAGCAGAGGCAGTGGGCACAAGCTGAAACACAGGAGGTTCCCTCTGAAAATCAGGAAACACTTTTTTTACTCGGGGGGTGCGAGACTGGGAACTGGCACAAGTTGCTCAGAGAGGTTGTAGTCTCCATCCTTGAAAATATTCCAAACACTTCTGGATATAATCCTGATCAACTGGCTCGAGGTCGCTGTGCTTGAGCAGGGCTTGACCAGATGACCTCCTAGAGGACTCTGTCAACCTCAGCTATTCTGTGATTCTGAAGTGGACAAGATTTTTGTAGTTCTGTCTGCTCAACATTCATGTTAGGAAAAAAAAAAAAAAAAAAGAAAAAGGAAAAACTGGTACTGGTTCTCTGACAAGAACTGAAGGAGTGGAATATAAATGAAGCACATTGTGGCAGTTCTTGTGTGTTTTAGTTGTTCATTTCATATGACAAAGTACAATCCTTGAAGCTATGCATTACCATGAAACAGTAAATAAAGAAGATAATTAATTAGCAAGAGAAAACATTCTGAGTCTTAATATGGAAAATCATGAAGTCAAACCTATTTGAAAGAAGAATGGTAGCCATACATAGCTGGCAAAAAACATTGGTTCTGAGAAAGCCTTTTGGGTAGTGGTAAATTGTCACAAACTTCATTGAGGCCTAGAAAAAGTCCATATGACACTTCTATAAATCTGATCATTACAACTGAAAAAGATAAAGACAGACTAACTTACTTATCTTGAATAAAAAAACCCTACTGATCATGTTCCTAAAAGGTTCCAGGAGGACAAATGATAATAAAATAATAAAAATCTAGAGTAAAATAGAAACAGACTAAATATGGTCAAATGAGTGAAAAACTTAGAGACAAAATTTCTCACATTACACTATCTGGGCTGTTAAAAAGAGAAACTTCACAGTGGTTTTTATGTTGCCTAGAAAAATCACAGGTGGGCATCTGTTCCAGCCAGTGTTGACCAAGTTGACAGAAACAAGTCTCAGTTCACAGTTGCCAGGCCAACTACCTGAGCTCTACGCTACTTCAATCAGAATGAGAACAAAGGCAAGGACCCAAACCCAAATATATACTACAGTGCCTTCACAGATGTATTATGTTACTTTTGATCATCTCGATGATGTTACTCAAATAGCACAGTGCGTGTTGTGAGAAAAAAGGCAAGGACCCAAACCCAAATATACACTACAGTGCCTTCACGGATGTGTTATGTTACTTTTGATCATCTAGATGATGTTACTCAAATAGCACAGTGCGTGTTGTCATAGCTTGAACTTGAAAAGACAGTGTATATTTCTGTTTAGGAGGTAGCAGTCTCATTTGTATAATTTCAACACACATATATATCACTAATGTAATATTTCTGGTGTGTACACATTTCTTCATGAAAAGATACAAATTCCAAAATCTTTATGCATATAAACATGTATTTCATTTCATGTTTTGGGATATGCATAGCATTATCTGCATGATCTGAAGAGTAAAGCAACATGCAAGGTGGGGCTAGAAGGGCAAAAACACCACATCAAAGATGTATGCAGCCAATTCAAAGAACTAACCTTAAAATGTTTTTCTCTTACCAGCTGTTTCTAAGTAATCTTTATTTGAGCATCTAGACGCCAATCCTATAGAACTTAGTTCAGCCTAATCTACAAGCTACCCAGGGGTGCTGACTCAGCAGCTGTCAATTTACTCTACCCAGATGATCTTCTCAAGACAAAACTTAATTAGTTTTCCTGTAAACGTCCTTCATCATCTATATTCTTATAGATGCGTTGATCTTGATATGTATCTCCCTCCATTTTCTTGTCCTTCTGAACAAAATGCCTCATCCACTTGCATTAGCATTTTTCAGCTGGCACGTGTGGGCTGAAGTTGTGATATATATTCATAGAATGTCTTTGAACAGGGCTGGTAAATCAATGAGAATCTCCTTCCCTAGCACCCATGTATCAAAATAACTGCTTTGTCCACAAACATCTACTGAAAATGTTTATTAAGACACATTTTGGGCACATTCCCACTTTGATCCATTCAGCTCTCCTATTTGTGAGGCTATGTAGTGTCTATGTAGCTGTTGACTGATGGGGCTCAGCTAGTTGGTACCTGAAAATTAACCTAGTAGAAAGTTTCATGCCAAACCTAGACCTCACACAGCAAGAGTCCAGGAACTCATAGGTAGTACGGAGAAAGAAGGAGAATAGACCAGGACTACAGTCTTTCAAGACAGGTTTCTGTTCTATCCTCTCAGTCCCAGAGATACAATATTACTCCAGACTAAGAGAATTCTTGAGTTATATTCCCAAGTTTGATTTAGCACAACAAGCTAACTAGATTTGTGTAGGAAGTATATGATGCTGCTGTTAATCATCATGTTATTCAAATTCTGCCTACTAAAACTCAATAGTGATATTCCTGTTTCTTATTTAGGACCGGGAAGGTGCTAAAGCTGGCAGAGGTTTAGACTTCTAGTTTTGTTAAATTTCATTACATTTACTTTGCAAGGCTGGCTTGGGTAACTGGGGGAGGTTTGAATATCAGGCTCTCATTTTGTAAAGAATATGTAAATATTTAAACTAGCTATTAATCTTACAGTAGAGGAATATGTTTAATATTGAGCTTGCTGCTAGAATTTAATGAAAAATAGTGAATTTTCTTAAATATAGAATATTGAATTATTATTAATAGAGTTTGCTTCCTGTTTATTATTGATAGAGTTTGCTTCCTGTTTATTATTAATAGAGTTTGCTTCCTGTTTAGCATTAACACAGTGTAGGTAAACATAGATTAATTTAATAGTTATTAAATAAGATATCTTAAAGAATTGAAATAATAGATAACATTCTATTTTACTCATAACTATTGGACAAACATTTCAGGTTTTAATAGGAACTACCATTCCCCTTATGCTGTCTGCATAGATAAATTCCTTTTTACATATTTAGATCCTCTCAAAAATTGTAATGCATTGCAGAGAACATGTATTCAGCTGGTTAGGCACAACTTTTGCTAACTTAGCAATTAACAATAGGTGAAAAAAAATTAAATCCACTGAATTTTCAATCCTAAATCTGAATCCAAATGGAACAGAACTGTATTGGGTTATTCTGGTCCAGCACAGGCTGCACATGAAAATAAACAAGGGGGGAGAAAACATATTCAGCTTTTTGATAGTAGGTAATGCAGCTCAATGTTTATCTTTTTTTATTTGTTCAACCTTCCTGATTTTTCTACAGAAAATTCAGATGCAAATGACAATTAGGTAAGGATATTTTTAGTACCCAGATTACTGATGCTCTTTTTCATGTATTTTATTTCAAGTACAAATATGAGGTGTATTCTCTGCTTATCCTTGTCCAGCTTGCTGTGAATATTTACTGAACATCAAAGGAAAAGAGCAATGTTCCCTGCAGCTATGGACTCAAAGGACTCAAAATCCCTATACTGTCACGCATAGGATGCCATTGAACCTTCTGTAAACACTGTGATGAGTGCTTCTGCATCTGCAGACTTACACCTTAATCCATTGCTGACTTAGTAATAAAAATGTGACACAGTGATAAGTCTGTAAATATAAAACTAGCACAACTTCTAACTTTTTTTTCGGTGGGCTTAGGGCACTTTCTTAAGCAATGAATTCTCAGTGACAGTGGAGTTCAACAGTGACCTGGACAATGGAGTTGAGTGCACACTAAATAAGTTTGCCAGTAATACTAAATTAGGAGGAACCATTGATTCCCTCAAGGGCAGAAAGGCCTTATAAAGAGATACTGACAGATTAGAGCACTGGAGGGTCACCAACCATATTAAATTTTATAAGGACAAATACTGGATTCTGCACCTGCAGGGGTGTAATCCTGCATGTTTACATAGACTGTGGAAAAGGAGGCTGGAGACCAGCCTTGCAGAAAAGGATTTGGGGGTTTTTGTTGATGGTAAGCTCAACATTAAGTCAATAATTTGTGCTGGCAGCAAAGAGGGACAACTACATCCAGGGGTGCACTAAGCACAGTGTAGCTAACTGGTTTAAAGATAGGATTATTCCACTATACTCAGCATTGTTGTATCCTCACCTAGAGTATTATGTGCAGTTTTGGGCCCCTCAATATAAGAAGGACATAAAAATATTAGAATATGTTCAAAGGAGGGCAACAAAGATGGTGGAAAGACTGGAGGGCATGATTCCATTCTGTGATCCTATTGCATTACAAGTTCTGAACTGAACTCTATGCACAAGATTTAGGCAGTGTTTCTGCTCTCATAGTGACCCATAGTTGCTGTTTGCTCATGACCACATTGAAAATTTACAGCAGTGTGGAGAAGGCTGCAAGAGGTGTTAACCACAGTGCATTTCCTACTCCTCATTTTGGTATAGTTCAGTAGCATTTAAATTACCAACATCTTATGTACAAATTTTGCAGATTTTTGTGATTCTTCTTCTCTGGTCTATAGTCTATTGCTAAATCACCATACTTCAGAAAATCTGCTCTATAACATTAAAAAAAAAAAAAAAAATTACTGCTGAAAGCACCTTAGTAGACCTGTTTCTGTCTCATGGGGGATAATATGGAAGGACTTTTCGTATCTTTAATGGATTGGGAATATTCAACAAGGAAACTTGTCTTTTTAACAATGAGGATCTAGAACTATTAGACAGCTAAATTAAGCATTCAACTGCTAAATTAAGCATTCAACTAGTTTAATTTCCAGTGTCTTCATTTAATAAAGGAAAACCTGAATGGTATGACTTTCAACTAACATTGACTAGGTTTCATATTAGTCTCACTCTGAGAGACAGTATAGTGGTGTCCTGACTTGAGATAATAACCGGCTGCATGTTGTAACTGAGAGATTTTATCTGCAGAAGTTCTTCGTAATCAAAAAGCCAATGAGAAATTAATCAGTTACCTTGCTGGCAACAAGGCAAAATTTACATTTCTGTTTTATACCTTTGGTACATCACTGACTTCATCTCTGTTTGCATTGTCTTTTACAGTTGTTTTTAAATTCTTTCAAGAGCATATTCAACACTTGAGCATTACAAGGAACATTTGTCGGAGTATTTACTGATCACTGAACTATAGTACTATGATTACAAACCTGTTTTCATACAATTTCATGTCACTTGAAAAGATGAATGTGACTGCATAATATGTCTCTACTGCCTACAGTCATACAGATCTGCAAGTTCTCCTTCACTTGTGACCTCTTTCTTCAAATACATCAATTTCCTAGACTTAATACTAAAAGTCTAGTCATAAAATGCTCTGAAGGAATTTTCCTCTGGAGCTATTCTGAGATTTTTCCAATTAAGTTAAAAAATGACTGATGCTCTAGAGGTCATATATTCCATCTCCTCTTCTGTAACAACACAATGTCAGAGAAGTCTTTGTAATAGTTACATACCATGGGATCATTTTTGTCCTAGAAATTTTATTAAATTTTCTTTTAATAAACATGTAACAAAATTTCAGTACATGAAAGGAGCAACAATAAAATTTAAAAAGCAAAACCGAACACAAAAAGACCAACAACCCCCCAGCCTAAAAAAAAAAAAAAAAAAAAAAAAGCAAGCTTTAGGAAAAAAAGCTTTTCTTTTGGAAGACACCTAAATTACTTAAATCTGCCTAATTTCCTAAGCAATTGCAGTCTGTAATTGCAGGTGTATGAGTGCTTACTACTTCTTGAACTGATGTAAGATATTAAAAACAAAGTCTTCATATAGAGGTTGTAAAGATAGGTGGAGGGGAGAGTCCTCACCACAAGAAAGGCTGTCTCACTCATATCAGACATTGGAGAATCTAGCTTTCAAAGTGACCTAGGTTTCATTACTGCTGTTATACATAGAATTAATGGTTTGATTTAAATGCCTGACTTCATTAAAAGACTGAAAGCTACAGAAAATTTCAGCAGAATTTTCGTCATAAAAAAGACCTTGGTTACTTCCAGAAAAGGCAAGAATGGTGATGTGTGCAGTTTTAAATTAAAATCTGTCTTGGATATCAAATGGTAAAGGTATCTGCATGTTTCAATGTGGCTTCCTTTTCAGATTAGCAGTTAATTGTGTGAAGACCTTCACATAAATTAAGCTTCATAAAATGGTCAAAGCATTTAATAACAAAGAAAGCACTTACTGAATTCATTTTAGCTTAAAGAAGGTAATTTCAAAACTAAGAAGTATTTCTGCAGTTCTTGCTTAAGTTTTAATTCTATGTAAGCTATGCCATGTTTCACCTCTGTTGCTTTTTCATACAATAAGGATACTTTTAGCCACTTTTTACCTCCATATCCAATCATTCTTACCTAGCCCAGCTATACTCTTTGGCAGAAAACAGGACAAAATATCATCAGATAATAACTCTATTGCTGGTGACCTCCTTTATCTTCTTCTCAAAGTCAGAGAAGTTGAAATAAATACTTTTTGTGTTTGTTTGTTTTTGGTTAGTTTTTTGTTGGGTTTTTGTTCTGTTTTGTTTTGTTTTACCAGTGGCTGCAGTTAATATTTTTTGAACAAAGTTTTAGATCTGCTTCAGAGAGGAGACAAGAAGAAAGTTTCATGGGAGTATTTCTGGAGAAAACTTACCAGTTTCCATCATGTCTCCTTGGCACATTTACTGAGACCAAGTCACCAGATCAAACTGTCTCAGTGATGAAAGCAAAATTTGGCTTCCTTGACATGTGCCAAAGGTCTGCTATGAAAACAATCTCACTGGGAACATGGAATACACTGGTATAAGCTTCTTTCAAAGTCTTACCACTAGAAAAGCAAGGAAGTTAATATGGAATGGTGTTAATGCATAACACTGCCTTAGACCATCAGTGTGACCCTGGGCATAGTTAAGGATTCAGTGAGATTTATAGAAATTATAGTCAATATTTGACAGGTTGACATAACACTCAGAATGATAATAAAACATGTAAAACCAGCATTCTTTCCCCCTCATTTTTTAAATAGAGATTGTCATGATGAAGTGTTACATATTTATTGGAAGAGATTCTGTCAAAAACAGCAGGAAGAAGGATTCTGTTGTCCACCAGAAAGGTTCATGTTCATACTGCGCTCTCAGGTCACTAAATGTTAAGTGCCACACATTTTGTTAAAAATCTAACAAACTCTCAAGAAATGGAAAAGAAAATTAGGAAAAGCTTCTGTTGAAAGAAAGGACAAAGTATGGTAACTACTCAGAGTACCAGTAAAGCATATTGCTTCACTGATAGCTCCAATTCACCTCCGTATGCTGCAGAATTTGGAGCTACAGATAAACGCAAGAGGCCTGTGGAAGGCTGTGGAAATATAAAAAATATCTAGAGAAAGCAAGGAGGAATTCATAAGAAGTCTCTATGTCTCTGAAGACAGAAAACATGAAAGACTGAAGAACTTTATGTAAGAAATTTGCAAAAAGAAAATGTCCCTGTGTTGTTGTGGTTATTTTTTTTTTTCAATCTGCTGCTGATGGATGAATTAAAATATAAATGAATGCATTTTAATAGGGAAAAATACATTATTTTGAGAATAAGCTTTAAGTATTTGTACCTGCAGTGACACATACCAGAAAACTGCAAAGGCTGCTTCAGTGATCACTTCCAAGCTCTTGTTCTTGTGGGAAGTACAATACTAGTCAGTCCAGGTTGCCCGTATCTTGCCCTGGGTACACAAAAAATTGCAGACAGTGTCAGAAAACTTATCTCAAGCCTTACCCTGGAAAAAATAACTGCTGCTTTCTGATTTGACTGTCAAAATGTTCTGGTCACTACATCATATGTTCACCAAAGCACCTGTTGCTGTAGCAAGGCACGCTCAGAACAATTCAGTTCTTTTTAAGAGCAAGAACACATGCTGCAGTCAGTGAGAGGAAGGCTGGAATTGAGAATTACATTACATTGACAACTTCTAAGAAAGTGCAGCATGCAAGAAATGGATGCTTTTCGTCAGACTTTTAAAATTACTTTAGTGAGAAGTTTTCTGATATCTCTACATTCTTCCCAACTATTCCTGTCACTAAACTAGTTTCACCATATAAAAAAACTGTAGATTGGTCAATTTCTAGAGAAATTATTTTGATATTTTTCCCCAACTTGTGTTGACAGAAGGTGTCATACATTAGCCCATCAATAGTATATGACAGAGTAATTTTTTTAACTGAACAATTCATGATGTGCTGGAAGCAGTTTTTCAGCTTAAGACTCCAAATTTAATATTAATAACATTAGCATTATAGCTATGCAAGGAAATATAATGACACAGATTATTAAACTTCATACTGGAGGGAAGAAGCCAATTGTCTGTAGAGGTCAGGAAGGAAGTTCCATTCACTACATTCTATCATCTCACAATAGGCTGTTGTATTACCCAAGAGTTCACTTTAATCTAGAGTATCAGCTTTAACCTACCTCTCAAGGGATAATACCAGCTAAGATGAGCATGTGTTCCACTCTTTTATAGGCAATCTGATATATTTCTTATGACAATTTATTTCTTATCAGTTACTTTTAATATTAGAACACCTCGTGTACAATACCCATCATGTTATGACCCTTTGCTGCACTCAACTACACAGGAAACATACATGTCTCCTATGATCTCAGTTTGATTGAGAATGCAGTTTAATTTAATGTCCTACACTCCCAAAATCATGTGCCCCTTTAGTAAAACAGAAAAAAAGTATTAAATATTATACAAAGTATTTGCCAGTGCTTTTTCAGGGTATACTTGTGTATTTTACCATTTTTAGTGTTTAATTTCATAGACTCATAGAATGGGATGGAAGGCACCTTAAAGATCATATAGTTCCTAGCTGCGTGCCATGGGCAGCTACAACTCCCACTAGACCAGGTTGCTCAAAACCCCATCCAACCTGGACTTGAACACTGCCAGGGACAGGGCACCCACAACATCCCTGAGCAACCTGTTCTGGTGTCTCACTGCTATCACACTAAATAATTTCTTCCTGATGTCTAACCTAAATCTATTATCTTCCAGTTTAAAGCCATTTCTCCTCATCCCACTTGTAAAAGTCCTTCCCCAACTTTCATATAGGCCCCATCAGGCACTGGAAGACCACTATAAGGTCTCCTCAGAGCCTTCTCTTCTCCAGGCTGAACAGCCCCAACTCTCTCAGCCTGTCTTCACAGGAAAGGTGCTCCAGCCCTCGGATCATCTTTGTTATTCTCCTCTTGACTCTCTCCAGGAGCTCCATGTCCTTCCTGTTTTGGGAACTCAAAAGCTGGACAAAATACTCCAGGTGAGGTCTTACAAGAGCAGAGTAGAAGGGCAGAAACATCCACCTTGTCCTGCTGGCCACACTTCTTTTGATGCAGCCCAGGACATAGTTAGCTTTCTGGGCTGCAAGTGCAAATTGCAGGCTTATGTTGAGCTTCTCAATAACCAAGATCCTCAAATTATTTTCCTCAGGGCTGCTCTCAGTCCTTTCTTTGCCAAACCAGTATTTGTGCTTGTGGTTGCCCCAACCCAGGTGCAGGACCTTGCACTTGGCTTTATTGAAACTCATGAGGTTGGCATGGACCCACCTCTCCAGCCTGTCAAGGTCTCTCCAAACGGCATCCCTTCCCTCTAACTTGTTAACCAAACAACACAGCTTGATGGTGTTGGTGGCCATGGATGGTTATGTGCTTTTTAGGAAAGATAGGGCAGGGAAGCGAGGTGGTGGAGTTGCTCTTTATGTGAGAGAGCAACTAGAATGTATTGAGTTTCGTGCAGGGGCTGATGAGGGGCAAGTTGAAAGTCTGTGGGTAAGAATTAAGGGGCAAGCAGGTGCGGGTGACACAGTTGTGGGGGTCTACTACAGACCTCCTGATCAAGGTGAGGAGGTTGATGAGGCTTTCTACAGGCAACTGAAAGCAGCCTCACAACTACAGTCCCTGGTCCTCATGGGAGATTTCAACTACCCTGATATCTGCTGGAAGACTCACACAGCCAGCCTTTCACAGTCTAGGAGGTTCCTCCAGTGCATTGATGATAACTTCTTAAGGCAAATGGTGGACAAGCCGACTAGAAGAGGAGCGCTGCTGGATCTTGTACTAACCAGCAAGGAGGGCCTTGTTGAAGCAGTGGTGGTCAATGGCAGCCTTGGCTGCAGTGATCATGAGATGGTGGAGTTCAGGATCCTGTGTGGAAGGAACAAAATACCCAGCAGGACCAGAACCCTGGACTTCCACAGGGCAAACTTTGGTCTCCTCAATCATCTATTAAGGGAAATCCCATGGGACAGGGTGCTAGAAGATAAAGGAGCTCAAGATAGCTGGTCAACATTCAAGGACCACTTCTTGCAAGCACAGGATCAGAGCGTCCCAATGGTTAGGAAATCTAGTAAGGGTGCTAGGAGACCTGCATGGTTAAAGAAGGAACTACTGGGCAAACTTAAGTGGAAAAGGAAAATCTACAGATCATGGAAGGAGGGGCTGGTCACGTGGGAGGAATATAGGACTGTTGTCAGAGGATGTAGGGAGGCAATTAGGAAAGCTAAGGCCTCCTTGGAACTTAACCTTGCAAGTCAGGTTAAGGATAATAGAAAGGGCTTTTTCAAATACATAGCTAGCAAAACTAGCAATAGAGGCAATATTGGCCCATTGAGGAATGAGGTGGGAGCCCTGGTGACAGAGGATATAAAGAAGGCAGAGGTGCTGAATGCCTTCTTTGCCTCTGTCTTCACTCCTGCAGGGTCTCCCTATGAGCCCCAGATTCATATAGCCCCAGAAGAAGTCAAGATAGAGGAAGAGTTTGACATGGTAGATGAGGATTGGGTTAGGGATCAGTTGAGTAATCTGGACATCCATAAATCAATGGGTCCAGATGGAATGCACCCAAGGGTGCTGAGGGAGCTGGCGGAGGTCATTGCTAGGCCACTCTCCATCATCTTCAGTAAGTCATGGGCAACAGGTGAGGTGCCTGAGGACTGGAGGATAGCAAATGTCACTCCAGTCTACAAGAAGGGCAAGAAGGAGGACCCGGGTAACTATAGACCGGTCAGCCTCACCTCCATCCCTGGAAAGGTGATGGAACAACTTGTTCTTGGCACTATCTCCAGGCACATCAAGGACATGGGGGTCATCAAGAGCAGTCAACATGGTTTTATCAAGGGTAAATCATGTTTGACTAACCTCATAGCCTTCTATGAGGAAATTACTAGGTGGATAGATGATGGTAGAGCGGTAGATGTGGTTTATCTTGATTTCAGTAAAGCATTTGACACCGTCTCCCACAGCATCCTTGTGGATAAGTTGATCAGGTATGGGTTTGGTGACCAGGAAGTGAGGTGGATTAGGAACTGGTTGAAAGGAAGGAGTCAGAGAGTTGTAGTCAATGGGGTAGAATCTGGTTGGAGGTGTGTTACTAGTGGAGTCCCACAAGGGTCGGTGCTGGGACCGGTGTTGTTCAACATCTTCATCAACGACCTGGATGAGGGTATAGAATGTACCCTCAGCAAGTTTGCTGATGACACTAAGCTGGGAGGAGTGGCTGACACACCAGAAGGCTGTGCTGCCATTCAGAGAGACTTAGATAGGTTGGAGAGTTGGGCGGGGAGAAACATGATGAAATTCAACAAGGGGAAGTGCAGAGTTTTACATTTGGGGAAGAACAACACCATGTCCCAGTACAGGTTGGGGGCTGAACTGCTGGAGAGTAGTGTAGGTGAAAGAGACCTGGGGGTCCTGGTAGACAGGAGGATGACCATGAGCCAGCAATGTGCCCTTGTGGCCAAGAAGGCCAATGGCATCCTGGGATGCATTAGAAAGGGTGTGGTTAGTAGGTCAAGAGAGGTTCTCCTCCCCCTCTATTCTGCATTGGTGAGGGCACATCTGGAGTATTGTGTCCAGTTCTGGGCCCCTCAGTTCAAAAAGGACAGGGAACTGCTCGAAAGAGTCCAGCGCAGAGCTACGAAGATGATTAAGGGAGTGGAACATCTCCCTTATGAGGAAAGGCTGAGGGAGCTGGGTCTCTTTAGCTTGGAGAAAAGGAGACTGAGGGGTGACCTCATCAATGTTTACAAATATGTAAGGGGTGAGTGTCAGGGGGACGGAGTTAGGCTTTTCTCAGTGATGACCAGTGATAGGACAAGGGGTAATGGGTGTAAATTGGAGCATAGGAGGTTCAAGGGGAATATCCAGAAAAAATTTTTTTACTGTGAGTGTGACAGAGCCCTGGAACAGGCTGCCCAGGGAGGTTGTGGAGTCTCCCTCACTGGAGACATTCAAAACCCACCTGGATGAGTTCCTGTGTGATGTACTCTAGGTGACCCTGCTCTGGCAGGGGGGTTGGACTAGATGATCTCTCAAGGTCCCTTCCAGCCCCTAAGATTCTATGATTCTATGATTCTATGATTCTATGATTCTATGATTCTATGATTCTATGATTCTATGATTCTATGATTCTGACAAAAGTGCTAAACAGCACCGATCTCAGTACTGACCCCTGAGGAATACCACTTATCACTGGTCTGCATTTGGACATTGAGCTGTTGACTATTACTCATTTTGATTGTGGCCATCCAGCCAGTACCAGCCATGTACCAAGTGGTCCATCCATCAAATCAGTATCTTTCCAATCTAGAGACCAGCATGTCATGTGGGACAGTGTCAAATGCTTTGCACAGGTACAGGTAGATGACATTAGTTGATCTCCCCTTGTCCACTGAAACTGTGACCACAGCATAAAAGGCCACCAAAATTCTCAGTCATGATTTTCATTTGGTGAAGCCATGTTGGTTGCCACCAACCATATTCTCATTTTCCATGTGCCTTAGCAGAACCTTCAGGAGGATCTGCTCCAAGATCTTGCTGAGCAGAGCGGTGAGACTATAGTTCCCTAGGTCTTTCATTTTTTCCCTTTTTGAAAACAGGGGTTATGTTTCTCCTTTCCCAGTTAGTGGGAACTTCACCAGACTGTCATGACTTGTTAAATATGATGGAAAGCCACTTTGCAACTTCATCTACCACTTCCCTAAGTACCTGTGGATTAATCCTGTCAGGTTCCAAGGGCCTGTGCAGCTTCAAGTTCTCTAGTTGGCCTTGAACTTGCTTTTCTCCTGTAGTCAGCAGATCTTCTCTCAGTCCCTGATAATGCATCTCAGTATTAGGTTATTAAAATGTCTGCTATGCAACATTTCCTTTTGGACTCAGAATTTGTTAAAACAACTCATAACAAACAGCTTGAGGCTCAGCAACTGTGGAGAAAACCCCTGAAGTTAACTATCAGTCAACTCATGGCAAAGAGCATGGCAGCTTTCCATACACAACAGGAAATACTTTTTTGTTTAATGATGAGTTATTTATTCACGTGTATATACCCTTCTATTCCTGATGACGTCACTTCCCCTGCAAGTTTTTGGTGATTGCAGCAGAACAGATCTCTCCCATCTTGCCAATCCACCTGATCTTTGTGAGTCTTGAATCAATGAAAAGCTACAACCTTATGTGATGCTGACTGAATGATTTTGAGGCAGAAAATAAATGTATTGTCTGTCAAAACATACTAGTGATGTTTCAACCTTCCCTTGACTTTGGGTAGTTAAGAAGTCAGCATATCCTGCAAAGTGTGAATAGCAAAAGCCAAGCTTTGATAGTTTGGATGTGATTTAGAGAGAAATTGTTGAAACAGCCGAACAATTCCTGTGAGCCAACTGGAATACAAAGAAAGAAACTCTGGATTCTCCTTGAAGTACTTCTGAGGCACTTTAAAGGCAGATTTTTGAGAAATAAAGATTAAAACTATGGCCTGAGTTTTAAGTGACAAAGAGGTAAGTAAGGAATATCATTATGCTAATGAGCATAGATCTCTTTTAACAGTAATCTGTAAAATTTGACAGGATGCACAACATGAAGGACTCAATAGCCTTGTTTATATAGTGTATGCAGCTGTCAACTGCAAGATGACAGGCACTTACTGTGGTAGCCTAGGGTAAGAGAGCAAGAAGCATACATGGCATACACACACCAACACATTTGACTCCTTTCCTTTCTTATAGAATCATAAAATCATAGAGGAGCCTAGCTGGGAATGAAAAAGCATCTGGTCCAACATTTCATGGGAAACTGAGTCTAGAAGAGATTATCTACCACCCTGTCCAATTGCATCTTGAAAACCACCATTAATGGAGACTCCACCACATCCTTAGGGATGTTGTTCCACTGAATGACTGTTCTCACTGTAAAACAGTTCTTTCTTATGTCAAGATAAAACATTCCTCAGTGCAACTTGTACTCATTGCTGCTTTTCTCCTCTGTGTGACTCCTTGTGGAAAGAGATCCTCCACACTTGTAAGCACTGGAATCCTGTGATGAAGTACTCCCGGAGCCTTCTGTTCTCCAGGGAGAAAAGATCTGCCTCCTTCTCTCTTCCCCCATAACACAGGTTCTCCAGCCATTGAATCATCTTCATGGCCCTCCTTTGAATCCCCTCAATTCTGTCTGCTTTTTTCTTTAACTGTGAGGACCAGAATTGGACAAAATACTCCAGGCATGGCCTGACAAGCACTGAGTGAAGTAGAAAGACCATGTGTCTATCTCTGTTAGTGCTCCCACAGATGTAGATCAGGTTCCCATTTGCCTGTGTTGCTGCAGCTGCACATCGCTGACTCACATACAACTTGTCTACCAAGACCCACAGTTCCCTTTCAGAAAGGCTTCTCCCCTGCTACACAGATCATAGACTGTGCTGGGCTCTTTGGTTATTCCATCCCAGGCACAAGACTTTGCAGTTATCCCTCTTAATTCTCATACTGTTCTTGCCAGCTCATTCTTCCAGCCTGTCCAAGTCTCCCTGTAAGATGTCTCACCCGTTCAATGTGACCAGCTCACCACCCAGCTAGGTATCATCAGCAGACTTGGTGGAAGTGCTTTCAATCCCATCATTCAAGTTATTAATGAAGATGTTGAACAATGTGAGGTCCAATATCAGTACCTGAGGGACCCCACTTGTGCCAGGCTTTGAGTCTGAGTAAAACCCCTTGATTAAAATTCTCTGAGTGCAGTCTGTTACCAGTTTTCTACCTATCACAGACTATCCATCTAATCTGTGTCTTGTCTGTTTATCGAGGACAAGACAGTGGGAAACAACATCACACAAGTTGCTCAAGTTCATGTAAACAACACCCACTGCTTTCTCTGTTTTAACAGAAGATGTTGTTCTGTTTTAGAAGGTGATTGTGTTAGTCTGTCACAGTTTACATTTTGGGACACTCTTTAAGGGAGGGGATTTCTTCCTGTTACCTAATTCCAGAGTTACTATATCTCCAAGGCAATCAGCTCTTTTTTTCAGTCCTTCCTTCTCACTTATCAACCGTATTGGGCAGAAACTACAGACAGGATACTATTAATTACTGCTTAATAGCTGAATCAGAGTTGTGTTGCATTTACCTACCATGTCGTAGGAAAGAACAGAATCCTGCATACACCTTCCCTGTTGGCAAATCTTTCAGGACAGTGTGTCCAGAAATAAAATAGAGTGGATTGTTAATTAGTCATTTTCCCCACCCCCTGAGCTTTTACTGTTGGGAGGAGAAGTGACCGATTGTTTGTTGATAGCGAATTAAATTCCTAATGAGGTCATTGCCCACTCCAGCCAATTAGATTTATCATAGTCTGTCTGAATTTGCACTGAGATCAGGGATCCACAACAAACTCCTTACAATGTGTTAGCAGTGAAGATTTTTTGGTCTCCTCCTGAAGACCATCTTTTCAAAGACCCCAACAGGTGAAGAGCAAGTAGGACATGTTTGTGTTCACTATTATGTTTAAAAATGTACTGCTATAATCAGGAGAGAAGGAAAATTTCCTCAGTGAAGAACCGCCCTTGTCTGTTACATTAAGTAGTTTTAGATGACACTAGACACTGAGTGGGGCAGTCCAGATTCACTCTGTAAACAGATTTTCAGTTCATCTTATTAGAGATTTTGTATAGATCAATTTGTTACTCTGAACAAGTTCATCGCTTTTCCTTGGCAATTTATTTCCTAATTAAAAACTCTTTCCTGTATACAGTGATCTAATTTGTTTGTCACAGTGCTAACTTTCTGTTAGTGCAAGGAGCATTATAGAAGCAACAGACTGACCAGATATGGAACTATAGGGCACTTCCATTGTCAGTTGTGAACCTGTACCTATTGGTATGCTCAGAAGGATTACAACCTTTTCATTGTTCTGAAATCCAGTGGAGAGTTTAGTTGCTTCCTCAGATGTTGAGATGACAGTCTTAAATAGGGAACTGCATCTCAGCAGTCTTGGCTAGCATAGTCTTGGCTAGTTGCAGCAGAGTGAGGATTTGCTGGTGGCAGGGAACTGCATCTCAGCAGTCTTGGATAGCAACTAGTTGCAGCAGAGTGAGGATTTGCTGGTGGCTGTAGTGTTAATTTTTTTATATGTAGCAGAAAAAAATATCTTCATAAGTCTGTTTTTCCTCCCTTGTATAAGGGTCTTCAAATAGACAATAGACTTGCAATGATTTCTTTGAAAACTTCAGAAGTAGGAGACAATGACACTACTCAAACTGTTGCTCAGCTAAAGGTAACTTATGCCTTCACTTATCAAGTTTTTAACAGAAATCACACAATCGTGGAAGGATTTACTTTGGAAGGTAAGTCCAGAGATCTCTAGTTCAGGTTTGAATGGCTAACTTCAAAGCTGTATCTCCTTGCTCAAGACCTTGATCAGTAGTGTCTGAAGATTTGCAGGGATGGATATTCCATAGCTCCTCTGGGAAATGTTTCCCAGTACAAAACTATTCTCACTGTGATGATTTTTTTCTCCCGTATCTTCGTACAAACATATTATCAACTTGCCAAGTGTTTATTTGTATTTCAGAATCATATCTGAAGGCTAGCTGGCACTAGACAGACTTGTAAGAAACAAACATCTGCTGCCCCACTGAGCTATGAGAGAGGAGTACAAAAGAAAAGAAAGGAACTACTTCAGGAACTTTCTTCTTGTTAAAGATATTTTTGTTGGGAAATAGTTGCTCCTTAATGGCTTTCCTCTTTAAAGGGAGACAGAATACCATTGCCTCTTTTGACATGGCTAGCTAACTCTTGTTTTGGACAGTGTTTGCCTTCAAACCAGCAAATCTGATCACAGATGAAGATTGTAAGGCATTTGGCATGAAATTAAGACAACAGACCAAAGCATCCAGCTCCCTTCTCAGTCATACCTGTAATTTGTCTTGTAACAGTGTAGATGATTTAACACAGTGTTGATTCCCATCATAAATCACCTTCTGCATTAGGCCATCTCTTTTCTCTTCCAGTGATACACTTGGCTTCCCAGTTAATATTCAAAAATGTCATAAATTTTTTTGTACTGAACTGTTCCTACTCTGCCAGCATATAGAAAATTCATCAGTGTATTTGATTACCTGTAGTCAACATCTTTCTTACTTTGGTGCCCCTTCTAGCATTGCATTAAACTACCCAAACATTGAAGAGATTATTAAGTAACCAGTGATATGACCTTATCAAAGGAATATCACATCAGGAACTTGAATCTAGCAGCAGCATGCAAGCATGTACTTGGTGCCTCAAGGTTTATTGCCAAGTCATATGAAGTATCACACAGAATATAATCATAGGCCAATTTGGTTCATTTATTGCTGTATCCCAAGGGTGTGAATGTTGGCAGAACATCCTAATTTTATCGAGCACTGTTGTAGTTCATTGGGTTTTTAACATGCTGTTCTCACAGGGAAGGTTTACCTCTGCTTAATTAGCAGTTGCCTGAAGCCACCTTCCTCAATAACATTTTATATGTTCTTTTCTTCCAGAACTGTTATTAAATTTAAATGTGAAGCAGTGACAGGTCTCCTTGATACTATTGTAAGGAATCTGAAAATATCTCCAGAAAATATACAGCATCTTGTCTTAGTGACGGTCCTCAACTCCTGCGAAGTAATTAGAGGAAGATTCTGGCCCTCAGTCCAACTTTGGCCTTTGTACTGAAAAAAGTGCTTCTTTCCTATTCTCTTGAACAACTTCTTTACTGCCCTGTAGGTGTTTTTCCCCCACCTATGACCTAACACCATCTAAAAGACACCACCCACTGACTGTTTCAAGAAGGGAAAGAATCATAGAATACTGGAATTCCGGGTTGGAAGGGACTTCAAGGATCATCTGGTCCAACCTTTCTCAGTAAGAACACGGTTTGGAGAGTGTTGTTGCTGAAAGAAGCAGAACTGATGCTTCTCACACTGCTACATGCTGCTGGTATCCCTACCATTCAATGTGGCCTGAGCTGTTGTCTTTTTCCATAGTCTTCACCACCAGCTGCAAGTCCAGGTCCTTCTTCCTCTTCCCTTCTTTCTTCCTTCCTTCATTGAAAATATTTCTATTTTCTGCATCCACATCACAGATGTATCCTTTTAATACAAGGCCTTTCCTCCAGTTCAGAAAACTTCTGTGAGTTGAGCAACCTCTGCACATCTACTCATTCCTAAAAAAATATCTGCCTGTTACCTCTGTCCTTAGCTGCATGGGCTTTCTCTGCCCTGCTCACAGCCTTCCAGCTTGTAGACTCTACTGACTTCCAGCCATCTAGATCATTCCCCTGCCTGCTCCACCCTGGAGCTTCTTCCACTGCACAGACCCAAGGACTCTCAGGGGAGGTTTAGTCTCCCTTCCCTCAACAGAGGTATGTGTGAACTAAGGATGTAATATCCAAGATTAAAGAAATAAAGAGCCTACAAGCAAATAAAACAGAGTTCCACTAACTACTATGATGTTAACCAGCATAACTTAAAAATATAAAGTACCTTTCAAAATAATTTCAGGCAAAGGGCCATTCAACCTCTTTTCTAGGGCAGCTGTTCCCTTGGGCATTAGTACCCAGAGACTGCTCAGAGGGTCCAAGAACAAGAAGGGAGTATTTGCAGCAGGGAACCTACTCTGCTGTACCCTGCCTCAGCCAAAGCCATGTCCAGTTTTGGGTAGTTCTATGTCCAGTTTGCTAATTTAGGCTGAAGAAGTTTCTAGGGAGTTTTTGCTGGCTAGCCTGAAGGTTGAAGGAATTAGGATTTATTTTTGAAAAAGATTAACTATCAGGAAAGAGACATAAAATTTCCTTTGTGACCACTGGAGAGTGGAGACATGAAAAATGATCTTAATCTACAAAAAGACTTCATAGTAGGGTGATGGAAAGAACTCTGAAACTATAGAATGATAGAGGACTGAGGGAAGAATTTTAGGGAAAATCAGGAAAAGCGCTCTTCAGTGTTTTGGATAGACCAGTGTCAGTCAAAGGTGACTTGTCTCCTTCCTCAGTGCATGGGATTAAGATTAGACAATCTCTTGGAAAAGACCATTAGACCACTTCTGGATCTCCATTACTGTGACTTGTGTTCATGAAGCTGTAGGAAATGATCCCTGCAAAAGGGAGGGAGGGAAGGCAAGAGGGAAGAAGGGAGGGAGGGAGGGAAAGAGAGAAGGTAGGAAGGAAGGTAGGAAAGAAGGTAGGAAGGTAGGAAGGTAGGAAGGAAGGAAGGAAGGAAGGAAGGAAGGGCATCAGAATGCAATGGGGACAGGGCCCCTGCACAGTGTCATAATGTTGTTGAAGTCACCAATATCACAACAGTTTGCACCCCCTGAGGAACTGCCCCTGTATGTGGAAGTCAGGGTCCATGAATGCTTATATAAATTAACATTTAAAATGAGACACGAAAATTGTTGTGATATAATTTATCTACACCAGAAACAGATACCCTATTAAGCTTGTTTCATGTGCAATTACTGTTACAGCACGCTACAGTAGGATAGACAAACAACAATTGAAGATAACAAATAAACTTCCAGTGAGAGCAGCAGTGTTTTTCAATGAGAATCAATAAGAACTCTTGTTTAACTAAGCTCAAATTCATGTATGCATTAATACATTAATTTATACTTTTGCAGTTATTGGTTAACCTTGAATAATCTTGGTAACATGCTTTTTATTTAACGAGCATGCATGGAAGAATGAAGGCAAATGAGGTATTAATATGATTTATCCATTTGGAAACTATTTAGTTAAAACTACTCTTTTTGGGGTACATCAGACTGATCTGCTTTGGTGGCACTGAAAGGGTCAATAAGTATAGAATATCTGAGTCACATAAAACATAATTACAACATCAGTGCAATAAACCCATTATTTCTGTAAAACTAACGCTTAGAGATGTTATCCTAGAAGACATAAACAGCCCTGAAAATGGTTGTGCCATTACTTCAGAAACTGTTAATTGGTTTTTCAAATACAGCTCCTCATAAGGAGCTTTTAATTGATTTTGTAAGCACTTTCAATTAAAAAAACAGTAGAGAAGAATGAATGTTGAACTCCATTTATTTAGGTAAGCAAATATCTTAGAATTATTTATAGAACGCTTTGCTATTAGAGGTAGATTGTCCATAGGAGTTTGTGGACCCTGACTTCCACATACAGGGGCAGTTCCTCAGGGGGTGCAAACTATTGTGATATTGGTGACTTCAACAACATTATAACATTGTGCAGGGGCCCTGTCCCCATTGCGTTCTGATGCCTTGTAATTCCTGCTATTTTCCAGTCCAGTGCAGTGTGCTGAATTAAGGATTTTCAGCCCAAGGGCACACTCAGTCCCCAGGCTGACATAACAGCACCTAGACATAGCACATGGCTCTCCACACTCCTCTCTTAACAAGCGATGTTGTAAAGGAAGGCAGGTCAGTAAAACAGCAAATGGTTGCCTCAACCATGGGCACCTTTCAGGGGCATTAGGCTCCTAATGGCAACATCCTAAACCTTCTTTCAGTTCACAGAGTCCCCACTGTAGCAGGTATGCATACTTTCCTTACCGCCAAAGCTGCATCAGTTGTGTCGCCCTGCCTGCATTGCCTGGGCCAGGATACAAGTATTCAAATACTGCTTTCCCTAACCTCTGTTAAGAACCCCTATTGCTCATTGGCTAATGATTATGAGACCCCAAGCTTTCCACTTTGCACAGAGTGAAGTAGGCATTGCCACACAATTCCCTCTGTGTTTGTGCAGTCATTGACATTTGTACATACTTTCCTGTTTGAAGGACTGAACCAGAGCACTGTAATCTGGAAATTGGAAATGAATTGTCTGTTATATCACTAAACATAGAGAACTTGGTATTGTCACATGCCATAAATTTTAAGAAACACTGTAAATGTTCTAAGTAGAATTGAGCAGTGATGAACATCAATTAATACAACAAGAATATGGGATATTAAGAGAGTTGCCAATTTGCAATATAAAAATTATGTACCAAATCCACAGCAGCGTGAGTTTCACTTAGATCTCAAGGGTTTATCTTTTTTTCCCATGCTTGCTACGTGTTTATTTTAGAAATATTTTGCACTAGATTTGAACCTACCAGTTGCCTTTTGCAACCTCAAATAACACTGAATTGACTTGTTATTGCAATAATCTTAGTCAAGGTTAGTGCTTGCTTTAGATATTCCCACAACTTTACATCATGCATCCACATTAGAGAAGCTGTGTTCAATGACCTTGCCTATTGTCCATCATTCCTATTGCATCCCAAGAAAAGTGGATCTTGATGACACTACGTTTTATTTGGTCTGGTTTTGGAGAACCAATTTGTCTGCTCTAACAGCTGGCACCAAGAACTTTTTAAAAATGCCACCAGTGTGTCTTGTCTGTCAGGTCCTAGCCAGACTTAGGAGTCTTTGGCTTCTGGTTTGTGAGAAGTTCAATTTGGCTTGAAGGTGGCTGTAGCTATCAAACTGAAACAGTGGTAAGATATTAGACTTCATTTTATGGCCTCAAATGCACTGTTCTTAGTCAAAGTAAGAAAAGTCTTTTGGCATCAGATAGTTCAAATCAGTCTTCAGAGACTATCATGACAAACATTACAGCAGAATTCTCAGAAATTAAATAACTTTCTGAAATTACGTCAATCAACTTATCTTGTTTTCCTTCTAATGTGTTACAAGAGCCATAATAAAAATGTATGAAATATTCATTATTATCTTTGTCATACTTGTCCTAATATTCATTAATATAAGCTGATTTTCATTCAGTGGTATCAGGAGTAATCTTCTTGATCCAGCCCTGCTAAATCAAGCTAATTACAATCCCTTTGAACAACATGACAGCAGCCCTGTCTAAGTATACACTCTTTGTCTCCCTCTCTCTCACATACAATCCATAAAAGGACAGAAAAAAACATTTTATTTTAGTAGCCATTTGCTCCATGCATTTGCAAGTCTATAGAGGTAGCGGACTTATCTAAGGCAAAATTACATAGGGTCTGAGGAAGAGCAAGTATTTCTAATCTGAATGTTTGTCTTTTTCCCTCTGTTTATATATTGTGACCACCCTCTGATTGTAGTAAAATTTTGACTTGTCTTAAAATTGAATGGAACTTTTCATGTGTCATTCTGTATTGATGAAAAAGAGTCCTCCAAATACCTTTCTTACCTTTCTCTCTTTTTTTTTTTTAAATTTTTTTTAACAGTGGTTATGATTATTCTTTGCAGACCAAATATATACATATATATACTGAATAATAGTGTATTGTTGAATACTTGCTAGCGATATTTGCAGAAGAATTATGTCTCTCCTGTCTCTAAAGTCTGTAAAGCTTGGTTCTTTCAGAAACAAATACAGCCAGGGATAGGTCTCCTGAGTTGCTTCTTTTCTTGTCACTGGCAACTACATAAAAAATGCCTCTTCATAAAAATAACAATATTATCTCAAAATAACCTTCTGATGTTCAAACTACATTTGCTTGTAGTTACTTAATATCCATTCTTCAATACTTTTAATAACTGGAGTCTACCTGATCAGCAAAAAAGTGTTTACCCAGTCTTCGTTATGCTGTGCTTAATAAACTAATCACTCATTGTGCTACTGAATTTCACATGGATTATTTGACCCTCACAATTATTCATTTATATGCCTCCTTCCAACTCTGCTGTGCTTTGGACTCCATACTTTGTCTCACGAAATTCATGTACCATGAGTTTGGATTGAAGATCGATGGTAACAAGAATTTAAATCCAAGAGTTGTTTTTAGCACTGATGGCCATTGGATTACATTAAGCCAGTTAAGTTAATCAGGACAATTGATTTCACTTCTAGTAAATTAATGCAGTTTTTCCACAGAGCAAAAAGTCCGTCACGGTGAAAAAAAAATGTGTAAATGCAACATACCACAGCAATCACTGTTTCAAATAAATACAATTCCAAAAAGAGTGTATAACATCTCTGATAAAGGCTTAACTACTTTCAGAAGTTTCTGTAACCAGTGAATAGTTTCTGACCCACAATAAAAGACTGCCCTGGAGTATCCTCATGGTGTTTCAAATTTCACATATACTGAGATTTATTACAATAATTATTTGAAACTACTTAAAAACTGGGTCATCTTAGCCAAATATCAGACATTGTTACTGATCGCCTGAGTAAAATAGAATAAAATGTTATTAAATGTTGTTAAAGGTGAAATGTTTAAGGTTCTAGCAGAAACACAGGATACTTACAAATGTTTACAGATAGACTATTATAGGTTACATACAGTTTAGTCAATAAAACATAGGATTAATATATGAAGAGGCCAAATATTTAGATTCCTTCAAAAGGACCTAAAGTAGTAATCTTTCCTTTTTACTTTTTAGCTCCCAGACATTATTTTAGTTCTTTCCAAAGCAGACAACAAGTCTAATACTACTGTTTGTACACAGAACAAAAGCATCGCACAAACATTTCTTAGAAAATGCATGCTTTGGGAAGTTTTCCATAAGTCAATATGAAATACTTTACTATGCTCAGCTGTGGATGTTTTAGCCTGGGTCTTTATTAGGATACAAATCAAAAAGACAGCCTGACAAATCAAACATATTCTCAACAGGTTTGCCATGTATAGTCATAATAATGTGAACTTAAGAAGGCTTTGTAATTACTGTTGCTACTTCTCTGGAAAGCTAATAAATATAAAGAAATTTCATTCTTTAAAAATAATCCCAGTAGAACACACAGAAGTTAAAGGTATCACAGTGAAGCAATGTATTTTATTAAACTGTTTTGCAATAACATTTTATTCCATGAGCTGGAGGCATAGATTGCTTTTGCAGCAACTACTAAAAGCAATTCAATTATATATTTATAGCCTTATTTATCAGCAAACTAGCTGTTGCTCAATGGAGTTCCTTTATAAGCACAACTGCTTCCTTCCAAAGGGTATCAGAGAGGTCTGCAATTTGATTGCTGCCTGCTGTCTGTTATACCTATGTCAAAGATGTTGAAACTGAGATAGAAGAGTATTGCCTTGTACTCTAGAGTTATTCTTACGTTATTATACTAATTTTAGAATAACTCTAGTGATAGTGCTTTTTCTCTAATCCACAAGGGAAGGCAGAAAAAACTTGTTAAAAATCTTGCTCAGTTCCCTTCAAAGACAGGACTGTTCTGTGGGTAACAATTTCCCTCAT
>NW_009952435.1:97507-107923 GCF_000747805.2 Chaetura pelagica
GCATCTTGCCAGTCCTTACTGTTTCATGGGAATTTAAGCTATCATATCATCATGTCCCTATTGCGTTCTTAAGGAATGCTTTCAGTTAAACTTCTCACTCCGTAATGCCAAACTTCTGCAAAAGTTTTGTGACTGATTAGTATCTCCCCATAGCAGAATGGCATCTTTTCATTTACTTAATCATTTCCCCCAGGCTGTGTCTTCAGCATCTTGACATTTTGATCATTTTTCTCTTCATTTATTTTCAGATTTTTTGAAGTATAGGCCAGATCTGTTGCAGATGTTATTAGCAAGAGTCATGAACAGTAAGAGGCTGATGCTCTCTTGCTGAGTGCAACTCATAACAGCTTTGGCCTTTACCTAGGTATTTTACACAGTAAAATAATCGATCACTTGCTGTTTGGTATCACCTGTCCTTGGCTCTGAATTGGTGATTTCTTTTTATTCTTTTCTGTCAAGGGACCTCAAGCCAGCCAGAGGTCTGAGGAAATTTTGCCAATCTTTTTGATCTAGTCCAGCTTTAGATGATAAAAATGAGGCTTTATAACAACCCAAGCCGAACAACAAAATTCTTACACAGAGAAAACACAGCTTTGCTGTTCAAGAGATAGATCGACAAGAGAGTTTGTAAACAAGACTCCTGCCTGTCTACATTAACTTTGTATGGTCTTTCAGTCCTGCCCTAAGCCCAGTAATTTCCTGAATCTTTTCAAATTCTAACAAACTGGACAGATGAAGCAGATCCCTATGAATTGTTTTTCAAGCCCTTCCTTCCAAGTCCTAGCTGCTCCCTGTGCTTCGCAGCAGTTGTCTCTGTTGAGTCCCTTCACATTTATTGTTCATCCCATCCTGCTCTACATTAGCCTTACTCATCCCTGGTACTCAGGGCTGGTGCAAAGACCCTGCCTTGAGAAGGGTTCATAAAATCAAGTGTGAATCAGCCATGACAAATCAAATCACAATTCCAGCAGGATATCCACACCTAGTAAAACACAGACACCCTCTCATGTAGCAAGCATCAAATTGACTCCCAGCATAAAAGAACACAAATTGTGCCCATTTGACTAACTCAACTGAAGGGAAAAGAAAAAAAAAAAAAAAAAAAAGGAAATTAATTAATTAATTGCTGTCATCATGGCCACTTTCTCTTCACATCTTTCCACCTGAATGGTTTTCCCTTGTATTTCAAATGCTGCTGCTCCCTGACTTGTGAGCTTCTTAATCTACTGCTGTCCTGTCCTTACAATTTTTCCCTTCCTTCACTCAGATCATGTCATGGTTCTTTGTCTCTCTCCTACCTAGCTCGCCAATAATGTCGTGGTTTGAGCCCAAAGTAACAGCCCCATGGCCACTCACTCAACTCCTACTCTCACACACACACACTGGGATGAGGAGGACAAAGCTCATGGGTGGAGACAAAGGACAAGGAGGGATCTTCACCAATTAAGGTCCCGGGCAAAACAGACTTGACTTGGGGAAAAAATAATAATTTAATTTCACACTAATTAAACACACCCAGGACACAGACACATACAGAGCAGGGCTTGCAGATGTTACCCCACCCCTCTCTTCTTCCCGGGCCCAAATCCCTCTGTTCCCGGTTTCTCTCCCTCCTTCCCCCCAGCAGGACAGGGGGACAGGGGATGGGGTTTGGAGTCAGTTCACAGGCTGGTGGTTCCTGCTGCTCCTTCCTCCTCAGCAAGAAGGATTCCTTACAGTCCTGCCCTGCTTCCCCACAGGGTCCCTCCCATGGCAGAGAGTCCTCCATGAACCTCTCATTCATGAGTTCTTCCCACTGCTGCTCCAGCCTGGGCTTCCCACAGAGTCATGGGCTGCTTTGGGAACAGCCACCTCCCCTGGCCCGGGGGCTTCCACAGCTGTGTAATCAGAGTCCACTGGCAGTAAATCCTCTGGCCACAGAATCCAAGTCCACTGGCCAAGTTCCGCCATGAGTACAGGGGCACAGCTGCCATCTTGCCATGGGTTGCAGGAAACTTCTGCTAGGGCACCTTTTTCCCCTTCCTCCTCACCAACCATCAGCATCACTCTGCTACCCCCTCTTCAGAACAGCTGTCCTCCTTTAAGGTCCTTTAAGCTCTGATCTTACCTCAGTTCTTTTGTATGTTAATCGCGGAGATGCATCTATTGTCCCTCTAAAGGATCCTTGGCTGGGTTTGGAACATGAGCTTCTCAGCTTCTTACCAGAGCCACTCCTGGGGCCCTTCCCCCACTACCAAAAAAACCCACCAAACCAAACCAGAACAGTCCATACTACCTGATACACAGTCTGCTTTTCCTTTTAGGCTTTTGAAACTGTTTCCCACTCTCTTTCAAGAGATTTCTTCCTTGTACCTGACTATAAAGTGGCACCACAGCCAAGCCATTCATTACTCCCCCATGATTTATTTTTTTTCAAAAAAAAACCCTACAAACATCCTAGATCACCTTCTCCTGAAAGTGTTCAGAAACCCAGAGGCAGAAGATCTCTACTAAAGGAAAGTATGGATCTCACAGACAGTGAATTGATGTCACTATTTAGGATGTTGGCTGCCTTTCTTATCTCTTCTCAGCTCTGTTGACTCTATAGAAAAGAGGAGTGGTTTCTTAGACTCACGTAACAAGAAGCCCTTATGAACATCACCGAGAAAATTCAATGCACTAGTGGAAAAATGTGGTCCCATGTCTTCTAGCCCTTGGTGTGCCAGGTAAACTCACCTAAAACTTTGGACATTGCCTTGCAGACAAATTCTGCTTTTTGTTTATTTTAATGTTAAAACCTATGCCCATGTAGAAACTCTAGAACTTCCTGGCAGATATTTGTATATATGTATATATTTCACTGAATATGGAGGAATTTTCACTTCCTGTGTAAGAAACAAAAAGCCAGTTTCTTATGGATTTTTTTCTTGTTTGTTTTTTTCAGTCAGCTCCACTAACAAAAGTGACTGAAGTGGCAATAATTTGTGCTAGGAAGGCACATCCTTTGTGAAAGATTTATCAGAATGGCTTATTCCTTATTGAAACATGAAATGCCCAGAAACACACTAATTCAGCTACAAATTAATGGGGTGACCTCCCATCAACAACTCTTACACTCGTTTTGTTCCCAGTGAACAGCTGATTAACAATGAGTTTTACTTTTGTGTTTAGGATTGAAATGTATCTGAGAAAACCAATGAGTTCTGAAGTCTAAAGCCTGCTTTTTGAATTTCCTTGCTTAATTCCCCCTGTTTTTTTGTTCTTCCTCCTAGTTTGTTTTTGATACATCTCATTGGTGTTAATTTGGCACTAGTCAAAGAGTAAGAAGGACGTCACAGAACATAAAATTATTGAAACAGTGATTGACAGATTATTTCATTTTCTTACAGGAATTGTAAGAATCATTTTTGTTTCAAGGATAAGATGTGCACACTGTCATTTTTCCTCTCATGGACTTTATTTTAATAAGAAAAGGTCAACATGAAAAGCTTTCTATATGAAATGACGACTGGCCAATGTGGCTAGATGTCACTCCAAACCTTAGTGTTTTACATAATTTAGAAACTAAGGAATCACACTTCCTCTGTTTAAAGAACAATAATTAATCTTTGGCTTCCAGAAGGATTTGAAAACCATGTAGCAGAAGGGGCAAATGTCAGTCCTTAATTTCTTATCCTCTAGTAGGATGGAGGAGGAAAACAAGGCTCAATCATGCATCATGGTTACTTGGAAAGATAAATACTATAATCCTGAATGTTCCCCTTTACTCCTTCTTCCTCCCACTTTTTATTACTGAGCAATATATTATATGATATGGAGCAACCCTTTGGTCATTTGGGTCAGCTGTCTCAGGTATGTCCCTTCCCAAATTTTTGTGCACCCCAGTGCACTCCCTGGTGGGGTGGGGTGAGAAAAGGCAGAAAAGACCTTTGTGCTGTGTAAGGTCTGCAAAACAATAATTAACACTTAGTTGTTTTATCAACATGGTTTTCATTACAAATCCAAAATGTAGCACCATATCACATATGATCACACAGAATCATAGAAACATTCTGGTTGGAAAAGACCTTCAAGATCACCAAGTCCAACTATAACCTAACTACCAACCATCAACCTAGCTCTACCAAGTCCAGTGCTTAAATCATGTTCTTAAGCAGCACATCTATACACCATACAAGTACCATAAAACTACTATAAAGAAAATTATTTTAACCCCAGAAAAAAGCCGTACTGTATTAAAATAAATATAATTACTATAAGGCTTTAAGGTATGCATGAATTTACCTGGTTTGCTAGGACATTTTAAGTGAGGGCTTTTCCCTTTAATTTTTTTTCTCAACTGTAGTTTAATAAGCAACATATTGCAATGTATTTGCTCAGAAAACCATTGTAAAGCAGTACTTGAACACAGTCAGCTGAGTCAGCTGAGTAAATGTTGCAACATTTACAGTTGAAAGATACACTAAGTGAAGGCTTATATTATAGCTTCTATCAAAACAACATATCAAACTCAAAAGTAGAATATTAGAATCATAGAATCTGCTGAGTTGGAAGGGACCCATCAGGATCATCGAATCCAACTCCTGTCCCTGTGTAGGGCACCCCAAGAATCACACCATGTGCCTGAGAACATCATCCAAATGCTTCTTGAACTCAGGCAGGCTTGGTGCTGTGACCACTTCCCTGGAGAGCTTGTTCCAGTGCTCAGCCACCCTCTGGGTGAAAAACCTTTTCCTGATATCCAACCTAAACCTCCTCTGTCCTTTCCTGAGTCCTGTTATTAGTCACAGGATTGAAGAGGTTAGTACCTGCCCCATCTCTTCTCCTGCTGAGGAAGCCGCAGACTGTGTGGTTTACAGTAAATCTATACATACATATGTCTGTACCAAGTCACCTGATTTTCATTTGCCTCTCTGTGGTGTTCTTCAATAAGAATTCTTCCCAAATGATTGGAAAGATTCTCTTTTCAAAGCAGAACTCTCAGGCTATGAGTGTTCCTAATGTTTTATGTGACAACAAAACTGTCTGTTTAAATGAGACATGAAGAAAACTTCACAGCAGGAGATTGCTGTGAAACACTGATGTATTTCTGACATTTTCAGATATGTTGCCTGGGGTTACATCCAAATATTTCCCATGTAGTTGCATTAAGTGCTTGCTCCTGTGCAACACAACAGCAATAACAGCCTAATGTACATAATTATATTTCTATTATATTCTGCTTCCAAGTGAAAGTGTAACAGCATGGCACATAACGGTGCAGCAAATCAATGGAAAATTCAAGAAAACATTTACACAAGAAAACAAGTTGCCCAGGGAAGTTGTGACTGCCCCCTCCCTTGAAGCAAGGAGAGGTTGGATGGGGCTTTGAGCAACTTGGTCTAGTGGGAGGTGTCCCTGACCATGCAGGGGGGTTGGTACTAGATTATATTTAAAGTCCCTACCAAGCCAAACCATTGTATGATTCTAAAATAGAAATCAAAGTCAAGCAACTAATAACTCAGCTTTTTACCCATAAAACTACTGTGAAGTTGGATGAATAAGGAAAGAGCAGGAGTTTGGCTATCTCTTAAAACATTGGGTAAAATAAGCATATTTTATTTCTTCCTATGTTACCTACAGCATTAAGCCTTTTAATGTGTAGCTGTTCAAGCTCCACGGATACCTTTCTTGGAAGATGTATCCTGGAATTTGGCTGTTTGGGACTTGAAGCCACATCTCTGATACCTATTTTCAAATATATTCAATATGAGTCTTCTGTGGTTAGTGTCTTGCACTTTTCTTCATAATTAGGCAATATCTTACATCAATGTCAATTTCAACGAAATTTCCACCTACATGTATTTATAGAAGATTAGGCACAACCTAATACATAGGTAGTAGGTTACACAGGTTTACATGCTGAAGACATTCAGTGTCTCATAAGAAAGTGTCATCCTAGTTCTTCTAAATTTGCTTTGCCTTTGTCAGCTTTCTCATATATTGCTCAGTACTTTTCACATGAAAAGCTAAGCCCATTTAAATATGTCAAGAAAAAAACCCCCAAAATCTAGGGGTTTAGCTATCCCCTAACCCCTTTCTGACATGCATATCTCTCATAACTTTCTTTCTTCAGAGATGGACATGTATTCAAAAAATCTCATATCTGTTTTTCAGTCTCTAAAAATATGGAATAAAATATAGTCTTGGCTAATGAGGGCTAAAATATTTTCTATTCATTAGAAATAGGACAATGTTAGATAATGCTTCAAGAAGTAAAAAATAATTAGCACTATTGAGATATCATTCAAGTAAGTGATGTTTGCCTCATCTGGGACAAAAAAAACACCACAACAATTAAAAAAATAACCTGGGCAGTTTATAAATTGTATTTAGATAAACACAGAAAGAAACCAAAAGCCTACCTGAAATTTTTTAAGTTGTCCAGGAAATTTTCTTGTATGTTGTCTAAAACTGCCCTGCCAGGAGCTGTGGATTCATAAGTAAATGTCCAAACACATCGATAGCAGACTGAAGGGTACACAGTGGTTCCTTGTATGTGATAGAAAAGAATCAAGGATTGTGTATACACCTCAGAAAACTGAGGAAACAGGCAGTTTGATGAAAGAGAATTGCTGGACACAAAAAAATTAAACATGTGGTTTGAAACCCCGAGTATGTGTTAGCATCTCCAATGAGATCAAAAAGGGAATGGAATAATGAATTTTTGCACTGTATTTATATTGGTATTTATCTTATGTGAAGGTTCTTCTTGTAGGTGTTGAGATAAGAAACATGCCTCTGCTTCCCTCTGAAACACACATAACCATGAGAATTAAAGGTGTGCTGCAATGAGGGACAAAGTGTCATTATAATCTCTGATTTTGCATCTCCTCCATGCTCACGACTGGTCCATTCACCAAAGGGCAGGGAATGACAGGGAATTTCCCCCAAAGGTTAAAACCTATGAAATCTTTTGGAAATATTAAGGTAGTCTGTTTCTTAAGAGTAAGTGAGAATCACTATTGCAGGGTCCAGAGATGTATAACATTTCTGCTGACTCTTCCAACAATAATTGCCACCTGCCCTATGGGTCCATTGATGTTTGATGTACATGGGCAAGCCTATGGAGTAGCTGTCCTACAGAGTTTTCTGAATTGCATGTCTCAAGACAATAACCATCTGTGGGAGAAGCAGACTCTGATGTCTTTGTCTATCCTACTTTCTTCCATCTTGTTATTTTCTCCATGGTCTTTATTTCCTGCATGTATTTATACTCGTTTCAGTGAACAATGTTGTCAGCACTAACTGGAAAGGGTAAGAGAGCAGGTGCAAAGTTCCTACCACAAATCTGGGACTGTTCATCTCTAGCACAGAAGCTTCAGAGGTGTGATGCAGCCAATACCTTTCAATGAGATATTCTCAGCTGAATCAGACCTGCAATGAGTACTGTTTGAATGAAGATGAGGCAGACAGATGGCCTCCTCCTGTATACATACAACTCCCCTTGCACAGAGTCAGTATTCTAGTTTATACATGGAAAAGTAGAAGGAGGATTTCAGATCTTACACACCACATTTCTAAAGGTGCAAAAACTCGTAACAGATCCTCGTCCTTGCATACAGTGAAGGCAGAAGGACCAGCTGCTTCTGCACTACTTAATACATATGTTATCTTCTTTTAAGTCTGATACAATGCACTTGATCTTTATTCCCTGTTTGCACTGGTCAAATATCTAGCATCCACAGCATTTTGCCCTCCATCACTTCTCCTGCCTACTGTAATCCTTAGATTCTTATAAAAACTGTAAAAGCCCCTAAGTAATTGCAAATAACTCACACTTTTTATGACCACGTATCAGGAATCTCTTGACAAAAAAGCCTAGCTGTGAGTACTGATTCAAGCACTCTCAATGTGTCTTCAGGAAGCTCAATTCTCATTATAGCTTTTGCCTAAACTCTTTTTTATCAGTGTTCTCTACTTGAAACTATTACAGTAAAACCATTAGAGACTTGAATAGCACCCAGAGGACTCCACCTTTAAAGGAAAATCATGTTTGACCTAACTGCAACTATGCTGATACTGTGTTATAATCTGGCTTTGACTCTGCAGGTTAGTGTTTAATAATAAATTCTGTACAGAGTCAATTAAACAACAGACAAATTTATGGTATTTCTCTATTGGTACAAAGCTTTTTATTTTCATGTTAATGCCAAAGTTATCTTGCCTGTAAGAATCAAGGCTATAATCATGACGTGCTGAAGTAGTAACCTGTTCTACCTCAAAGTACAAATATTTAATACTGTGTATTTCTGTCATCTTCTTATATGCAATGCTGGTGCTTTTTGGGATTTCATATTGCCAGTTTTCTTAGAACTGTAAGATCTTAACTGAAAAATCTATGTATCTATCTCTAGGTCTCTCTGCGTTTATCTATCCATATATAACAAACACAGCTGCAAAAAGCTGAAAGCCAGCTAGTATTTTAACTAAAAAGTAGAAATAAAATATTTTGAGATTATGAGAACATCATGCCTCAGTAATTAAAAAACACAAAAACAAAAACAAAGCTAAAAACCTCGTAATTATCATATTGTGGGGAAAAAAAAAAAAGCAGAAAAAAAAAAACACCAGTTCTTATGAAATGTATCAAATTGTTCACAAATATCAAATAATCATCGTACTAACCCAATAACTTGCTGTGACTGAGAGTGCCTTTTTTATTATATAAGCTTTCCTTTTATTTAAATGCTATTTAAAATAAGAATGGATGTCATATGTTTTATATATATAGGTGGGTGTTGGCCTCTTCTCCCTAATGACCAGCAATAGGACAAGAGGAAATGGAGTCAAATTGCACCTTGGATTGGATATTGCATTTTGAGATTGGATATTAGGAAAAATTTCTTCACAGAAAGAGTGGTGAGGCATTGGAACAGGCTGCCCAGGGAGGCGGTGGAGACACCGTTACTGGAGGTGTTCAAAGAACAGGTAGACATGGAAACAGTTTAGTGGTTATGGAGGTGTAGGGCTGATGGTTGGAGTTGATGATCTTGAGGGTCTTTTCCAACCTTAATGATTTTATGATATGATTTATTTGTTTGAACTTAAGTATGAAATATGCCATGTTCTTCTAGGAAATGAAGGATTGGATCAGGCAACTTTCTGGAGGAAGGAGAGGAAGACTGCTCATTTATTTCCCTGGGAGTAACAAGGGGTTCTCCAGAAGATAAGATGGATAGTATAGAGTAAGGTAGTCTAAAGGGGAGATTTCTTTGAGGAGAAGTGACAAAGGAACACCAACAGAAGAGAAGAGAAATAGGTGCAGTCACACCCCTGAGATGAGGACCGTCTCCTAGCACACCAAAGAGGACTGCACATTATCTATTATTTTTCAGGAAGACTCTGATTTAAATGAAAACAAGCACAATAGCAAAGGCACATCAGCTAAGGGTACAGCAGTAGGAGGAAGCAGATTTGTCAAACCTGCATTTCTGTCCAGACTTACTCAGTCATTTTGAGTTTTCTCAGTTTTAAAAGTTAACTATTCTTTTTTACAGTCTCATAAAATCTGACTTGGATTTAAAGCCTTCTTGGTCTTATAAAGAAATCTTGCTCCCACTACCAGTTGAAGGTTTAGACAGGTCCACCTCACAGCGCTGGATCATTTGCATCACCATGACAGACATCATGATGGTTTATTAAATAATTTAAAAAGTATATATATGTATGTATTTTTGTTGACATTTCACTAGAAATAAATTGGAAATCTGAAAGCTTAGGGACAAAAAATTGGCTTCATAATATCAATTACTCTCTTTGTGATACGTTTGTCATCAAAACCTGCATATTCCTTTTGTATTCATTACCACAGAATTATTGGTCTTGACCACCTTCTAGAAAGCCATTGAATGTCTATTGATGTAATATGTAAGGATAAGGAATTACATACTTACAACTGCTGTTCCTACACTCAGCACTACCATGATACTGGAGCCGCTAAAACTACATAGTGACTAGGAGAGCAAGTGTTTGGTGTGAAAACATGTTGGCCTGTGTTGAATAAAGGGTTTAACAAACAGAATGTCACTGTCTCTTTGCAATCTTCCTATATTTTTCCAAACATTTGTAATTCACTACCAACGTTGTATTAGTGGGCTTTGTAAAATTATGTCAAGTACTTTTTTATCTCATGTACAGAATTTTTAACTTCTCCATTCACATTCATTATTTTCTAATTATTTTATTTCTGTTTCCTTCTTGAATTGGATAAACAAGTCAAATTGGATTTACAAAAGATTTCTGACAAAGCTCCTCAACTACAGGCTTTTAGGGAAACAAAACACTGGTGGAATAAAATAGAAGGTCCTTGTTTGATAAATATCTATTTAAAAGAGATAAAGCAAAGGGAAAGAACAAACAGTTCTTACAATGAAGAAAAATAATCATAGAAGTTCA
>NW_009952435.1:108028-123386 GCF_000747805.2 Chaetura pelagica
CAGCAGGATTTGATTAACTGTGTGGGTACTGATGTCCTGCTCATCTCTTACAACACATCACATCTCTATGGCCACTTGTTGCTGCTGTATAATTCCTCTTTGAAATCACTCTCTGCATACAGTCTGTGGTTGATTCTTTTTTCTCTGTACAGTCTTTTGTCACCAGTCTCCTATTTAACTGGTCACGGAGGAATCTTTAACTTGATTCTTACCTCTAACTTATTTTTTTTTCCATTATTCCTCCTTTCTCTCCATCAAAGTTTCTACAAAATTCAGGACTGGATGTTCTTGATGCTTTGTCTCAGTCTTCACAATGATGTGCAAGATGACAATGCCTATTAGCTGATGACATCAAAGCACTGATGCATCATGTCCCATCATTCCACAAGTCAGTGACTGGCTGCTGCTTTATCATTCCCTGAACTGGAGAATGGGAGTCTCAACTCCACTTCAGCTTCTAGTTTCAGTTGTTTACACCTTTGGGATCATTACTTACACTTGCTGGCTTTTATTGATCTACCTGAGGATTTGGTGCTTTTCCTTGGTGCCATGGCCTAGAACCAACACTGTGATTCTTTTCTGTGCTCTATGCTCACATCTGGATACAAATTCCTGTAGTATTTACTGACACATTACACACACCGTATGACTAGCTAATGGTAAAGATAAATTCCATTATGTTCCTCTCACAGGTACTTTACATTTTTTTTTGTTTAAAAAACCCAAACAAAAACCTTCAAAAAAATCAGGTGCTTTTTTATTTCTTTAGAATTATATGCATGGCTGCTTTGCTTATTGGTAGCAAAAAGCAGTTCTTTGGTTATGTAAATAATTCGAAACATGTCTACCAGTCTATCCAGAGTAGGTAATTTCTAGGGTATATCTGTAGAAACATGATAAATGGTTGCCAAAAATAATTCCATGAGAAAATATGCTAAATTGAAATGTGATTGCTGTTTAAAAACTGTTGCCCTCTCTGAACTGTAGTGCTGAAATATTGATGTTCTCTATGGAAGACATATTAAATTATATCCCTGCCACTTAATCTTTTTTAATAAAGTAGCACTGATAGAAAAGTGATGTTAAAAATTGATTCGGAAACTAAAGATAATCATATTTTATTTCTAAATCATCAAAATAAAAGCATTTTCTTATATGGGAAATGCAGAGGGTTTTAATGATAATAATGATGGTTTAATGGGGATTTATTTGTTTAGTGTTTGTTGGTTGGGGTTTTTTTTTGTGGTTTTTTTTGTGTTTGTTTTTTTTTTTTTTCTTAGATTGATATGATTGACAATGTTTGGCCTTAAAGCTGTTCAAATTACTGCAGGGAAAGGTGTTTTTTCAGCAATGAAAATAGTTAATTTCACGAAACAATGATAGAACTCCAGCACAGAATGAATGGCAAGTACTGCTTGCATCTTGAATCTTAAAGCTTCTACAGGTATGTCAGTGATAAAGGATGACTAAAGACAATGTGCACCCTCTCCAGAAGGAAACGGGAGACCTAGTCATGAGGGATGGGGAGAAGGCTGAGGTACTCAACAGCTATGCTAAAAACGGGCTATGAGAATGCTGTATTTGTAGTATCTTATGCTGGCAACACAGACAGTGGAATTGAATGCACCCTCAGGAAGTTTGCTCATTCCTCAAAAAATGTTTCCCAATTAAAAATTTGTTGTGAACCTGGGTTAAATTTATTAAAAGCTTGGGGCATGACAGTAGAAAATATTTTGTCAAATTCATTATTTGTTAAGGGAGAAAAGACAGTCCAGCCAGAATAATAGGCAGGTTTATTTCATTCTGAAATCCAGACTAAAAACAGCAGCAGCATAAGTAATCTCAGGTCTCAAATATTTTCTTATTGTTTTCTCCTGAAACAGCAAATTAATGAAATTAGTCAGAATAGGCCATGCGTATTTAATGTGGCAATTTGAAATGGGAGTGCTACCTTTAGTCTTAAGAATTTTAATGGCATCATTAAGGCTGTTTATAGAAATCCACAAAATTAAATGATTGCTATTTAACGTCATCATCTCTGAGATAGAGGCTGAATGACTCCTGTGTCTGGTAAAAGGAAACAGTTTTTCATTTCTAGATCACTGCTTTGAATTTGAGCCAGGATCACAACAATGAGAAGTTATTATCAACAAAACACAGGCAACATGCTATTTGAAAAGAGTTTATGCTGTCAGGCAGTTTCCCAGGGTGCTGATACCTTCCCAGCGAATGTGCTTTGCATACAGTACTGCTCTACAAGGGCAGTAAGATCAAGCTACTGCCTAGTCAAGAGTACATGTAGTCCCTACTCTGCAGAAAGAACTTAGTCCAGGTATCACCAGCTATCTGACTTCTACCAAAATTAAAGTAATTTTGTAAAATGGAAAGTAATGGCCTCTATAATAAAAAATGTCTATCCTTCACAGAAAAACTAATCTACAGCTGCAGGTAAAGCAGGTTCTGTGAAGGGGGAAATCCTGAAGAACAAGCTTGGGTATCACTGGCCACGTATGTTATTGATCTGGACCCTAATATGGACTCATAGACCTGGCTTCATGGCTAGAAATCGGATCTGCCTCATCTCTTTCCTAGAGAGCACTAAGCTGTGGCTGACCCTGTTACCACCTCTTGACCTGACCCTTACCATGGCTGTGGCTTGCTGACTTGACTTCTCTGTTTAACCACAGACCTGCCTCATCACCACAGACTTGTCAGGTGATCTGGCGTCATGGTTGGACCTGATTGACTGTCACCAAACCTACTACTCACCTTGATCAGATCTGTGGGACTGTTCTCATGTTAGTGAGGTCTATGCCTTTGCCTGTTTTGCCATTATGCAGGCTTCTGGATACTTGTCCCTGGCAGAGCAGCCTTACCTTGCTGCTCCCTGACTGTGTTTGGGCAGCAGGAGCTGTGGGGTGCCCTGTGTGCAAAAATATGATGAACCACCCTGTGCCAGTTACAGTCAGCTCCAGATGGTTTGGCAAAAGCCAACACTTTTCCACTGCCTGCTAAAAGTTCAGCCAAAAAAGAGCATAGTGCCTCTGCTGAAATACATTTAAGAAAGGGCTAGTGGTAGGAGACACAGAAAGGGTTCCTGCTAGCAGGAAGTCACAGAGAAGTTGTGAGGACACTCACAAGAGGAAGAAGATACAGGAAGAGGGACATAGAAGCTAACATTTTGGGGGACAGGGTTTGAGATCCTGCCATGTGAGGAAGTACTCCTTGCTGGAGCAGGTATAGCCTGAAGGGACTGCAACCCTTGAAAAATCCATGGTAGAGCACAGGAAATGAGCAAGAAGGAAGTATTTGAAGAAAAAAGGAGTAAGAAACAAGGAGTAAGAAAAATAAATCACTGGTTAAATTATATGTTTCTCAATACCTGAATCAGTACTTAAAAATTATATTTTTTGGCAATAAAATAAATTATGTGAAATCCCCTGAGATGAGGTTTGTTTTGCTCATAACACTCTGGCAAACTGAATGACATCAAGTTGCTAAGACTTGTTATCAAAAAAGCTAGTGGAATATAGTCTTCAAAAATCCTGGTGTAAAAGGTTCTGTTTAGAAGAGTAACATGCCTCTTGATTCTCCAGAGACCTCTCTTTGATTACAGTGTTAAGGTATAGCTGGATGAAAGGGATGGAGGGGAGACCTCATTGCCCTCTACAACTAACTGGAAAGAGGTTGTAGTGAGGCAAGTGTTGGCCTCTTCTCCCTAGTGACTAGCCAAAGCACAAGAGGAAATGGGGTCAAATTGGAACAGGGGAGGTTCAGATTGGATATTAGGAAAAATTTCTTCATTGAAAGAGTGGTGAGGCATTGGAACAGGCTGCCTGGGGAGGTGGTGGAGGCACTGTCCCTGGAGGTGTTCAAAAAACATGTAGACATGGTGTTTTGGGAGATGATTTAGTAGTTAGGGGTGTAGGATGGATGATTGGACTTAATGATCTTGAAGATCTTTTCCAGCCTTAATGATTCCATGATGATTCTATCCTTCTATGAAATCTTTGGCATGCAGGAGGTGTGGGCAAAGAGGTTACTTGTTCAGAGCTTCCTTCTGGAGCTCACATCTCAGATCTACTTGTTGAACTTCGGTCTAACTAGTCTCTAACCTGGTTCTGTGAGACACAACAGATTCCTACCATACATGTTTGAAAATATGAAACATCTTACCAAACCTTTAAAGAACAAGGAGTATCGTTGGAGTAACAGCCGTCAAATATTTCCTTGCAATATTGATACATGTTCTAGAAAAACTAGTGGATAACAAAAAAATGTCACAATGACGTTATTAAAGAACACATCTGTTTACACAGTTTGGTACTTTTAGGCTCTGACTTGTCATTTCTAAAAATACATTATTATTCAAGTGACTACATATAGAATTTGGCTTTAATTTTTTTGGCATAAACATTAAGAAATTACTGTTTGGATGAAGAGTTCTGTATTTATGACTCTGCAATTAGCTGAACAAATGGCACTGAGTTAGTTAAAATTGATACATTGTGTGCTGGTTGTTTCCAGGGATATTTTGAAGTTTATAGTGTGTCCTTGCTCACATTTTAAGAGTTTCATTAATCTATGTCATATTAATGCAGAAGGTATGAAAGAATCATCCTTAGATTGCCACAATCTGTGAAAAGACTGAGTGGGTTAATGATTTTATTTCTCTTTACAGAATAGTTTCATGATGATGTTATTTAAACTATTTTTTTCTTTTCTTCTTCTGGAAGACTGTTAGAAAATTTTAGTGGTTATAAATCCTTCACTACGGCTTCTCAAGCTGGAAATGTCAAGGTGCTTTCACCATTTACCTCAATAGGCCTGCTCATGGCAGCTATTACAAATGAGGTTAAATACATGTCAATGTCATGCAACATTAGTCTGACTTACCACCACAGCTACCCTTACAAACAACCCTTACAACATAAGAAATATAATCTTTTCCTATTTCTAATATTTAAAAACTTGTTTTATTCTCAAGCTGCCTTGTCCAAATAAGGATTTTTTTTATGGCATTTCAAGAAATTGCTGGTAGCCTTCATCTGCAAACAAAAATTGTGTACAGGTTCACTTACAGCTTGGCTCTAACCTTGAAGTGCTAGAGGGGAGCTAGATTTGCTGGGGAAAAATAACAACACTTAGTTCCTTCCAGTTCCTGGCACTGAGACCCCTCATGTATACACATACAGAGGTGTCCCTCCAGTTGCTGAGGACAGAGCTGTGGGTTCTGCAGTGAGAGATCTTTTCTCCAGCTGCAGGCACCCAGAACTCTTTTGCATGTAGGTCTCTCCAGATACTGAAATACAGATCCAACAGCACTCAGATACAGGATAGAGAGTGGGTTTTCACAGGAAAAATGGTTACAGAAAACTATTTAATAAGAAGATAGGATAGACTGAGTGATCAGACAAAGGACTCAGTCAGACGAGAAAACTAACTGGCAGCTTGTTCCTCCTGAATCCACTCTGGATCAAGGACCTTCAGCCCTTCCCCTAGGCTTTCCACAAGGTTTTGCAAAGTCCATAAGGCCCTTCAAGCATCCAATAATACTCAGTATATTTTCCACCATCTTATCAGTTACAAGGTTCAGGTTGAACCACTTCAAGACTGTGCCTGAGTAGATTTTTGGTAGCCTATCAGTCACTTCCAGAGCAGTTCTGTTTTTTGTTACTGTCTCCATTACCACCTACCTGTCAGTTTTGTGCATCTGTGTGTTCAATTTATCAGCTCTCTTGTTATTTGTCATTTGATTTGTAATGACTAGTTCTTAGCCAAGTGACTTGATGAAGCAGATGTTGTCACATTCCTCATACACTTACAATGATAAACCAACCTGAAAGGTCTGCAAGTGAAGTCCAGAAAGCATAATAAGAGATAGTAGATATTTTTCTTTATGTGTCCTTTGATTTCTAGAGTGTGAATGGTACATTTTTTCTACATTAAAATGTTGTCTTATATGCTTTGTGGGGATTAGATCCTCTGTATGGCCTCTCCAGACATTGCTGTGACAATGAGTGAACAGAGTCCTGTAGCCAGATACCTACAAATGGAGAACTACGTTTGTCTTCTCTGTACCACATCCAGCTGTGGCAGTAGTTTCAAGCTGGACATAAAAAAGCTGGAAGGCCCAATACTGCAGCAACTGGTCTGTAAGCAAAGGCAGTAACATTCTCACACAGGTTCTGCCAAATGTAGCCAGCACTTTGTACAGTCCTGGAGATCTGAGTGTCTGGCCTCTGCTCAGCATTTGCCACCTTTCAGGCAGCTGGACTTATGCACATACCAGATTTCAGAGCCTAACCTGCATTCCATGGCTATAAATTATCACTTATGCTGTGAACAAGATCTCCTCAGTGGTCTACTGTGGCTTGCAGGGTGACAAGGTGGTGCCACTTGCAGCAAATGTTGTCATAGGAATATTGCAGGCAACATGGCCGTGGTTGATGTAGGCAAAGGCTCTTACTATTGCAGGAAGGTAAGCAAGATGGATGACCTGTGAAAAGATGGCCTTGGCAAAGGCTTCACAGTGCTGTGTCATGATCAGATCCACTGTGGGCTGACTGGCAGGAGAGAGGTCCAGCCAGACACACTGAGCACAGCTTCTATCCTCTTTAGGTATGAATCAAGATTTTCACAAGGAAAACAGTTGGTGTGGGGTACTGGAGGTGACAGGTCCCCAGAAGGATGTCAGAGTGATCCTCAGTGCAATTCCAGTCTATCCCACCTGCAGAGCAGTAGAGACCTGTTTTCTAGATCCCAAATCTCTCTCCATTGTGGAAATACTGCTGGTCACAGCAACTCAGGCAGCCCACCAGACTGGTGCTACTAACTAGGACTGGCACATTGCATTTCTAGCAGTCATTCTGGTGGCCAGCCAGCATGTCCTGGATGTCTTGCTCATCCGGCATGCTACTGAACAGCAAACAGCTTGCCAGATGTCATTGTAGACAGTGAGAGTTCTGCCAATGGCCTGCAAAGTGCCAAATCTGTCTGGCAAAATGCAGCAGTGGCCAAAGCATCAGTTACTAACAGCCTGCAGAGCAACAGAAGAGGCAACAGGCAGCCTGATTTTACTGTAGGCATTAGTTGAAGACTGCCTGGCTGCACCTCTTTATGGAGGGTACTGAAGCAGTTGCATGTCACATAGGGAGCTAATAAGCAGTGAGCTCATTGTGTGTTGTCCTAGAAGGGCCTTTCAGTGAGTAGGCAAAAAGCTCTTTGTTACATGGTACAGAGAAAGATGTCCCTTCAAGTACAATGCAATATGGACACTGCACTTCTCTCTACTGTGCTTTGAGCAATATAGACATGAATGAATCCACACAACCAGTCCTGAGGGGCAGGGAGAGCTCTCAGAACTTAATACTGTCAATGGCATAGACACAGAAATGCAGTATTTAAGATGGTAAGGAACAAAGGAATACCCATATTTTTTCTTCATCTTCCTTAATTTATTTTTTTTTAAGAACCAATTTATATTTTTTCTTTATCAGATTGAGACACTAGAGAAATGAAAATGCACCATGTAGGTGGAAAATAAATAAAACTAGATTGAATAATACCCTCATTATTTTTGTGCTGAATTGCAGTACTACAGTACTGTTATAACAGGGTGATTTAGCTCAGTATAATAGTCCCAGTTGTCTTGTTTTCCTGTTAACGATGCTTGTTTCTCTCCATGGCTGAAGTGACTCTTCAAGGTTCTGCAAGAGTGATGTACAGAAAACTTCTGCTAGTCAGCAGTGACTGCTAGTGGGGGAAACACTAAGGAACTATTCTTCATCAATATTTTATTATCTAGGACATAAACCAACATTTTCTGATGAAAGGGAGCAGATCAAATACATAAGAGAAAGGGAAAGACAGGGAACAGCTGAGACTGTTATTCACATTGCCCATAATTGTTCAGTGCTAAAACCTTGAGAAGTTATATTAATGTGTCTGTGATTAGGCAAATAAACCTTCAGACACTTCCCAAATTAAGTGTAAAGTATTGAGGTGCTTGCATTTCCACTAGCCTTGGATTACCTCTTGGGCTGTGCTGTGATGGAGCTGTGATCTGAAAGTAATGGCTCTAAAACAGATGTCTTTAATACTCCCTCACCTTTTTTGAGTTAAACCAGAAAGCTTCTACTACAATCTTTGCCACAGAAGCAGACCCAGATTTACTTGGAATCAGAGCAGGAGGAATTTGAGTGGTACTCTCCAGCTCTGGGGGAACACATTCCTGTACCTGCTTCCTCTCCCTCTCTTCTTGCCTCTCCCCTGTCATGTTTAGACTGGAATTGACTGCCCTTGATTTAGGAAATCTGACCCCATGGAAATCAGTAGTTTTGCCACTGATTTCAGTTTGTTACATAGACATCCTCATGTGCTTCTCTGACAGAGATATTTCAGGATCATACTTCTGAACCACAGCAGGAGGTAATCTTATGTGGTCTTTGATGAAATTAGCAAGGGAAAGATGTCTGTGTAGGCATACGGGTGTATGTGTGTGTGAAAAGAGAGATACACATTGTTCTGTGTGCCCATGGTCTTTACAAGGAGTTGATTCCAGTCACAAACATCTCCAAACATCTCTGAATTCTCCAGTGTTTAAACTCAAGATGTGACTTCAAATGGAAACATGATTTAGTAGCTCAAACCTATCTCTACATTGCATAAATGTTTCAGCTAAACATAAAACCAAAACATTACTTTACAGGGTACATGGCAATGGCTGGTTCTCTCATACCATTTTTCTCAGTGACATTGGCTGAAAAAAGAAATGAGAAATCATGAAAATAACTTATCTTTTTTATCATCAAATCTGGAAGGGACTGCTTAAAATGCAGCATTTGGAGACAGCACTTTGATTTGTGGCACTGTTTCAGGCTTTTATATTCACAAATTGAGTGAAAAATTATCTTCTTCCTTTTGTAGGGTTCTATTCTTTTACCCTCTGACTCACCAATATGAATAATGTTAATTTAACAAAAAAATCCAAATATAATTTCACTTTAGCCATTTGAAATACAATGGATTTTCTGTAGCTTGTATAATGTCAGTTACTGACCTTCCTCTGCTAGTTAACAAAAGGCTAAAACAATTTCAAAGATGAGGTAATTAGTAAAATGGCAAAGCTCTTCTAAGTAAAACTTTTTGTCATGGTTTAGGCCCAGCTGTCCACTAAGCACCACACAGTTTCTCACTCCTTTTCCCCCTTGGTGGAATAGGAAGGTGAAAATATAACAAAAAGCTCCTGAGTTGAAATAAGGACAGGAAGATATCCATCAGCAATTACTGTCATGTGCAAAACAAGTGTGACTTTGGGGCATCAGTTTAATTTATTATGAATCAAATCAGAGCAAGACAATGAGAAAAAAACCCAACAGATCTTAAAAAACCCACCCCTCCTTTCTTCCTGGGCCCAAATTACCTCTTTCTCCCCCACAGCACAGGGGACGGGGAATGGCAATTGTGGTCACTTCATCACATTGCCTCTGCTGTTTCTTCCTTCTTAGGTGAAGAACTACTCACACTCTTCCCCTGCCCCAGCATGGGGTGCCTCACACAGCAGTGAGCTCTTCATGAACTTCTCCAATGTAAGACCTTTCCACAGAGTCATGGCCTGCTTCGGGAACAGTCACCTCCCCTGGCGTGGGATCCTCCACAGGTGCAGATCTACATCTGTTCCACTGTGGCCCTTCCTGTGTTGCAGGTCCACATCTGCTCCAAACCTCAGTGGGCTGCAGGTAACTGCTCCACTGTGCTCCTCCATTGGCTGCAGGGGAATCTTTGCTCTGGCACCTCCTTCTCTTTCCTTCCTCACAAACCTTGGTGTCTGGATAGGTCCTCTCCTCTCACCCCTGTAGGTCCTTCAGCAATTTCTTTTTCTCCTTCTTACATATGTTATCACAGAGGTCTACCACTGTCGCTGGTCAGCTCAGCCTCTGCCAGAGGCGGGTTAGACTTGGAGATGAGGGAGCTTCCAGCAGCTTCTAACAGGAGACATCCCTGTGTCCCCTCCTAAAAATCCTGCTGCACAGAACCCACACAGCTTTTCAGAACGTTTCTGTACCCTACTGGAAAAGGGACAGATGCACCTTACAGGGCACATTCTGGAATTAGATACAACATTCATTGCTAAGGCTGTTTCTCTTAACTCAATGGACACAATAAATGATCAGAAAGGGCTTTGAGCAGATACTTTATACATGCAAGTTGTCCTGTTGTCTTCAGCACTTCCCATCTGCAAAAAAGAGAAACAATGTTCCTATTCCCTGTGATGGTATAAAGATGTCACTTAAAGATTATAAAGTTGAATTCATTGAATATTTGCATATCATAGTGATGACTGCACAAAAAACCTATGAAGACATTAATATTACTGTCAGAGAAGTATTTGGATGTGATTCAGTAAGCAAAACATGCAGCCACATGCTGGATGAGTAAAAAAAGTCATATAGGACAGCTGCTTCCTCCCTTGTGCACCATCGATTCTGTGTTGCAAGGCCCTGATCCAAAGTCAGTGATTGTTGCAAAAAAGGTTCCAGCTAACAGCAGTCAGCTGTGGAGTAGTTCTTGGCGAGGAAGGCATCTGGTCTAAAATTAGGAGAGAACCCTGTTTAAAGACTTACAGCATACTCACACAGGCAGGAAGGATCTAGAATTCACAGAATAATTTGGGTTGGAACAGACCTCTGGAGGTCTGCAGCCCAACTTCCTGCTCAAAGCAGAGCCAACTTCAACACTTTAACAGGTTGCCTAGGACCTTATCCTCTTGAGTTTTTAAAATCAACTTCTTTAAAGACGTCAAGCAGACTGTTCCACTGCCCAGCCACTCTTACTGTGAAACCTAGATAGGGAAACATCCTTCTGACACTTTCTATCTTTTTCATGTTAGATTTTATAGGTATAATTTCAGAATAGCTACTTTTTCAAGTTCATATTCAAAGTTATATGTACATATAGATAACCTCTTTGAGACAGGGTGGCATTTTGCACAAAGTTTTTATAGTGTCGATTCTTGATTGATGAGATTGGTAACTAGTGTAACATCAGCCATAAAATAAGGATGTGAAGTAAGTAGGATACAGTAATGTTTTATATTCTGCAGTACTTTTAGTGTTTCAAGCCTCTGTTCCTTGTTGTGTTAAAAGGTTCTTTGCCCTGGAGATAGAATAGCTACTTTTCAAGTTCATATTCAAAGTTATATGTACATATAGATAACCTCTTTGAGACAGGGTGGCATTTTGCACAAAGTTTTTATAGTGTCGATTCTTGATTGATGAGATTGGTAACTAGTGTAACATCAGCCATAAAATAAGGATGTGAAGTAAGTAGGATACAGTAATGTTTTATATTCTGCAGTACTTTTAGTGTTTCAAGCCTCTGTTCCTTGTTGTGTTAAAAGGTTCTTTGCCCTGGAGATAGGAGTGCTATGTACCTTCCAAGAAATCACTGAGGTAATGGAGAAACACTTGATTGATGAGATTGGTAACTAGTGTAACATCAGCCATAAAATAAGGATGTGAAGTAAGTAGGATACAGTAATGTTTTATATTCTGCAGTACTTTTAGTGTTTCAAGCCTCTGTTCCTTGTTGTGTTAAAAGGTTCTTTGCCCTGGAGATAGGAGTGCTATGTACCTTCCAAGAAATCACTGAGGTAATGGAGAAACACTTTACAAGGACCCTTTGATCTTCAATGCAAACATGAAGGTTTCCTGTGCTAGGTAATTTAGAGATGTGAGGTTGCATAGTTTTTAATTTAATAACACATAAGGATAAAAACATCATGAGGAAGAAAGGCAGCTCTGGGATTTAGCTTTTCTGTCATTTAGGTCTCCTTAATATCACTGGGTGGTGCAGCACCTGTAGTGACACACAACTCTGTCCGTTCATAAGAGAGCTGTAATCTGCCCTCAATGTATACACAAAATAACAGTTCATTTGTTCCTTGTAGAATCTTTTCTGTAGATTGAACATTTTTGGCTAATTGTAAAAACCAGATTCATTTCTTGTTGCTTGTTTGATTTATAATTGAGTTTAATTTCATATTTTGCTTTCCATTGTAATGCTTACCTGTGATCCTTGGCTTGGTAAAAGCTGCCAGCCATTTTCAAAAAACTCACTTGATCAAAGGACTGTAAGCAGCACACAGTATCAGACAGTTTGCATGACGTCTGATTTTCTGGGATGTTTGCTTTTTGTGGACCATTTCATTATCATGCAAATGGAGTTGGACCATTTTGCAGACAATCTAATTGTTAGCATAACATGTCCTCATTATTTGTATAGTGCAGCAGTTTGCATTAGGCTATTATCAAGTGTAATAGAAACCCATATAACAGCATGAGTATTGAGAAATTGAGGCTATTTTTTACCAAAGGCTGTGTGTACTGGGTACAAACTCCATGCTGGAATCGCCAACAAACCCCAGAGAGCCAAAATTGCAATCTGAATATAAAATGTTTGTGCCAGTAGAAAGAAGATCAGCTTCCTGGCTCATACTTCTGAAGTTTTCCTCTCCCAATGTTTTAGTTTTTGACCAAGTTTTAGCTCTTAAACCTTGGAGACAATATTGTGCTATGGCTACATTGTTGCAGCAAAGGAGCTGAGATAAGTAAATCACTATTAAAATAGAAAATGGAAACCAAACTACTCTCATTTTAGCTAGTACTAGGAATGCAAAAGCTTAAACTTTCGTCTTGTTTCCAAACAGTAAATCTATTTTTTCATATTTTTTTTTCCAGAAAATGTTGCCAATTTAGCACTATTGAACTTTGGAATGCAGCCATCACACATAAACACATTTGCACATTATTTTGGTTGGCTCATGCTAAAGCCATATGCTGTTGGGTTTTTTTTATTAAAAAGGAATGTCAGAAAAACTTCCAGTGTTCACACAGGGTAAAATATCTTTCAAGGTTCTAAAATGTCAACAAAATACTGAAGTAGAAAGAATAGCTATCTCCTCCCCTCTGATGTTGTAAGTAACACTTGGAGAGTGGATTTTAACAGTTATTTTTGCTTGTTTATGCAGACATTTTGAGTGTTGCACAGTAGTTTGAATAGGAAGGGAAGACATGGGAAAGTGACAATTCAGGTTTAGATGCAGCAAAGATCAGTCACTTGTAAACCATAAAGACAGATAAAAAGTAGCCCGTGTTCCTTTACCAGTTACCAGGGTTGTAATCCCCATCTAGGTAGCACAGAGTGAAAAAACAGCTAAAGATCAAAGGTTATGTTTCATTTTCTAATATGCAAAATTACTTAATGTAATTGAGTAGAATAAATGTGAAATATCAGAAGAGGTTTTATATTCTTTCACTGTCAACTTCCAGCTGAAAAAACATAGCCTATAAATATATATGCTGTGCTAACTGGGAATAGATTATATTGCAAGTACCATTGTACCTCAAACATGAAGGAATTTCTTTTCCTGTCGCCTTTCACATTTGGCACTAAATTGTGTTTTGTTGAACAGTATGGGATGCTGAATGTGGATTTGCCTGTTTTAGTCCTTAGGAAGTGATCACTCACTGTTGATCAGTATATATAACTGCAAGGTATTGAGCTGCTGTCTCTACTGCCACCTTTTCTCATCCAGAAGAGGCAGCAGCCCAGGTTCCATTGTTTGGCAAAATAAAATACTTAATAGAATCACAGAATGGTTTCAGTTGGAAGGGGCTTTAGAGATCATCTGCCATGGGCAGAGACACTTCCCGATAGACCAGGTTGCTCAAAGCTTTATCCAGCCTGGCCTTGCACACTTCCAGGAAGAGAGCAGCCACAACTATCCTGGGCAACCAAGAATCTTCACTTTAATTAAACCATGTATTTATTCATTAAACAGGACAGTGAAAAGGAACAGATTAATGAGCCAGCCAGGTAGTGGGGCTTCATTTTGAGTGCCTGCTTTCAAAAGCAACTCTACTGCTGGTACCACTGGAGGGGTTGCAGGGAACTGTGGCCCTGCTGCCTGGGCTGGGGAGGGTGAGGGGAGCCTTTTTCCCAAGGCCTTCAGCTAAACACTTTCACGTTTCAATAAACATTTATAGCTATAGTTATACAGAATGAAATAATGACAACAAAATAATTTGTCACCATTCCTCTCTCCTCTTATCAAGACTAACGCATAGCCCAGTAGTAATAGCACCTCCAATGGAGGTGAAAGATATGATGTGGTTTGATGCTTTTGGATGATAGAAACAGTTCAGATTGACAGCTATTCAGGAGCTGAATCTTCAGATTTTAATCAGTGGTTGCCAGCTGGAAGCAGACTGAATATGTATTAAAAGCTTTTGCTATTGTTCTTTTGCTCCTTTGGCTTCGCCACAAATGTTCTGTGCTCTACTTTCTCTAGATTTATTGCTTCCTTTGTTACAAATGCTTGAATTGGTAAAAAATAAAAAAGTTTATATTTTGATTCAGCCTGAACAACACATGTTTGTATTTTTTCAGCTACAGAGGCACACCATTATGTCATCTACTCATAGCACCCCAATAACATGCTGTACACTTACTTCACAAAATGTATAGTATTAATAATTGTAATCTAATCCTAGGATTTAATACGTCTTTTATCTCTTTCCAACTCCGTCAGCTTTAGTCTTACGAAATTTGAAATACATTTTTCTGCCAGATTTGTAAATAACAACCTAACTATTAAAGCTATTGTTGTGGTCTTCAGCAAGATGTTTTTTACCCTCTCTTGTCTTTGTCATCTGTAGTACACATGATTATGTGTGGAGATTCTTGTTGACCTCTGGTGTCAAGATAAGCTATTCCTGTCCTACAGTTTTTTCTTCTTCTCCAGATGAAGAGGTTAGGGTTTCAGAATGGCAGTGAAGCAGAAACAGAACTCAGAGTTCTCTAAAGAATTGCAAAAACTTGTACAAGCTTCAGCACCTAATTCAACCTCATGAGCCGATGCAGCTTGTTAAGTGAGGAAGAACATCTCTTCCGTTTTCCATTCAGATCAGTGCTGGCTCTCCTGAGCATTAATCAGACAATGATTACTCTAAGTGGAGATTTATGTCTATAGCAAGCCATGGCGGTGCAGAAATCTAGGAGCTTTGTGCAGTGACAGATGTACTGTCAAGAGCATGTGCCTATAAACACTGACAGAACTGTGGTATTGCAGTATCACAGTGAGCAGTACTTCCATGTTTGTGCTTTTCTCCTTTGCAGAGACTTCTGTATCCCCTTTCTTACTTGGTGCCAGTGATGGAAATGCTTGTAGCCTCCTAATCTTGTTTCAAGCTGTGGATGTGTTTGGATGTGAGTCAGTTTCTGGAGAGCGGTGGCAGTTGGAACCGGTGAGAGGCTTCAGGCTTCTGTTGTCTCTATCTGCATTTGCACTAGTCAA
>NW_009952435.1:123400-143919 GCF_000747805.2 Chaetura pelagica
CTGCTACCTCGCCTTCAACGTATTCCATTCAGTCCCAGCTCAGATCTGGCAGATCTACCCCTCTGAACCTCTTCTATCACAAAGCTTCCTATAGAAATACTGATCACTAGTTGCAGTGATTTCATATAAGACAAGAAATACATTGCTATACAGGCTTCCAGCAATTTGATTTACAGCAGCACAAACAATCTAGCAATTGTGTGCAATAAGTTACTGGTCTAGACTAGAATAGCTTGCACTTGTTAATGTTGGGGGAAACTCCGTTTGTTTCTAAAGCTTTTCTGAGTCTTGCTCACTCTTAGTTAATTTTTTGATAATTTTTGAAAAGATTGCTTTGTTGCACTGGGAACACTGTGTGACAGAAAGCCTCCCTTAAAGTACTTTGTGTTTGTGCTTTGAGACAGGAGATTTATAAACAATATTTTAGATATATTTCAGCCTTTTTCCACCACACATATTCTCATAAAAAAAGGCCAATGACTGTTTCTTGTAAACTTTTGTTCTAAGTTATGGCTTATACAATAAGATTCATGGTTATAAACAATTTTGTTCATTGGTTTTAAACATGTTTGGATCACAAATTGTGAATTAGTCCCCTATTTCTGATCTGTGAAAAGGAGTGAACATTGTACAGCTTTCAATCTTGCTGTTTCTGATTGGCTGTATTGTTCATCTTTTACCCCTTTTTAGGAAATCAAGTTGCCATGGGAAAGAATCTGAAAACATTCTGTCACTGTATCTAATAGTTTTAAGTTGTTTTAATCTTTCTGCATTTACTGCTCTCTTTATTTTTCTTCATGATCTGTCTCTGTATTTTCACTGAGCTAAGAGTTTGAATTTGCTACCAAGAGCAGCCCACAGCTCTTTCCAACAGTTACAGTTAATCTAGAGTCCAGAAATACATTTTGTTCTCAGTATTCCTCTGGAACCTGTATTTTTCAACAATGAATCCCATGTTTCCTTCTTACCTGACTTGTTATCTTTGGGTCTCTGAAATGCCTCCATCTGCCTTAAGTCAAAATAAAATCCTGTCATCTGCAAACATTTACCTCTTTTTATTTATTTGCCTTTCAGGCTTGATAACACATTTTAGAGTGGTCCAGAAAGTATTTATGTTTTCCCCTGTAAAAGATTAGCATTTCCAGAGAAACTTTGAATCTGAAATCATAACAAAAGAACACATGAAAGGAATGGATGTCAATCTTGATTGGGAAGCTGTGAATGAGCTTTAAAATGAATTGTTCAATTCATCAGACAGGCACAGGACAACTAAAAATTGTCTCTACAAGAGAAACTGGGAAACAAACAGCTTTTCTCCTGTTGGAACAGTGACTAATGTTCAGTCTGTACAGGCAGGTAGCTTTGAACTCTTCTGAGCTCCACAGAATGTACAGTAGCAGTGTGCAAGCAATACCAAAGTAGGAAGAACTCTTTGAGCACTGGAGGAACACGTGATCTTAATAAAATGGAGAAACAGACTGAAAAAGAATGTAATTAAATTGCATCTAGATACAACTGAACAACTGCACACATACATTCTAAGAACCAGAAGGAAAGGATCTGAAGGTTATTATACCAAAGAATGAGCCAGTTCCTGTTGTGGAGAGATATACACAAAAATATGAGTACAAGGTGCAAGAACAGTAAGCATTACCCCAGCTCTTCTTGGTAAGGCTTTAGTCAATATAATGTTTATGTTGCAGAGCTGTTTTTTCATGGAAGGTCTTCACAAAGTTGAGAAAGAGGGTTACCAATCAGAAAGAAGTCGAGGAATTACTTTGTTTAGCCTGATGAAGAAAAGACGGAGAGGAAAAAAGAACAATAGTTTGCAAATGCATAAAAAGCTGTTGCTAAACAGAAGGAAATAGCATCTCCCATGCCAATGTGACTACTTGAACAAAACAAGAGTCAAACAGTATAACAAGGGAGAAGCAAGTTGTATCTTAAGAGAAGAGAATCCTTTATAACACTGAACACCGGGTGGGATTGCTGGGGAGGCTGTGAAACCACAGGAGCCCTATAAAACAAATGTCTATTGTGAATCACTTGGGGCATGACATAGTTGGGATTCGTCTTGTCCAATTTTATCTGTCAAAAAGCATTGACTGTTCGGTTTATCATCTGGGAAGCCTTCACAGTCAGTGGAGACAGACTTTATGCCAGTGACAATTTATCTTATCCTAAATGAGGTATCCAGACTAGGTAGGGTGAGGGGGTGTGCCCTTTGCTACAAAAGGAAGGATTCTGGAGGCACCATACCATTTTGACAGTGTGACTGGCTTCTGTCATAGTGCTTAATTACTGTCAGTCAAAGGAAAGATGTGATACACTTTAAAAAGCGTTATAGCCTGATTGTTCAAAATGTCTACATCTTTAGAGCTGAGTCAGTACCATATGGAAAGGTTGCTAGATTTCCCCATGAGTGAATGGAAAAAAATGCATGATGCTATTTTTTTAACCAGTTGTTGTTTACTTAAATGATGGTTCATCGATTTATCAAAATAACTGAGGATCTCCTGAGTTTTCCAAATGTTTAGCATACAACTTTATCTGAAAGATGTAAATGGAACAGCACTCTTTCATTACATGCTACTTGCTTCTGGAAAGCTAAACTTGCGCAGGCAGAGAAAAAAGCTCCAGTGGAACTGTTGTGACTGTACAAACCAAAGAAAATGAATAGTTTAAGAGAACAATTTACAAGCACTCCATGAAAAGGTATTAAGTTGTGTCTCATGCACTTATAAAGCCTATCTGCATTCAGAAATGCAAACAAAGGCTAACCTCCTTGAGTACTTTATGAGTGGCTTGACTGCCTTTAATAATTAATGCATAAAAAAAACAAACACCGTGAGAGAGATACAGTATGAAAGAACATTCATACTGAGCAGAGAAGAGGAAATCCAGCAACAATTTCCTCATTATGATTTGACTTTGTAATGTTGGTATAAATACAGTGATAGCATAGAATCATACAATGGTTTGCTTTGGAAGGGACCTTACAGTCTATCAAGTTCCAACCCCCCTGGCACGGGCAGTGACACCTTCCACTAGACCAGGTTGCTCAAAGCTTCATTCAACGTGGCCTTGAACACTTCCAGGTACAGGGGCGTCATGACTCATACTCTCATGGAGTAACTTTCATTTGCAAGCAGTTCAGATAGGAAATTAAACCAGAAAGTATTAAATGTATATTACAATTGTATATGAAATTTCATACCTTAGAGAAATACAGACACTGTGGAAAGAAAAGGCCATATTAACTTGCCACCTGATCCTGCTAATTATTTTTCATGGATTCACCGACAGTAAACCTGGACCACAGATCTAAGGACAAAACATGAATAATAGAACACAACTGTCCTTTTCTTTTGCCTTTTCCCTCCCCAAGCCAGCCTGCTAAAGGAGGCTTGCATTCCAACACATACAGTGCCTGTTAATGTGTGCTGAACCCACCCAGCAGTTACTCTTATATCCTACTTCAGTTTAATAACATAGAAAACATTTCCATTTTACCAGCAATAAGTTCACACATGGCTGATGTGGGTGTAGAGACAATACGTATTAACTTTTGAACTACCAATGCACAAGAGCTATAAGCTGTCAATTGTCTTTCACATCATCCAGCTACAACAAGAAAATCTTTGAAATCACTAAAGCTTTGATTAAAGCATTGATCTAAGCCAGTAGAAATAGAAGATGAATTAAGTGTACCTGAAGATAATTACTTTAGAATTAGCTTGACATTCACACAGCTAAGCTGGAAAGAGACACTTTTGGTACAGAGATAAAACAGAAAATTAGATTTCACAAATGCGGAAAAACTTACAGATTCTAATCCAGGAAAACATTTGCTTACAAAATTGACCATGAATATAGTAACTGATCGTGGACAATTGCAGTGAATGTACCTGGCTGTCGTGTCTTGAGGATTTTTTCCTAAAGTTACAAGTAAAATCCTACTAGATGAGTGACTTGGAAAAATGTCATTCAAGCTCATATTTATGTTGATAAGGTTTGAGCAAGATTATGACTAAAACAGGATGGGATATGTACTTTATGTAATGGCATAAAACTTCCTAGGATGGTGAATAGATTGGAAAGGATGTGCTCCTTGGATAGTCACTGGGGAAATTTTCTCTCCTGGCACATAAAACCATCTGTAAATTAATATGAGGCAAAAATTTATTTTTTTACTTAGAGAAACGGTCAAATAATAAACATTAATGTCATAAAGTGACTTACATGTGACATCATTGATATGGTAATAGGTGGAAGGTAACATGTAGGTTGATACACCACATGAGAAGTGCTGGCCTATGTAATTTACAACACATTGTTCAAAGAATGGGAAAGATGAACTGCAACTGTATTTATCTGTTTTGAAACAGATCTGTTTTGTTTATTTGTTATTGAAAGAGGCTTTTTATTTTGTTTTAGTAATTTATTCAACAGCCAAAAAGCAATACACAAAAACATTGTGTTTGACTGCAAACCACCTCTATGGGGTCTCATACAGTTTAATACAGGGAAACTACAAGATGCCACAACGACATGGAAATATACCCTTGATAAAAACTGGTGAGATACAAAAAATATTAAAAATATAATCTCTCTAAACATAACAACCCCTGGAAACATAAACTAATAGTAAACCTTCATGTCTGACCAAAACCAAACAGTAAACCTAATCCTTAACCCTAACTCTAATCCTAAAACTAAACCAAGCAAACCTAAATCATAACAACAGCCTTGTCCTAATCCTAAACACTAACTTTAAAAGGTATCCCCAGCCCTAAACCCAACCATCATGCTAAAGTCAAATCCAAAACCTGACCTGAACACACTCACTGAACTGTAGGTCAGTATTTAAATCTGAACATTAACAGTAAATAGCGACTCCAACCATAAATGTGCCTAAATTAAACCCTGTCTTTGAACCCTAAGCATAAAGGCAAACCATAACCCAAATAATTGCAAGAATAGCCATATCCTAAACTTAAAATCCTACTCCAAATCCTAAAATTAATCCTAACTTGAACTTTAGTTCTATTCTGCTCAGACCCATAAATGTAATTGCAAACCCTAATACTAATCCTGGCAATAATCCTTCACCATAATCTCTTAGCGTCATCCCAACACTAATACAGTTCTTGGTTTAACATTAGGCACAAACATAAAAACAAACCTAAACTCTTACACAGAACCCTAACCTGCTTATTTGAGGTTACAGCATGGATTGAAGAATGTGGGTTAGAGGTTAGGAGTTTAGTTTTTGTTTGGGATTGGTCATTTAGGGTTTAAATTATAGGTTGATTTTTGCTTAACATAGGGTTTGAAATGGAGTTAGTGGTTAGAGTTTGTGAAAGGGTTTGGTGCTTGTGCCAGGGGTTAGGGATTGATTGATATTACAGAGTGATTTTCCATAGCATGGGAGATGCCGTGGAAGAATAAATTTTAAATTGAAATTTAAGTGCAATATTTAAAGAAATAAATGACAGTAATATCAAATCACCAGCACAAGACAATTTTCACGCAGGAATTCCTAAGAAACTGTAGGGTAAAGTAGCTGAACTAGTAGCTCAGGTTTGTAGCCTCTCACATAAAATTGCCAGAAAACCAGAATACAGAGCTATTTTAAAATTATATCAGTGGGATCCAATAACTAAAGACCAATACACGTGACACTTACACAGACAAATCAGTGGCAATCAAGATAGAAACAATAAAATTAAACAAGTGACAGGTAGTTGTCAGGCACTAAGAAAGTAAATAAAACCTTTGTAGATTTACATTACCTATCATATATCTCTAAAAAAATATTTGATATGTTAGCAAGGATAGACATCCTATTAATAAAGTGTGTTTAGTCTTACAAAAGGTGCTCAACCAGGTCAGTCATCAAATACTCACCCAGAAATTAGTCTATGAAGCAATAAGAAACAAGTTTGTCACATGACTGAATAATGATTACAAGGTTGGAATTAAAGATCAATTTTCTGCATATATGGAAGTTGCAGGTGGAGTATAATCTGCTCATCATATTCACAAGAGATATGGAAGAACTTTATGGATATTGAGGTGACAGACTTTGATACCTCAAAGTATTTGAGATATTTAAGACAATAACTGAATGTGCAGGTAGGCTGATACAGAATCATGAGGGAGTGAAGTAACATTCCATGTAAAATGGTGTAAAATGAGAGAGAAAAAAACAACTCTACCACTAAATGCAGAGTGATTGACTCTGCATATGATCTGAGTTGTAATTTATTATTGCCACCTAGAAAAAGGTCTTCAGAGCTCTTTAGAAAATAAAACAGTCCATCAGACAACTCTGGGGATAAAATAAAATAGAGCAGAACACATTATAATCTCAGTGAACACAGGAAGCATGTACCCATTCTTGAAGTACACTGCACAATTCCAGTACCTTCTTCTGAAAAAGGACAAGTAGAATTAGAAAACAAAATAATGGCAAGCTTAGTCAAACAACTGAAATATCTTCAGTACAAAATCTAACTAAATTGACTAGAACTCTTCAGTTTAGTTCAGTGAGCTGGGTTATGAATTGGTTCAATATCCAATCCAAAATAATAACTAGTTGATGCCAAACTCAACTAGATTCAAATGTAATGTAAAAAATATATAGTTAAGCTATGGTGGTAAAGCTGTTCAGTAAATGATTGGTTGATTTGTTGAAGAAAAGTTGATTGTGTTATGAAATACAAAGATATCTCTAATCTAGGAATCATAGTTTACCAGAGACTAGGAGGATTTCTGCAGAAGTAGAATTAAATATTTTCATCATCTAAGTATTTATGGGCACTGGCTACTGTTGGAGACAGGATGCAAGCTTAATGATAGACTTTCATTTAATCTGTAGTGGCACTTGCGAAACTTCAGGTTGTTAGACTGGATAAGGAAGCAGAGCAGAGTTGATAGATAAAGAGGAAAGAAAAAAGTGAAATAAAACAATAGAAGAAAGAAAAATAGGTCAGATCATGGGACAGAGAATAGTGAAGGATGAAAAAGGAACAGGAGAGCAGTGACAGAGAAGAAAAATGGGAATAAAACACAGCAAAAAATACAGACTTCCTTCAACACTCATGAGCTCAGACTGAAACAAATGTAGAGAAGCACTGCTGGGATAAATGGGAGAACAGAGGCGTTTATTATCGGACGAGACAAAAAAATTTCAGTTCAACTAATGTAGCTGAAAAGTCAGTAGATATATGACGGTTCTACATAAATGTTTTCACATACATCAGGATCATAAGCTGAAGAAAAATGCTGTCAGGAGAATGAGTAGGTGTAAGGTAGACAGGAATAGATCAGGGATGGAAATTCAGTCAGCAGAGCAGTGAGGCTCTGAAACAACCTTTGAGTAGAAATAGTGAGAGAAGCTTCCAAAATAATTATAAAATACTGTGACGTGTCAAAAAAGGAGACTATAATCAATGAACCTAGTGGTTCATTGCAATTCTGGATTCCATATTTAATTATCAGAAAAAGATTTTAAGGACAAATATTACACTGGATATCCTCAGCTGCTGGAAAGAAATATATTGAGCTGAATCTAGACCAGGTCTCTCTCTCTCTTCAACATCTTTTTTGTCTATTGTTCAGTTTTTCTACTCTGTATTGGGCATACTCTCTCTTGAGTACTCAATTAGAGGTTCTGTCACTGTTTCCACGCTTTTGACAAACTGAGGGTTAAAGAGTTATACAACTGGCTGATCCATTCAGCTGATGCAGTTGGTTGAGTCACCCAACTAATCTAGCCACCTGATCCAGCCCACCAGTACAGAGAAGGCTGAGGGGAGACCTCATCAGTTTCCACAACTACCTGAAAGGTCATTGTAGAGAGGTTGGTGCTGGTCTCTTCTCTCAGGTAATTAGCAGCAGAACAAGAGGGAATGGCTTCAAGCTGCAACAGGGGAGATTTAGACTGGATATTAGGAAAATGTATTTCACAGGAAGAGTGGTCAGACACTGGAATAGGCTGCTCAGGAAGGTGGTTGAGTCACCAACCCTGGAAGTGTTTAAGGGTTGTTCAGATGTGGTGTTGGTGGATATGGTTTAGGGAAGAACTTTGTACAGTAGGGATGATGGTTGGATTTGGTGATCCTAAGGGTCTTTTCCAACCTGGATAGTTCTATGATTCAATGAGCAAAAGGACACTTGCCTTTGGCTAGTAACAGGAAACCTGAGCCTTTTACGTAAATTGCTAGGTACTAGCAAAAACTATAATAGCCAAGATTGGTACCAAAAAACAAGAGGGAAAAAGTAGATTACTGGAGATAGGCCTGGTTTGAAAGTTATAAACAAATCAATGGAAGCTGAAGAAGGAAGATCTAGGATAACAGGAACCACCCAAAATGTATCTTTTTAGATTGTGGAACTGCTGACAATGGAACAGGCTGGAGTAGGAATCAAAAATTCCTCCCAACAGAAGAGAAACAAGATGTACTGGCAGAACTCTATTGTGCCTCACATTTTTGTTCCTATGGCTTTGTCCAATACATTCATGTCACATGTGACTGCATTGTATGTAAACTGGAATTCAATGATAAAACCAGGTGTCTCTAATTTCAGAAAGTATATCAGACTCATAACACATTAAGAACATTTTTGCAGAACTTCACATTCCAATTTACCTGGATGTATTATGGAATTATAACCAAAACACATTATTTGATTTGAAAGCTTGTTGTTTGGGGTTTTTTTAATTCATCCTACTGTATTTTTAGAAAGGCTTTTTAATTTTATTTGTTGTTCAAATAAAGTAATAAAATCAAATAGGTAGTAAATTCTGCATGATGGATAAAAACTCATCTGTAGAAGAATGTCACATGCTAAAATAGTATCAACAACTCAGGCCAAAGATGGCTGAAATGTGCTTTTGTCTGAATATGTGAATATGGAAATAGAGGTAATCCATGTACCAGGTGTTCAATTAAAAAATATATATATATTTTAAAAAAATAAAAATCCATGGGCTTGATTCTACTTCTGCTTTAGTAAATATGTTCTTTCTTTACTTGAATCGGGACAGACAGATAGACAATTTCTCAAATATGGTAAACTAAAAAAATCAGTAAACAAACATGCATTTATATAACTTAAAAGTAACATAACCAGATGACAATATAGTCCATTTCTATAAATGCAGTTTTAGAAAACTTAAAAGATTTTCACATTTTATAAAGAAGTATGCGTGTGACTCACTCACAGAATATCAAATCTGCTGAACGGAAAACTGGCTGAAATTATTGCATCAGACTCAAAAAGTTGTTTTTTGGTCTGTTGGGTAACTGAATCCCTAGAATAAATGCAGTTCAGTGATTTTCTTGATGTATTTAACAAGCTGATAGAAATCTAGGATTACAGAATGCACTGGATTCTTGAAAGTACACCAATATTGAGCAGTGCTGGATATATGGACTCATCTCAGTTCTCTTGCAGGACTGAGCTCCACTTCAGGAAATAAGGACTTTCTGTCTAGACAGTACAGAAGTTTTTGTATCAATCAGCATACTAGGCTTCTCAGTCGTAAATAATTCATTCAATATAGAAATATAAGCAACCCAAAATGATGAACTGCTAAGAACTTGGAGACTGGAAATGCTGTTGTCCTGTACAGTAGCTATATAAGTGTCCCTTTTGAGGGCCGTTCACAGGTTTTGTCTTTAAGTGTAGTATTCCTCTCCTTCTGACCTTTTTCTCACTCTCTAATCACTTATTTTCTTAAGCAGCTTGCTCTGTTTTCAGTGTGTCAGTTCACAACATGATTAATTTACAGCTCCCTGAATCAAGCCTGCTCACTGCACAGCTACACAAGCCCGTGCAACAGCAGGTCGTAAAAATAATTCATTCAATATAGAAATATAAGCAACAAAATGATGAACTGCTAAGAACTTGGAGACTGGAAATGCTGTTGTCCTGTACAGTAGCTATATAAGAGTGTCCCTTTTGAGGGCCGTTCACAGGTTTTGTCTTTAAGTGTAGTATTCCTCTCCTTCTGACCTTTTTCTCACTCTCTAATCACTTATTTTCTTAAGCAGCTTGCTCTGTTTTCAGTGTGTCAGTTCACAACATGATTAATTTACAGCTCCCTGAATCAAGCCTGCTCACTGCACAGCTACACAAGCCCGTGCAACAGCAGCACAGAGGGGACGGAAGGAGCAGCCATAAGGAGGAAGGTGGCATCACTCCCTGTCTCTGTAGCTCATGCTGTCAACTAGCACATACATGCATACACATCCACAGCTGTCCAAGTGTCCAGGGCCCTGATCTGATATGACACAACTTCATAACCTGGACTCAGACTTTTCAGAAAGTGCTGCCTACAGGCAGGTAAGAAAAGTAAATATGACAGGGGCATATTTATGGTTGAAAGAGAATCAGCAGTAGTTCAGAGTTCAAAGTAGAAATTGCCAGCATGGAAAGATGCAAGATCAAAAGGAAGAAAGCAAAACAGTGCTAATCAGGATGGTCGAGTCTAGTTGGGACCTCACTGAGAATCGTCAAGTCAAGTGGAGTTGTCAGGGTTGCCAGTTTTGGCTGGAGCTGGTGTAAAGCAGCAACTCAGCAGCACCCACTTTCCAGGAAGAAAATTCTGCCCTTCTTGCCTGGTCAGCCCCCTTCTTGTGTTGGGAGGCTCCTGAGCTGCATGCAGTTCTCCAAGTGAGGTCTCACTAGAGCAGAGGGGCAGAATCACCTCTCTCAATCTGCTGGCCACACTTCACTTGATGCAGCCCAGGATGCAGTTGGCCTTCTGGGCTGCAATTGCACATTGGTGACTCAGTTGCAGCCCATTCATATCTCTGGTTGCCAATTATAACTACAGCTCACATTTGTTAAAAAAAACTCCTGTTGGAAGCTGAGGTATGTTGCTAACTGCTGAATTTGTGGGAGGTGAGGAAGACCATAGAATATTCATTATAATATTCCTTTAATGTTTATTCAAGAATTTGACTATACAGGTACTCTTCAGAGCATCCCAATAGAGCTACATTGCTACAGGGATCCCCAAGAAAAGAGTAGGGTGTCCAAGGACCAGTGTGTTAGGTAGAACCAGCTCCTGCAGGAAATTGGAGCAGGTGATCAAAGCCATGTGTACCTTTGAAATCTGACCTACATTGTCCAGAGTGTGTGACACAGCATTAAGTTGGATGTCCTTAAGATTCTGTGAAGATCATAACTAGTGCTATACAAAAGCTGTTGTCTGAAGTCTTACTCCCTCATATTCCCTTCCATCATACAAAAATGCATTTTTCCCCTACCTCCTTGTCATACATTTTCAGCTTCCCACTTGTAATTCTGCCTTGATAGTCTCCTATTTTTGAGTGACGATAGTTATGACTCATAGCAATACATTGTACCCAGCTTTATGAACTTCTCAGAACCTGCAGGTTGTGCCAATTTATGTTACTTTGAGTGACTGGCTAGGTGTAGTTAATGCATTTGTGTCATAGTGGTAGACTGTGCACTCTTTGCTCAAACAGCTCTCTTGCCCATGAAGGCTGTCAACTCTGTCACTGGATTGAGTCTCTTTCAGTGCTCTAAGCCCAAAGGTTCTGGTAGAAGTATTTCTTTCACATCTGAAGGAAAGATTTTGCCTGTTTAATCTCCCTGTACAGTCTGAATCTGATCATACATTGGGCTGTACAAATATATATGTGTTGGTTTTTTTTTAAAAAAAAAATAACTCAGAGAGGACATAAACCTCAGAAAAGAGCCCAGCTGGCTGCTTCTGCCTGGAACAGAACTGTATCTAACAAACTACAGAGGCCAGATAGATAAAAGTGAAGAGTACACAGCAATGCACTTGGAAGCGAAATATCTAGGACCATTATGTAATACTCTTTGATTCAAACATATAATTGGAGGATAGGGAAAAAAAAAAAAAGGCAAGAAAAATAGCATGAATAAATGTTTTTAGGTATTTCTTGATGCTTTATAAAACCCCACCAAAAATGCTCCAGAAAGTAAAATGTTGCTGTGTCAGCAATACCTGAAAAAGTTCTTTATTCATCATAAACAGAGAAAGATTTGAGCAAAGTTTGTCATTTACACAGCGTTCAGGTCCTTGACTTGAACAACTTATATAATGACTTGGCATTAAGTTACAATTACTTCAGTTAGTCCACTTGGTTAGATAAAACATATGAGGACAATTATCGTGTCATTTCTCTTCAAGTGAAAATTTACATTTCTTTCATGAGGATTATTGGGATTTTTAGATTAAAATAACTTCTTGCATGTGAAAGTACTACTTGTGTTGCTTTAGATGAGTAATTCAAGTTTCCTCTCTTATTCTCTTATTTTACTGACCTTTGCCACAAGCCTTTTACATTATACCTAATATCCCTCTGCTAATGAAAAAGATTAATAATTTGAAGAAACATGGGTTTGTAAGCTGGGAAAGTCAGATTTTTTGGCTGAGTCAACATTGTGGATATTGAATTACTTACTGTTATCAAGACAAATTAACAGAAGCACATTCTGAACACTCATCACTTTTCTAGCAAGCTTCAGACGTGAGAAACTACTTAGTATGCACAGAGCAGTTACAATTAATTTTCATATATTAGGTTAAGCTTAATAAACCCTTGCTTCATACCGCCTCTGGAATTAAGAAATGTTTAAAGATACTTACAAAGTGGATGCCAAATATGAAAAATGTATGCCTTTCATCTTTGCCTAGTCACATACGGTAAATTATAGCATTCTTGTCCCCTCCACTAGAGGCACTAAACTTAAAAAATTAAAATGAAAAGTACTATTGAACAAACAATAACATGGCAAGGAAACGTGCTGACAGTAAGAGCCAATACGATTGTCCTGGTTTAAGCCAAGACAGAACCAATTTCTCTTTTTAGTAATTTTACTTTTTAGTTAAGTGTCTTCTAAGTAACCACACTTTTTGAAATTAACAGTATGTCTTTCACTCAGTACCTGCTTCTAGGGCTGGTAACACCCAATGTTTATAGTTACTGCTAGAGAATGTTGTGCAGAACCAAGGCTACTGCTTGGTTCTACTAAACTTCTTATATGCTGGAAATGAAAGGAAGGAAAAGGGGTCACACCTCAGCCACTTCTGTGCAGAGGAGTGGACCAGACGGGTGACCCAAATTGACCAAATGAAGTATTCCAACCCATATGCATCACACTTGGTATAAAGGTGAGGGGTCATGAGGGCCCAGCACCCCTTATCCACAGCTGGTGTCCTCAGAGGACTGTTTGTGTGTCTTTGATCCCTATTTGTACATTCCTGAATCCAGTTCCCATCTGCTGCTGGCTCCAGGAGTCCACTCTGGGCACTGTATTGTTTTTTTTTTAATGTATCTGTACATATTTAATTAATTTTCATCATTATTGCTTCATTAAATCTATTTTGCTTATTTTCCATCCTATAAGTCTCTCTCCCTTTTTCTCTTTCCTTTCGCCTTCTGTGAAGGGAGAGGGGTTAATAAACAACATCTATCATTCATTTAGTATCTGCCCCAGTGTTAAACCATGACGACAATAGACTGTTTTCCTTGATTGAAACTCCAAAAATACTATTTATTTTTTTAAATTGTACTTGTATATGTTTTTATTTCTGGAAGTATATGTATCTTCCTTATATTTGTAGCTTCAGTCCTGTACTTTGAAAATGCAGTACATCTTACTGGGGCATGATCTGTTTCTTGCTTTTGTAGTTGCTTCCATACATGTAACTAAATCTTTGTTAACTTTGCTCCTTAACAAGAACTATGAATAAATTTCAGAGTGGTACACAAAAAGAAACCTGCACTTACGATGTGCTAAGTCTTCCAATGTGGGGTTCAAACTTGTAAATGATCATCAGTTAGAAATTGCTCTAAAGTCAGGAGGAAGTATCTCCCAGATGCTGCTGAATTCTAAATTGCACTTTCCTAGAGTAATCAGTTTTTTGTACCAATCAAATCAATGTCTTGTTAGGCAAAAAATGACAGAAATCAAAGTGCATGCAACTAGTGCATAGGGTCTGCAGCACTATGATTGTGCAGCAGCAAGGTCATCTGTCTTCCTTTCTTCTGGCCAAAAGACCATATGTGATTTATAAAGCAGTTTACTAACAAATTGTGAAAAAAATATTTACAAAATATGAGACCACAAATGAAAAATTGCTGTGAATAATGGAACTCCTTTAAAGTGACTTTTTATTATAATCTTTTTTTTTTTTTTGGTACATTCGTATGGAATAAAAATTTCAGTCTCTGCCTGTTAACACCATAAACCACTTTAATAAAAAGGTTATATTTCAAAGATAAACATCTGTGTAACATTATAGATTACATCACTATTAGAGTGATAAAAGTGTTAGATATTTGCATGCCTTTAATAAATTAACTTGCCAGCATTATTTTTTCATCATTTCTTTTGTGACAGAAAAGGAGCCAGATATTTTCTCCTTTTACTTTGGTCTTTCAGTCTATCTGACTGCAAATGAGTCTCCAAATTTGCCAAATGTGTTTGATATTCCCCTGCTTTCTTTCACTTACATTGTAGGTCTTTGACAGACACTGAAAGCAAGACCTAGATACTACTTAGACCTTGTAGCACTATGCCTAGTCCTACAGTTTGCTTTGTTAAACATGTAACATCCTCAGGTGTGGAGTGCTAGGGTAATTTCTTCCCAGTTTCCCAACTCACCGCATGAATGCAGCCTAAGATCAACCTCTCCACAGACAGGATCTGTGCAGTGTGCCATGGGACAATCCATTCAGGGTGCATCTAAGGCTTCACAAATGTGGGGTTCCCAGCATATGGAATGATGTAAGTTTTAGTTGTTATCTATACTCTTTTTTGTTATTATTCTCATCTTATTAGAATCTTATTAAAACAGCTATTTTATTAAGCCATTATCATTGAGATCAAGAAAGAACCTGCACTGTCCCTCTCTCTCACCTGCCTGCCCCAGAGCAGAGCAGTTGCAGTCTTTGCATGAGCATTTGGGAAAGTGGCTGCAGAAGGGGTTCTGCTTCAGAGCAGTGCTTGTGAACAGCCCGGTATCCCTCCATCTTCCCTCCTAGTGTGAACGTGGTGCACAGTAGTACCACTCGTGTTTGTAATTTTTAAGAGACAGAGAAAGCAGAGAATTTTGGTACTCATTTGGATTTTCTAGTGATATGAATCCTCTTTCAGCCTCATGCTGAAAATAAACAGGGTCTTTATCGGTTAGGGCTGAAAGTGGAATGTTAAAACATGCCTAATCTTCAGCCAGCTATTGGAAGGTTCTTCTTTTTTATGATGACAGTACACAGGAGATATGATAGGAAACAGGAGATGACTAACTGGAGTTCTGAAGTACTTAAACAATTAAAATAGTGTAGACTGAGTTCCACAATTTTAAAGGAGTGCATCCAGATGGATTGTAGCTTGGCAGAGGAAAACAGCAGAAAAATTGAAAACTAAAAATTGAGACTGAGAAGAAGCAAAAAACATCTCCAAACCAAAGACAGGGGCTTTTTTGCCTTTTGTTTGTTTGTTTGTTTGTTGTTTTTTATTATTTTTTGGTGCTGCGGTTGGTTTTTTGTATGTTTGTTTGTTTTTTGTCTGAGTACCTTCAAACTGTTCTCAGATAACATTATTTCTGCCACATTTCCTAATTAACCTCCTTCTTGGAAATATTTCTCCAAGGTTATGACTGTGCTATTATCATTAGCCTGAATCTCAGCACAGAGCATGATGTAACTCAGAGAAGAGAAATAAAGTCCCTACGCAGAGAAAAGTTTTTTTCTCTTTTTGACAGCAGTGACTGTGCTGTAGCTGTGGGATAGAAAACCAGTGAAAGGATAAGTAGAGGTGTTTTGCACTCTTACCCACTGGACTGGGTATGACTTTTGTTAAGGACAAGAAAGAGGCAAAAAGTGAGATGAACTCAGCAAAACTCAGTACTATATGCTTTCTCTCCAGGAGTTCCCTCTTTCAGTTACCACCACTCCAGGACAACTCTTGACCATAATCTGCCTGGAAACTCTTACATCTTCAGAACAGCTCCTCTTGGGACCGCCAAAGACTTTGCACCACCCAGTGCCTTCCACCCAAGCTGGTTTCCTCCAGTTGTGAGTAGCATAGCAGAAGTCCAAATGGAAATAGGAGAAGGCAGTGTCCTCCTTTCCAAGTCACTGCCATGACACTAAGTGGTCGTAACACTGTCAGTTTTAAGAGCATGAAATGTAGTAAAAAATGAACTCAACATATGTACAAGTTCCTTCTTAAAAAGAATTGGGCTTTTAGTGTTGCTAAGGGTCGATATACCTTTCTTTTTGCAGAACAATTGTCCAGGTCATCCTCGCAATCTCCTTCTCAAGGTATTTTGCAATTTATAAGCAGTATAAAATTCCAAACAATTTCAAAACATTGGATTGTCCTTATTATAAATTGCGTGAGTGTTAAGGTTCTCTCACCCAAGGACAAGTGTATCAATTCCTTAGAGACTATATTAATGACACATAGACCAGGTTAGACAGTTCCATTGTGAGAATGTATTCATGGGATTGATTCTTCTTTCATTATGTAATTCTGTAGCTTCTATTCATTGTAGTGTGTAACCTTTTGCCCTTGCACCTCATAAAATGCACATTAACATAAGAACTCAAGTGCAATTTAATTTAGGGGAGCGGGGCAGGGAAGGGGAAGAAGAGAATTATTCTGAGCTCAGCAAGAGCCAGGAGGCACTATCTGTGATAGATTCTGTTATCAGCTCTGCAGTGACGCTTTGTATGTCTAAAGATAGTGTCTCACAGGTCAAGGAGATTCTACAGCAGATAAATAACAGCTATATGTCTAAGAGGTGGACTGTGGCTACTGTTCAACACTGCCCTGTGGGTACTAATAACTCTCAACAGCCCCACCTGGAGCCTCCACACCCATGTGTTTAGGGGTTCCATTTCAGTTCAGCTCTGCTTGTCCCTGGCTGTGGACTGACTTTCCAGTTTGGCCTCAGACCTGCCTCTTCACTATGGGCTTACCAAGTGATAACTGGGTTGATCCTGGTTACCCGCACTGGGCCTGATCCTGACTTCTGTTCCCAGCTCAACCTTAGACTTGTCTTTTCACCATGGGCTTACCTAGTGATCTGGAACTTTCAGGCTGTCTCTTTCAGGCCATACCTGCTTGTTTTGACATGAGGCTGCAGGGCTGAATCTCAGATATCAAGGTCCCTGCCCTGCGCTGCCATGGTTTCACATTTGGTTCACCACCAAAGAGGTAGAGAGGAGCTGGGCCTTTCTGCGCCCCAAAAAAACAATGTGACAGTCTGTCACATAGCTGTGCACTACTCTGTTTGAACACTATACCTACAGTTGGGCACTGAGGACCCGAAAGGACAAAATTAAAACTGATATATTGGCTGTGTAAACATCCTGGACACATGGAGAACAAAAAAAGATGTAAAAGAAAATGAGAACTCAGGTGAGTGGTTCATTAAACTTCATTAGAAAGACAAGAGGATGTAAAGGTGAAGGAGAAAATTAATAAATACCAGAAATAAAGGTGACAGTGTTTGAATGCATCTCAAACTTAAAATAATTGCTAGAGGCTAGAGGCTACTGGGATGATTTACAGTGAATGCTAACCAAAAAAGCTTGTACACCTTAAGTAAATAAATCCATGTGTCTAAAGGCTGTGCTGGTCTGACATAATTCAATATGCATAGTATAAAAATATGTGTAAACTGTTCAGCTCACACCTCACATAAGTAATAGATGTTGTCAGATGAGCACTGAAGTCAGGACGTTACTGGTTCTCAATAAGAAAGTTACTTTCAGAACTCATCTCATACTCATTCTTGAAGACCTCTATAGGGCATAGTTTTGTAGATAGATATATATGTATTATTTGGCATGTTACAATGTTTGAAAAACTTGATTCAGATCTTAACTGTTTAATGAAAACACCTAAAAGCTTTCGAATGTTTCAGCAAATTAGTTTTGGTCTGACTGTCCTTTCTACTGAAAAAATGAGGGTAAGGATAGAAAAATCTGAGAGACATGGCTCACAGACTTACCTCTTCAAAGAAGATAATCGATTATTATCCCTATGGGGATTTCTTTTTAAAGATACACAAAAAGCTGGAGTAGCTCTGTGAAAAGATAGGGTGCAAGGTCTTTATTTTCTAGGAATAGGTTTCAGTGAGGAGAACAGAATCTAAGACACACTCTGTGAGTCTTTCACCACTTCAGGAATCATCCTGTTACTGTTTTTTCCACATTTTTCTTCTAGGTCTTAACTCAGAAGACAAAAGGTGAGAGCTAAATACACTAGAAGTGAGGTAAATTTACATTATTTTTTCCAACTCTCATTTCAGTAGCATGTTTGAAGCCAGAATCTAATGGCAAATGCTGTGTACGTGTCCCCAGCCAGATGAAGAAAAGAGTGTGTGGGGTTCTTGCCTGACTCCGGTTACTGGAGCTTTGCTGCTGTTCATGTTGCCCTGTGCAATTGCAGGATCAAGCAGAACCAGGTTTTACTGTGTTATGTGCTGGAAAACCCAAAAGACGGAGTTCCTACTCTAGAAGTCATATATCCAAAAGCTGAAATCTGACAAGGACACAATGCACACATGCACAATAAGACCAGAGTCAGAAGCATTAAATTCCACTTTTCTTTCACTGAAATCATGTTTCATTAAGAGCAATTCAGTTATTTTGTAGAAATCAGTTTGCAAATTAAGACAAGGGGTATGAAATGCTGACAGAAATATTAATTATACATACAGTTCATATAATTTTTCCAAACTACTAATCTTCATTATGGTTTTTGCTGCCAGCTTCAGCTCTAATAGTGCTTTTCAAAAGTCTTTATTAATTGTATCTTGTTTCTTGTTGTGAATGTATGACCATTTTTCTGCTCACCAAGATCATTGCTGCTGCTTCCCAGGAGCATGAAACACCGATGAGTTACACCTCATCAAACCTCACATTTTTCTTCTGTAATATAACTAGTCATGTTTTCTTGCTGGTACATAATTCAGCCTGCAGATGCCTCATCAGCCTCCCGCTCTTCTTGACACCTGTCAACTGTTTGTCCTCTTGGTGAAGGTGTTCAGTGCATTACTATTCCAATCTGGAGAAAGTCCTTGGGAAGTGTCTGTCAGTAGAGTGTGTAAGATCATTGAAATACAAATGTATACCTTTCTCTAAGCCAGTATTAAGGAATGATGACATGAGTCAGAATGCTAAGGCTATACTAGAAATAGTTGTTAAATCCCTTGTGTATTAGGCAGTCAAATTATATTGCAACATGTTCTGAGCAGTAAGTTCAGTGCATGTATGAAGAACCCTGGATTGGTAGAGTTGGTTGGAAAATTTAATTTTGAATCACCTGAAATAAGTGAAACTATTTAAAAAGTGGCCAAAATGTTTTTCTTTCAGTCTCTGAAGTAGGGTCCCCAAAAAAACATTCTTCATCGTATTTATTACCTGGAACATTTTAAAGGACTGAAGTAGGCAGTGTGAACAAACAGCAAAGGTTAAAAAGAAGTAAAGATATGTTACTGACAAGGATTGATGACTTAAGCAGAGATGTCCCTGGTTCTTGCAAGTAATCAAAGGACAAATGCTGACAGGTGAGATCATCACATTTTTTGTAAAAATAATTATGACCTTCAGGATTTGTGCAATAGCTTTTTCTAGGCATGTGATCTCTTTTGAAGTTAGTGCAGCATTTCTGAACCACGTTAGATTGACAGGCACAGAGAGGTAAGTGCTCAGCATGCACTCACACAAAAGGAAAAAGAGAAAGCAGCCTGGGATCAGCAACCTTAGGCCAGCTCTGAAATGCCTTAGTCTAGGAGTGACAGAATCATTTAGACTCCAAACTCTTTGAATGCCTGACCTCTGCTGGAACTGCCAAAAAGACATAAATGCCAGTTATAACATCTAATTGTATAGTATAGACATCTGTCCACAGAGAACTAGCCACAAGCTACATTTTAGTTAAGTCACCAAAGAGCCATCACTCAGCAGCATGCCTTGCAGGCAAGCCTACCCAAGCCTGGAGTGAAATGTACAATAGGTTTACTTCAATGGGGTTTCTCTACCTTTTCAAATACACTAAAAGATGCTGCATTGAGCATAAGCGAACAGAAAGAAATGTTTCAAACACCTCTGCAAAAGGATGTAGTCACACAGAGCTTTGAAATGGAGGTTATATAGATTCAGATACAGATATAGTGGGGCATTGGAAGACAAAGGAAAAGAGAATCAGACCAACATGACATCAGGGACACAATTTTGTAAAGGGTTGTGTGATGGAGTATTTGGAAAAGCAGGAAGCAAAAAGGTGACAGTAGTCACTGGAGGATATTGTAAGAGCATAAATAGGAGATTCGGGTTAAGGTGATGAAAATGAGGTGAATTTAGGGAATGTTGAAGATGAAAAAGCAGCAGCAAGACCTCTCAAGGTTATCTGTTGTAAATAAGCAAAACACAACCTTCAAGTCTTGTTGTTCAAAATTGCAAACTGAAACAGAGATGGAGGGAAAG
>NW_009952435.1:143972-166885 GCF_000747805.2 Chaetura pelagica
GGAAAGAGAAGGTATGAAAGAAATTTAAAGTGTTTACTTTTGGTAATAATGAATTAAAAGAGATGACGGCTCATTCTGGGTGAGATACTGGGCATGCCACCATCTGTATAAGAAAATTTATAAATAAGCACAGAGATGTGTATGGATGAACTGTCAGAAATCATGTATTGAGCAGGAGAAACAGAGTGAAGGAAAGCATTTTGAAATGTCTGTGAGACAACAGGAGAAAAGAGATGCCATTAAAATAGCTGATAAAAGAACAGTTAAAGGAAAGCAAAGTGAATGGACTATTATCCTGAAAGCAAATGGCCCGCAAGCACCAGGAACATTGCTAACAACTCCCAAAGAGAAGAAATAAAGCCAATTCCCCCAAATGCAAAAGCAATAAAGACATTACTGGTTTCTGCTTCAGCTTAGGGCAGTACTCAGAAATGCTGCAACAGAAGGGCAGCAGAACCTCTGCTGAAATCAAGAAAAATGATGGTATATTTGGGGCTCTGATTTTTGGGCAGGAACAAACACTGCAAGCAGTGCACGTGTACAATGCACATTCAGAGGAGGGAAGTTAGCATGTACACAGTGTGTCTGAGGAACAGAATGGAACATCAGATGAAGAGGCTATACTTTGTCTAAAATATTTCTACCTGTATTTAAAAAACAAAACAACCGAACTCAACTGTATTGGTTGGTGCTATAGCTCAGTATTTCAGAAATTTAATGTAATAAGCAACAACTCAAAAGTATTTATCCATCTATACTCTAAATATAAATGCAGCTTATGAGTATATGCACGTGTTTATATAAAAATATGTCCTTTTTTGTCCACATGTATGTCAAGAGAATAAACAATACTGTGAAAAAAAAGATAACTTATAGTAGATATTTTTGCTGGTGATTATACAGAAGGGCAACCAGAAGCTAGTCTTGAATTTTAAAATTAATTAATTAACTAAAATTAATTGTGCATTTTAAGCATTCGCAGAGTCTGGAACAAACAGAGTAGGACCTGTTTCTTACCCTTATCCACTCAGTAGATCTAAATATCTGAATTCTACAAAAGTTACACTTTTTTGTCTTACAATGTCTACTGAATCTAAGCCTTAGGATTTCATCAAATTGCCTAAACACTGGTCCTGTCTGAAATCTGTGATTCCCTAGGATGTCCCACCTGGTCTCTGGCTTGTATTTCAGTCTAGGTGCATCTATGAAAACAAATTTGAGCTAATCCTCACTCCAAACCTTGAGGGTTTTTTTGTCTGATTTCCATCATTCTTAAAAACCTTCCGAGTTTTAAGCAAGGTAGTAGGTAGTGAGACACTAACTTTCTGTGCTTCAAAGTTTTATGTGCCGGGAAACTAAACTACAGCATGCCATAGAGTTAAACTCTTGCATTTCACTCTGCTTGATGTAGAACATTACTACTAGAAACCCTATTTACTCCGGAAGTGTTTTGCAATCACCCTGCCTGAAATCTGCATGGCTCTAGGGCCCTCAACTCTGAGCAATGTTTTGGAAAAAAAGAGAAATATTTTTAGAGGAAACTTCTGGTATTATAGAAAATTAATGCTAAAGGCCATCTGTGACACAAACACAGCTTTCTCTAGTAGTGTAATTAGAGCTAATTTTGTGCTGGAAAAATCCAGAACAGTCTGTGTACCAGAAAGAGTTCCACCTGCCAGCTGTCTTGCTGTATTATTTGTAACTTCTTATGTATTTGTGTTCCAAGTGCCTCTCTCCATATAAATTAGTTCTACATGTATTACATTAAAATAAATTCCTTTTTATCTCAAAAAGTATTCCAAGATTACTGTGTCTAAAAATAAGAATTTAGTGTCTTCCTCATGTTAAGAGAAAATAATTGCAATAAAAAGACATCATTCTTCTTAAATGAAAAATAAATGGACTAAGAAGCAGCTTCACGAGGCCCTCAGTGTTGAGCCCTTTTCACTTAAATGAGCTCTTCCAGTAACTTCAGCTGGAATATCAAGCCTGTAGTTAATTGTTCTCAGTTAAAGTTTCAGTTAAGTGTGATTGATGTATGTATATTTTGCTGAATTCAGCACAATAACCAATGAATTGTGTAACTAAGGTGCTATTTTAAAAGCACCTGCCTGTCACAGGGATGTTGAGAAACTTTTTAAAGAGTAAATTATTTGTGTTTCATTTGATTCTGGAAACAGATACTTAGGTTGCATCTACCTATTCATTTCATGTGAAATCCTTGAAGAAAAAACATTTACATAAGCTATGCAATCTTCTATTCCTCATTTAAATTATACTAAAACTAACCTTTACTTTTCAAGGTAAATTAATTCTTAGACAATGCACGCAGTTGTTATTTGAACAAAATCATCAAGCAAAACTAGGTTTGAACATTCAGTCTAGAATACAAAACTGAGGGAATATCAATATCCACAAGGATTTTGCTCAGAGTGCTGACCTCAGACATACACCATGGAAATTACTGTGAATTGTAAATACCATTATCACAAAGCTAATAACTTCAGGCTGCATGCTTGCTTTCTTTTTTGTTAGCATTTGGTGAATGCATTGACGGCTTCAGAGGAAAACATGGCTATTCATCTCTCAAATCTAGCCCAGTTAAAAAGTTAACCAAGACACAACATTCCTGCATTAGTTGTTTTTTTTTTTAACCAGTTCATTCAGTGAAACTAACAAAGTCATTTAACAAGCCAGTAAACCTTAGTATGCATGGCACTGTCCTCCCAATATTCAAAAGGTTGCTGTGGCTTGGGTGCAGAGGACAGTGTTAGTGTTGAACAAAGAAAGGGACAACATTCTTCTTGACTGATCTAGTACAAAGAATTTATAAAGAGTTAGTGTCTTTTTCTGTAATAAGAAAACAGAACAAACCAAGCTGTTATTTCCATGAAGTGTCCTTGGATATCTAGGCAATAATGACAAGTTTAGGTCAACCACCAAATAAGCTAAAGCCTGCTCCAATCATTAAGATTTTGAGTCTACAGCTAAAATAGATAAAGAGATTTAAAATGTGGATTTGGATTTTTTTCCTCTAAATTTATTTTTGCATCTATGTACTTCTATCATGTATATAATGATAGAAGGAATAAGGAAAACACAGAAAACATCACAAGAAATATTCTTTCCTAAATGTTGTCAATAAGACCATTCCGAGGTGGCTTTATAGCAGCTTGCCAATACCTGAAGAGAGCCTACAAAATAGCTGGGGCTGGACTTTTTGCATGGGCATGCAGCAACAAGACAAACTTGTTGATTTAGATTAGGTACTAAGAGGAAAGTCTTTCTTCAAGTTTAAAACTTGAAGAGTGGAGATTTAGATTAGGTACTAAGAGGAAAGTCTTTACAATGAGGGTGGTAAGGCACTGAAACAGGTTGGCCTGGGAGGTTGTGGAAGCCCCATCCCTGGCACTATTCATCCAAGTTGGATGGGGGTCTGAGCAACCTGATCTAGTGGGAGGTGTACCTGACTGTGCAGGGGAGTGGGATCTAGATGATCTTTAAGGTCCCTTCCAACCCTAACCTTTCTATGATTCTTTGATACACAGTATTCACATTTGGTTGCTGTTCAGGGAAAAAAAAACAACCAACAAACAGATAATGTAGCTCAAGATAAATCACCAGAAACTCCCCCTCTTGAACATTTCATACAGGAATGGACTGATAGCTTAATTTCCAAGACTTGCTTGAATCTAGTAACCCCATCCACCTCTCAGTACTTGATTTGGCTAGGCATCCTAAAACCTCCTTGAGACAGATGAATCCAGGAATATCTTTTCTTGGGAACCAGGCTAGCTGACACCAACATGTTTTCATCAGCTTCCTAGCATCAGTAAATGGGGAACATTTCTTTCAGCAATTATCACATAATTAATTGCAAGTTGGTATGTTAACTAACATAAATCCCAAAAAAACTTCCACTCTGGTTTAAATGGACAGCTAAGAGCTAACCATCAAATATACAAGATTCTAAAATATCAGATGCTTGCCAAGTGCTAGTGCTCATCAAAGAGTTTTGGAACTCTGAGTTATGGAAAAGAGAGCAGAGATCTTTAGGTTTCTTATTTTTTACACAATATGGTCTTCAAGTAAATTAAAAGACTTTTGTATCATTCAATCAGTAGTTATAGGGAAGCTCCGTATAACCAGCTATGTACTGGGCAAAGTGTATGCATAAGGTCATTTATTTATAGGTCATCTGAGTCTATGGATGTCGATTTTTGTCCATTCAGTTCTGTGATCAAAAGTGTTTCAGATACATAATCAAATTCATAATTAGATTGACACTGGATGTAATTGTGACCACAATGAATCTCTTCAAATCAGATTTTTATATGGAGTAAAAAAATGGAGAATCAGGGACCCTAATATTACTTAAAGTGAACCTAATACTGATCCTATGCATTCTAACTTAATAATCCAGAGGCAATAGGTGCACTCTTATGAATTTGAGATTCAATATTCTCAGGCATGAAATGTTTCAACTTATTATTTTAAATAAAATATCCCAAGTACATTTAACTATCTGTTCCTCCTATTAGGTTTAACAACTAAAAGCTAATATTGAAATACATGGCTATATATATTGTGTGTTACCTTGATTTTCAACTTCTAATACATGAATTCAGCCTGAGGAAGCATGCTTTTGCATAAATGATCTTTTCCAGAACAAGTGCTAAGAATAAATATATTCATTAGCTAGATACATTGGAAGTAAGTGTCTTATCAAAAATTATGTTTGGTATTGGTGTTCTGAATCGCCTTAATGTTCACTGTCTGATTCCCAGCCATCCAGTCGTTTACTTTTACTTCTTTTTTTCTTTTTTCTTTTTTCAAGTTAATTGCTTGCAAATGAAGTTGATATGTGAGTAAATGTTAGTCTAGCTCTTCAACAACCACTTATTCCAAGCTGCAGATGTTATCATTTATCTGTGAGAAATTAACAAGAATGAAGTCAGATTCATGTTGACTTCCAAAATAAATCACAATTTTATTTTAGAACAAGCGCTCATTAACTTCCCAAATTAGAGGAAGTCTTAGTCAATGCATTTTTTTTGCCATAAAAATACTTCTGACCATTCCATAAAATATGTTTAATGCTTTTCTGTCACTTTTTGTCTGTCTCTCTATGTGTTGGTTATAGGCGGATACATGAAATAGCAATTAGGCAAAGGTATTAACAATGTGTTAGCTTCTTGTCCCAGGCATATTCCTTCTAATTGCTAATGGGCAATTTTCATCAGCTTTGGTATGAAATGGCTCAGATAAAGTGAAAAATACCTATACATATGAATCATCTACACCCTGTTGACTGCTAGCAGCAGAGAATGGCCATATGCCTCCAAAACTGTTCACAGTCTTTATGGACGTTCTTTTAGGAAAGGGAGTAGGAGTTTGAGGTATGACCAACAACTAACTGTTTTACAGCAGTTTTTACACTTCTCCCTTCTTCAAAGTACAATACAGAAGAGCAGCTTTGGGGCTTTAGACTCAAATAGCTTCAAAATCCTATAAAGAAGAACATTATCTCAATCCTTCACTAGGAATTGCTGTGTGCTGAAGAAGGCTACAGACATTTAGAAAAATCTATATTAAATTTGCATATCAGAATCTTGTTTCCTCTCCCTTCTACTCCAGACTTTATGAAACTTGGTTCCCCAGGCATATTCCTCAAATACATTTCAAGAGGTTTTCTGGCAGATTTCACCTTACAGTTTCTCTGGTAATACTGAAGAATGAGACAGCCTGAATTACTTTAATTTTTCAAAGGAGGTGTTGATAAATTTGCCTATTACCGATCAATGTAACATGTCTCTGGATTTTTCCTTTTTAATTTGTTTAGCTAAATTAATAGCAGCTAAGTTCATGTCCTGGTTCATTTTTTCTGTGCTCATAATTTAACATATTTGCATAAAGCAAAGAGAGAAACATTGACTAAACTTTCAGCAATTTGAATAATCCCTAAGGACACAGTATGATTATACTAAGAGACTTGGGGTCAGGTGCTAATATTAAGTAATCATATTCACTCTATATAGGCAACAGATTCATGTTTGGATTAACCTTTCAAAGGAAACCCAAGGCACAGACTCGAGTAATTTTTTTTTTTCCCCTTTCATAACACAGATTGAAATTTTAAAGCATTTTCAGCTACTGATGAAAAAAAGCCCTTCCATTATTTTGTATCCTTAAAAGCTTTAAAATATTCAGTTCTCAAGTTAAGTACAACTAATTTGATGAAGACAAAAAGTGCTATCAGCCTTCAGAAAACTCTGTTGTGGAAGATTCATTTTTCATTGGTCAGCCAGCTGAACTAAGAGAACACAGGCAGGAATATTGCACTGGTTTCTCATTTTGCTCAATTCAGGTCTCTCCTGCATTCACTGTTGCTTCTCACATCTGCCTAAAGTCCTTCCCAGCCTCTTTCCCACACACCCTTTCTCTGTGCCAGCCTCTCACTCTGGCTAGTCCAAATCTTCTCTTTAACCTATTTCCCACTGGCAGGGGAAATCTTTCCTCTCTTTATGTTATGCACAGATCCCTCTTTCATGAGATCAGTAGTCTTGCTAACTCTGTCACTTCAGTAATGGCCCTGAACTAAAGAACCTGATTAAAGTCTTTCAAATATTTCGGTATGCGATCATCCATTAAAGTTAATAAATGAACATAATTTTTCTAAGCTCATTTCTTGCAGCAAATGTCACTTTCTGGTACTAGAGGAAGGGTAAACTATGTTGCATACTGTATTTTGGAAGTCATCAGCAGAGAAATTACTCTATAAAAGAGTGCGTTCTATAATGCAGTCATAGAATTGTTTGAAAGTCCTTAGGTTTTCTGCAACATTTTAGGGTTATGCAGTACACCAAAATTAATCTAATTCTATTCAGATAAAAAACAAAACAATTGGTACTTCAATAGTGATCACAAATTATTATTTTCTATTTAAGGGAATTATGTTTCTGTTATGTTATCCCAATAGGTAAGTGCTGCAAGAATCCAGGGAAGAAGAATACACCTTGCATCTTTTCTTCATGTTGATTTCATCATATCCTCATTCTGTGTAAGCAGCTAGCTTCCCATTATCCATCCAATTATCTTCTCACTCATTCAAAAGCGTGTCCGTGATTGTATGAGGCTATCATATATCTATGGGTCACATGCTCAACTTAGTTTCTCACCAAGGTGAGGACACCTGTGTTGTCAGTCAGCCAGACACAAGAATCTATCAAGTTAAACCACTGTGATGTAAGCACTGTTTAGCTTTTTCAAATGTACACTATCTGTAGCTCTTTCTTTATCCTTTTCATTAGGGCTTACGACAGTTAGGGTGCTACATCTATGTTATTGTATTACACCATCCCACTAAATTAATTTTCTTAGGTGTTGGAATCAAATTTCTGTAGAGTTACTCTGTTAGAATGGTCCCTGGCATAGTTTGCTCTGGGCAAACCAGCACACTACTGAACAATTTCCACATTTGATTCAGGAATTAAAATGCGCAAGTGACTACTCCTGGGAGAGAGTTCCTTTGCTCCTTGTGGTATTTTTGCCTTCCATTGACATCAGTTTTCATCAATGTACCCCTATGGCCAGTCTTTTTAAAAAATATGACTAGACTACATTATCTTTGAGGGTCTTTTATATGTTTATCTTTATATATCTTTTTATTATATTTTACAGTAGACTATGCAACACTCCTTCTCTTTCCATGTTATTTCAGTAAAATTGTACTGACAAGACTGTGGCACTTAATAATACCATAAGTAATGGAAAAGATGTACAATCAGGTGATATTTAGGGTGAGTAAAAGAAGTGGAATCACTTTTCACTTAGGCTTATGCAACAATGTGATTTTGTACATGAGTTTTGCTCTCACCCACCAGTCCGGGCTTTCTGCCTCAGAGAGCAAAACAGACCAGGGATTCAGCAACTGTCACTTCCTTTTATGAGAACCTTTACCGAGCAGCCAGCTAACTTCAGAGGGCAGTGTTTAGATGTGTGCCTGTAATTCTTCCTATCCATGCTTTCTTTTAGATGATCAGAGTACTAGAGAGACTAGGAATAGACCAGATCATGGCCATGCCTCAAGCAAGAGGCTTGTCTTCTCTGCCTGGCAATTGCATGCTTGAATAATAACAGAGAATCCATTAATGATTTGTATAATATAGCTACCAGATTTACCTTCATTAAAGGCTTGTAATGCAGCAGGTCATGGATTCTTCTGTTGCATTGGGAAAGAATGTCTTCAGTTTCATATTTTCTCATCATTGGCTTCCTGAGTTAGAGACTACTATGTAGCTGACAACAGAAATTCCCACTGTCTTGCCATTTCTTCTTAGTCAGGTTGTGGAGATTCTGATTGCTCCTTCTCTTGAGAGCTAATGGACTGATTCATGGTTCTCTGATCCTGGTTGCTTGTTCATCTGATTTGTTTTGGCTTGAGTGTTGGGTTTTTGTTGATTTGTGGGGCTTTGTTGGGGGTGGGTGAGTGAGTGAGGAGCAGGGGCAGTATGGGGAGGAGCAGGAAGTCTACGTAGTCTCATTTTTCAAGTTATCCTTCTTGGAATTTCTGAACTTCTTATTTTATTAGTTCAATACTTTTTTGGCTATTTTCATCATTCATTTGAAGGTCTTCCATCATTTAACTTACAGCAGTGCTCCAAAACATCAGAGAAATTCTCATGCTCTACTTGAATGCCACAATTCATTTAATCCATCACGTGCATTTTTAAACAGTTTTTCAGTGCACGTTCATTCTCTGCTTTACTTGTTGGACACTTCATAATTTGTTTTAGTTCCTGCATATGCTATTAGTTTAAATTAGAGCTGCTGTAAGCAATTCATCAACAGGCTGATGTCTAATGAAAAAATCTTCCTCATATTATTGTATAATATTATTATAGCTGTTCTGTTCTTTTCTGAGCTAGTGAAAAAGTGTAGACCAAAGGAGGGAAGAATAAGTAGAAACAAGTTAGAATTATACAAAACAAGCTTGGAAACTCAAAATGGAACAGTATGAAATGCAGTGAATAAGAACAGCTGGCTCTATTTGCAATTACAGACTTATTAACAGGCAATTGCCTGTTAATGGCTCAGTTAAATTGTGAAGTAGATAACACTGTTTTAGTTACACAGATAATAACAGAGAGCTCAGGCTATGAATTTGCTTTATACAAGGTTATTTTTCCATGACTTAGCCAATGCATCAGTGCAAAAAGTCTTCACAGAAAATAGTTGCTGATCTGGTAACTTCATCTTCCATTTTCCATCATTCTGCTTGGGAAAGAGTAGGACTCATTTCTTCCATGGATCACTACTGTTCCATTTAGAAATGTAAAAGTACTTGACTCAAAAAATCTATCATTTTCTCACTGACTTCTCTACAGCTACCCTGCTACCGGTTTGGCTGGGGCTGAACTGTTCTCTAAGGGTTGGTACATGTGATATGTAAACTCTTCGATTTCTTGCAGACACCTTATTTCATGGTATGCACAGTTCTATGTGCATTCTTCATTTTGGGCTGAAAGAAAGTCACAAAACTAGGCACATCTTCCAGTAAAGCTCTGGAAGTACATACAGCTTTCACAAAAAATGTTCTACTACACCCATGAGTACACTAATTGATGCACAATTTTGGGAAACTATGACTTCTGAAGCTCCCATCTACCTTGTTTAGGCAAGTCGTGAATAAAATCAGGATATAAAGCTGATGCCAAAGTAAAATAGCATAGAGAACTTATGTGTCCTTTTCATGCAGTACTGAAAGTCTTCCCTGTAGCTCAGTTATCAGCAGCCGCAGGGTTAAGTGGAAGCTAAATGTCTCTGCAGTCAGAAGACCCTAGAGACCTGAAACCATGGGCCAAAGCTCACCTTTCTGCTTGCTGATATGTCAGAGATTTCCACATTCTCCCACTGTGTTTCACACACAAGAGACACTGCTGGGAACATGAAGAAAAGGAGACCTCTGTGAACCTGACTGAGACATCGTTACTGGAGATGGAGACAAAAAACAACCTAGGATCAGCCAGTTCCACAGTGCCGTGCTGAAGCAGGTCTGATGCCTAAGTGTCTCTTTCTAGACCTGTTTATCATAGTATAATCTGCTTCCCAGTTTAGACCTGCTGGAATATATGTGCAAAAATAAGGGACTATTCTGAAGCCATCTTGTCAAGGCTTTGTTTCCATTAGTCCAGCACAAAGCATTCTATGAATGTTTAAAGTTAGTTAGCCCAGTTTTAGACTGGTTAAATACTGGAGCTTGAAGGACCAAACAGCAACCTAAAAGCCCCCCAGTATCGGCTCACAACACCAGCTTAGCCTAAAATTTCTTGACTGAGAGAATGAAAGGCTGTCATATTAAGATGAAAGACCTAATACTGATTATAATGTCTGCAAGAAAGTTTTATATCAATGGTAGATTTCAATAAGTAAGTGCAGAATCATATTCAGCGAAGTGTTCTTACAACTGATATAAAGACTTTGCTTTCTGACAGACAGACTTCTGAATAAAAAGAGCCTCTATTCCAACCCAGATATTGACAGCCAGCTACAAAAGCCTCCACAAAAGCATTAGAAATTCCAACAAATTCCAAATTATTTTTTCCTTCTGCCTTCCCTCCCTGCATAGTTTAGATGTGTTAGACAATGATCATTGTTTCCTGGCTAGTTGCTCAAGAATGTGTATGAATACAGTAAATTCCTTTATTGCTTTTTCTGAAATGAAGTTATTTTTTTGGTTGTTGTTAAGGGGTTTGTTTTTTTTAATTTTTGTTTTTTTTCTTGTGTGTGCGTTTGTTGTAAACATTGTAAATTACTAGTTGGATATAAAAAGGAGTAAAGAATATTTATGACTCATCTCAGAGAACTATATTAGCTTCTATATTTTAATTATGAGTTTAGTGGTCTTACAGTCACTGCCATTATACAAAACTCCTGCATTTCTAGGAAAGAACTTCATGCATGTGGTAGGAGGTTAATAATTTCCTCATTTCAAGTTCATTACTATTTTTAGAATTTATAGAGGAATTTATTTTGCTAAGTTCCTTCCTGTTCAAATGGCCACTTTTTTGGCAGAGTCCCAGGTAATAGGATCTGTCTGTCTCATCTGTTTTAAGACATCTTCAATGTAGACATCTACATGTGAACCACCTTCTTAGATCTCTTCTATAACAAGTGGAGAGAAAGATGTGCTGCTAGTAAATTATTTATCTCATGTCAAGATAGGCATTGGAAATTTGGAAATTCATCAGATGAATCGTCCACCATGAGTCGTGCTTTTCTCACAAAAGTAATAAAGGCAACACTCTCAGACACAGATGTCCAAAATTAATCAAGTCAGATTCTTTCTTATGCTTCTTCTGTTGCAAGATCAAAACTAAGACTAAGAATAGTCCTTCTATCTTTGGATCACTGAAAACATTTTAGCATGCAGATTCAAACAGGCCTTTGAGAGATGAAATTATTGGAACGATCAGTCCCCTGGAACTGAAGTGAACAAAACTAGAACTTAATCTGCTGTAGGAAGATCAACAGGTTGTCCATGCCTAAAGGTAAGTCATAAAAGAGGCTGGGAGGTATCTGGGCACAGAAAAAGATAAGGGAACACATACAGCAACAATATACTCCTTCAGGTATACTAACTGCATGAAGTATAGGAGGTTCTTTTTTTTACTGCAAATGTTTACCTTTCTGATGGGCAGATGACGTATGTGCACACATTTCTCAAGGAAAGGACTTTTTCCTGAACTATAGGAGCACTCTGTGGAGACAGAGAAGTTCAGTGACTTCAGTCCTGCCACCAGCCTAGCAGCTCCAGTTTTGCTGAAAATGAGGAAATTGGAGAGGTTTATCAGTACAGCTTCCAGCAAAAGCAAAAACAGTGTCAATGTCAGGCTAGCAGCTTCAGTATACCCATGTGCATCTATGAGAGGGTAAATTGTTTTACAGGTACAGGCATAACTATGAGCATTATAATGGGCCCACAGCCTATGAACCTATAAATTGTGTTCAAGAGGGTTTTAAAATAACAGTACCAAAAATTCTAAGATACACATAATCTTTATCACCTAAGTCAGAAATTAGAACTCCCCAAGTACTATTGTTTGCAACCTCCTCTCAAATTATCTCCAAAATACTATGATACCAATCCACTTTTCTAAATGGTACAGGCAGCATAAACAATGTCAACCTACAAACTATGATACAGATAAAACCTGTATGCCAGAATACCTATTTGTATAAACCAGCTACCATTGAAACATACAACAAAAGCAGAAGGATGGAAATTAACCCTCTTATAACACCGCTTTTGGTTTGTGAAAGCCACCTTCGTAAATAAAAAGTGACTTCTATCCAACAAAGATACCTAGAGAAACAAATCAAATTTCTAAGAGTCCCCTGAACACCAGAAAAAGAATTACCCAACTGTAAGGGAAAAAGAAAGTCCCACAGCACATACCATTCTATCCTGGAACTTGTATAGAAAGCTATTAAATAGAGCTTCTATTGGAAGAAAAATCTGGAAAGAAATCTTTCCAAAACCATATTTCTGAGCCTTTAAGCAGCTTCTCAGTCTCATGAAGACAACTGACAGAAGCAAATTCTCCATAATGCCAACTACACTTAATATAGACTACATACGCAGCAAAAGTGAGATTCACCAACGTGTCTGTATTACTTGCTATGAATACTCCCTACAGAAGAACCATGAACATGTCTGGGTGCTTCACCTGTACTTGGACAGCTGTAGAACATTTCAACAAGTGCAACAGACATTATCAAGACATATATGTCGTTGATACAAGGCAACTATTATGCAACAGTCTGAACTCATATATCCAGGCTACACATGACAGAAATATCCAGCTATCCAGGAATGGCATTTCCTGTAAAACAATCACTTGGTCTCCGTCTTTGTGAACATGTTCTTATCTTTCTCATCTCCACGAAGGAAACATAACAAAAAACTTCAAAAGACAAACCTCAGAAATGTTTTTGTAATGTATTATAAAGTCTCACCCCAGCATCGACCTCTCCATATTCCACAGACTATTCATTACATGTCTTTTCCTTAAGTGATTGGTATCTACTCATCACTCTGAGCTTCTCTTGTTCTTGCTTTACCTCTCTATTTTTCTCTCCCTTCAGTTCTTTTCACTGTCCCAGTGTTGCCTTTTCTCCCTAGGTAACAAACTTAAACATTGTTCTTGAAAGTTGCTACTTCTATTTTGAGTTCTGGCAGAAACCCTGGGTGCATGAGAAAGTTGTTTGTTTTTTCCCTCAGGAATACTAATAAGTCTAACAAAAACCAGTACCTCTGTCTACAAAACCCTGTCCTATCTATGGATTCTTAGGAAATCATGGCAAAAGGATAAAATAGTCTCAAGATTAGTTGTCCTAGTTACACTTAGTAAACAAATTTCCTAAATGCTTCTCACAATATACAGTTTATTAAGTTATTATTTGTTCTTGTTTATGCTGTGTAGCAAAAGATGAATAGTCAGGTTAGAAATTTTTGCTGACAATATTGTTATTCTAGATAATAAAAATGGGGACTGAATATGAAGAATTTCTTGATACTGAGTAACTGGCCAATAAAATAGTAGATGAAATGCAATATAGACAAATGAAAAATTATGCACCTTGGTAAAAACAACTCAAATTTTCTTTATGGAGTGCTGTGCTCTGATCTAATGGGATTGTGTGGATGTGATAGGTGGACTGGAAAAGTCATTCAATAGTTTTCAAGAGAATAAATGAAATGTTAGGTATTATTAAGAAAGTAACAGATAACAAACCAGGAAGCATCATTACACTATGATGTAAATCCATGGTGCATTGCTTTCCAAGATACTGTGTGGGATTTGAATCCCTCCATAAAAAAGGGTACACAGAATATGAAAGGCAAAAAAAGTGATATGAACAATTGCAGATTTGGAATTAATTCTCTAGGAGGAATAATTAAATAGATAAATAGCCTCACCAGGCTAGAGAGACGACAGAGAGGAGAATGGTGAGGCTATAAAATAATATGTGACATGGAGAGGATGATCAGAAAAATGTTCACTACATCTTCCAGTGTAAGAACTAGGGGCAACCAATATGCCTTAGAACAGAAGCCAAAGGGAAGAACTTCCTCTTACAAGCAGTGCACAGATGGGTTTTGAAAACCTTTTGTTGAGGATACTGTAAGTGACAGAAACTGACATTGTCTCTGGAAGGGTTATCTGACAGTAGAAAAAGCCTTTGAGGGACATGGAAAACAAAATTACCTCCATCCTGATAAGTCTCAGGGCCACAACAGACTGAGGGTCAAGAAAACAATCTGGGGAAGTATCACTGCCTGCTGTCAGACACGGGATATTGGTCTAAACCTTTTCCATCAATCCATAGTCAATTCACAGCTTTAGCTGGGGCTGAATTCTCAAAAAGTTCTTAAGGAGGGTCTTTGCTGTCACATCATTGATAGGGGTTGAGTGACTTCATCATCAGAGTCAACTCAGAGCAGCTGTCCTCTGGGCAAATTGTTTGCCAAGGTGACAATTTTTTTAGTGATTCAGTTTTCTTTGATAGCAGCTGGGATGTTAGGTTTCACTTGGTGAAGCCCTTAAACTGTAAAGCTTGGGCTGGTAGTTTTCTACAGCCTGGCTCTAAACCTCCAGCACTATAAGTCTCTCAGGAGTTTTAGTCCAAAAAGCCTTTGCAAAAGAGAGAGCAGAGTGGTGCTTACCTTCTAATGACATATGTACACACCAACCCCTTTGAACCAGGATGTATGAAACATGTGCAAAGAGTTTCTACAAACTGTCACAATGCAGGCACTCCTACCACCTCTTAAAATTATGCATGAGCTATAGGAAGATGATGCCAGCTTGCTTTTCATAATATTTGCTATGTCTTAAGAAGAAAAAAAATTCCATGTGCATTTTAATTGATTAAACATTCCATAATGGCTTTAAAACAGAATTGTCAACTTGCAGTAATTCTTAAAGTTGTTAATGTTATTCATGGGCTCAAAAAATGTTACTCATCTGAAAAATCCAAATACTTACAAGCTCACCTAAATTAGAAGACAACATTTGCGTTATTCATGTTGAGAACTGAATTTTATTTCAGTGGGATTATTCATTACAGGAAAGATTGTAGGTGAGTACAAATCAGTGGATGCTAATGGCAGTAACTGTTCCACAGTTTGAGCTGATTTCTGTTAATCTGCTCACCTGCTTATAGTTCTTTAATATTTACTGTAATATTTGAAAATGTCTGTCTTTGTTACCTGCTATTTTTATAATATTTTTTTTTAAAGAAGAGCATATAAAAAAAAAAAAAAAAAAAGAGAGAGACAGAAAGAAAGAAAAAAAGTAAGATTATACAGACAACCAATTTTGAGTATTTGTTGGCTTCTGACAATTTTAAGCATCGTGGTAGCACACACTCAGGTTATAGAGCCTGGATGTATTTTCATGTCCCTTATGATCAGTAAGGGTGCACTTTAAAAGCCTGTTAGGCACTTTTCTGGCCTGTGGCTGAAAAGTGTAATATTCCCAGCCCTGAAACAGACTTTGACCATGGTATCCACACACACATATATATATACACATATACGCACACATGCATGCATCTGTGTGATTGTCCATTGTTAATCTTAAGCTAATTAAAATTAATTTAGGCATCTCTGGGTCTACTCTTCAGAAGTCTTTGGTGAACATAAGGATCGGGCAGTCTCTATAAAGGTGCACATAGTGAATATTTAAGCAAAGTCTTAAAACACAAAGAACTTTTGAAAAACAACAGCTTATTTGTCCCATCTGAATATCCATTGTCCTGTGACCATGATCATGGTAATGTCCTGACATATCTTATAACATCCTATGTCTCCATCTCTTCTTTCCTTAAATAACTCTTTACTTTCTCCAGAGACAGTCTTTCTCAATTTCTTATTGTTGGTTAAAAAAAAAAATAATTTAAAAATGTGAAAGAAGGGTTTGCACCTCCTGTGGAACAGGAGGAAAGATGTCCATGACAAGTTATCCAGAAGAGAAAAATAAAATTCCTGTTTGTTATTGTTTGGGCCTAACTCTACAACAAAGAACCAGTCATGTGCCCATTCATTCACCCCCCACCCATTCCACGCGCACACTGTGGGAGAAAAGCCAGCTGGAAACTCGTGGGTCAAGACAAAAGACAAGGGGGTTCTTCACTCACTGATTACAGTCACAGGCAACACAGACTCAACGTAGGGAAAAATAATAATTTCACACTCAGCAAACACACACAGGACACAGACACACCCGGAGCAGGGCTTGCAGATGTTACCCCACCCCTCCCTTCTTCCCGGGCCCGGATCGCTTGGTTCCTGGTTTCTCTCCCTCCTTCCCTCCAGCAGCACAGGGGGATAGGGGATGGGGTTTAGAGTCAGTTCACAGGCTGGGGGGTCCTGCTGCTCCTTCCTCTTCAGGGAGTAGGATGCCTTACAGTCCTGCCCTGCTTCCCCACGGGATCCCTCCCATGGGGGAGAGTCCTTCTTAAACCTCTCTGACAGGTCTTTCCCACAAGATACAGTCCCTCACGAGCAAGCTACTCCAGCATGGGCTTCTCACAGAGTCATGGGCTGCTTTGCCAACAGTCACCTGGTGCAGGATCCTCCATAGCCACAGATCCAAGACCACAGGCTGCAGGTCCACATTTGCCCCTCCTGGTGCATTCAGGGAGTGCTCTGCCATGTTCCTCCTCCGTGTGGTACAGGGACATATCCTTCCATCTAGCCCTGGGCTGCAGGGGACCTTCTGCACGGGCACCTCAGTCCCCTTCTTCCTCACCAACTGCAGGATCTTCACGCTGGCAATGCTCTGTTCCTTTCCTCTCCAGCTCAGCTCTTCTTCTTTGCTCTCTCTGCTTTCAGGTCTTGTATCAGTTCCTTCCTATGTTAATCACAGAGGTGCATCTATTGTCTCGCTAACAGCCTGACCTTGGCCACCTGATCCAGGGATGCTTTTAGCAGCATCTTGTAGGAGCCACTCCTGGAACTCCTCCCCCACTACTGAAATCATGCCAGAGCTGAACCAGCACAGTTTTAGAAAACAAACAGATGAGTTCCTCAAAGTCACTTACATCTTCTAAATCTAGATAGTTCCATATATTTCTGTCCATCCTCTATGCCCCAGTTTAAAGACCAGATTCTTGGTCAGTGTGCAATGAAAATACCCATTAGCACTGAAGCTGAACCCATGAGCACCTGAGAATTGGGTCTCCAAAACTCATCTGAAATTCCACTTCACCCTCCTCTTTTCAGTCCATGGTAGCGTTCACCTTTTTTATTTATTGGCCTCTGATCCAAAACTAGCTAATTTCCAAAGCAGCATGGAGCTTGCATGATTGACAGCTAACATTCCATGAGAGAATAAAAAGCTGCATTTTGAAAAGATAAGACAACAAAGATATTTTGACATGAAGTGAAGCATCAGGCTTCCAACATGGAGTGCTAAAAGGCTCCCAGATCATCACACCAGAATATGTTTCTGTCACCTGGCGTCATGAGAAGTGACAATCTCAGATCAGAGTCTTTGATCCATTCTAGCTCATTCCTTCAACACATGAGGCAGCTGAGTTCAGTTACTAGGCTTATCAAAATTAATGAACCCATGGATTTCAAATAAATCATTAAATCAAAAACCAAGTTTTACTATCACAGTGGGTTTATTAATCAAACAGTCTGTCCTTCTGTCTTTAATAATCTGCTGTGCATAATGCCTATAAAAATCCTCAGGACACAAGCCTATTTCTTCCAATGATGTCTGGATTTGATAAGAACAGAATTCAAAGCAAAACTTCTGTAGCCTTCATACTTTTATATCACAATGTATTAGAAGTATTAAAATTGTTTACTACTAAGGTTTACATAGCTGAAAAGCAAATAAGGATGAGCAGAATATGCATGCTCTTCCTACCTGGTACTAGCCAAGAGTTAGCCCATGTCCAGGTGCAAGATTTTTGCTTGTTATGCAGTTGGAGAAGTTTTCTGTGATATTTTGTGAGTGGGCAGGAATAGAGAAATAAATTTATGTATGTGTTCTTGTTCATTTTAGGAGATTTTAATAAAGTTTTGGTCTGACATAAAATCTGTGCAATATGTCAGTAATGAATGCTCTGTGTTTACAGGACAGCCTCCTCTGTCAAAAAATAATTGGATCAGAAGATCCAGTTCGGCTCATGAGATTACAGTGTATAATTGCAGCAGATTAGAATTATGCAGTGTGACAGTTAGTAATCACATTAAACCACAGTATTGCTTCTGTTTTAACAGTTCATTTTTTGATTTTTAAAATGTGTCACAGTAAAACCGTGGATCTGAAAATAAAGAACCAAATACATCTCTGGGGAAGTAAACATGCTTTAGAAGCCTGGTGTTTTATTTAAACCAGTATTAAATTTCTATTTAATTTATTTCTCAGATGATACACAAAATTAGCTTGATACTTCCCAGAGGACTGCTAGTAGTCTTTCGAAGGCTAATGTAAAACATATGTGAAACTGAGGTAAAAAAAAAAATCTTCAGCAAGTAATAAAAAATATACATATTGGCCGAGGTAAAAACACTCCTCTGTTTCTCCACTTTCAGGACAATTTTGGAAAAAAAGTTAATAGGCCACCTCAGTATTCCAAAGTCCATTTGAGATTAAATTTAATTTTTTTATGAATTGGATTAACTAAGTGCAAGTATTTGCCTCTCCAAATGCTCTGAAATGCTATAACACATCAGTTGCACATACAGCACACCTAAGAGGAATGAAAAAACAAAACATCACTCACACTTTATTTAAAAATGGAAGGAATAATTTAACTTGTTAAGAGCCAAGTGTTATTCCTTATCCAGAGTATCAGTCTCCTAAATCTTAGACAGTCTTCATGATGTTCCATGGATTTTCTGCCCTATGTTCCAGTTAAAAACCTTGGCTGAGTGTTGTACATATCAAATTGTTTCTTTTTATTCACAAGGCAAAAATGCCAGAAAATAGCTCCTGCACCTTATATTATCTGAGCACAAAATATATCTTTTCCTAAGAGATGTCCAAGTTCAGGGATGAGGAACCTCTTAAGCACTCTTGGATGAGAAAGAAATCTTTCCTCTACTTAGGGTTCATAATACTGGAACAGCCATGACTTCTCAATGTTGCCATCCATATAGTGCTGAAATAATAATCCAAGAAAACTAAACTAGAAAAGGAAGAATAGAAATGGAAAAAAGTAGAGGCTGAAAAGGAATATACATCTGTTATATGTATTTCTTTACAGCAACTAGACCCATCATTACTACTAAAAATGATGGATTTGTATGTCAATGTAGTTTTGAATGCACATACAACTTCCAGGAAACTTCAACTCCCAGTTAGAATAAAATTTGACGCAATACATAAAATCAAGTCAACTGTGCCCCATCCCCTCCCCCTTAAAAAAAAAATAATAAATTATGCTGAACTATGTTTTTATCATTCAGTTTAATTATTTTCCTTCCTAGCTCTAGGAGTGCAAAGCAGGTTTTAGAAGTCCTAATTAGGATTTAGCTTATATTAAAAGATTTTCACTTTAGATTTAGAAGTCCTTACTTCACATTCCACAGCGTTAAGTGTGGCCACAAAAAACTCTCAGTGGTCATGAAACCATAAATCACTCTTTCTTTTTGCCAGTAGATCTCTCATTAGCAAGGCTAAAGACTTCATCAGCATGTCTGTTCACTTTTGCCTATCTCAAAGATTTCTGACAGATCATTTGCCTTTGCATGAGGGTGTAAAATAGAAACTTATAAGGAATATAATTCCCTGTGTCTCAACAATAGACTTAAAACAAACATTAAAATATACCTGCCATTATAATTATCTGTAATACACACTTTATAATATACAAAGTTCCACTTGAGAACCTCCATACCAAGTCAGTAATTCTACCATCTTTCTTTCAGATCTCTTCTAATACTACTGACAACCAAAAATTCCAAACACTCATCCCAGTTCTACATCTATAAATAAACAGCCCAGTCAAGAGTCATTATGTCACTGAAAATCTTCTACATATCATGACATAAGTTGCATTGGAATATGTGTATAGAGGTCATTCTTTGAGAATGTCTTACATGCAATCACTAAGTCTTCATCTGTTTCTTGTGTCCATTCCTGGCCTATACAAGATAATAAATCTTTATTTTTCTATAAAATCAATCACTAGGACAGGCAACAGAATTTTGTTGTTGCAGTCCTGGCTTTCCCTATCAAGAACTAGTTACAGTCCCCTTGTGAAACTACTTACAACAAATTCTTCCTTTCTACAGTGTCTTTCATTATTGAAAAACTTGCTTGTAAAAACTTGTACTGTTTTATGTTTATCTTGAAGACAAGTCGTAATGCAACTGTATAGACAATCTTGTTCTGCGACACAGTAGTAAAAGTTGCAAGTTTTCATCTCCTTTTTCCTTCTTCTTCTTCCAATCGTGTTCACAATTATTTGTTAATTGACGTTTGTAAATTCTGATATCCACATCAGAAAAGGTCCAAAGTCTATGCTGCACAGTCTTCAAATAAAAGATTATATTTAATATTGACTGTAAGTCATTTTTCAAAAATCTACTTTCAAAAATTAAAATTTAAATTCTTCAAATAAACAAAGTGGCTAAACCTGGGTTTATGTATTTGTGCCTTCAAGAATATGTTCCAGAATGGCTTACAGGGAAACTACTTTTGTTTTTCTCTTCGTCTTTTTATGTACACTTTAGAAATTAAATATTTCTCAATCCACACCAGATAAGATATTTCACCTAGGAATTTAATGGCTTGAGGAAATTATGAGAAAACAAAAATAGAGTAAAAGATTAAAATGTTAAATCACATATAAACTGCAACTAGCTGCCATGATGTTGCATTAGAGCAATGCAGTTTGCAGCAAGTACTTGCTTACAGTGGCAAGTACTGTACTTTCTGTCATGACTGTTTTTTACAGCAATTACACAGAATCACAGAATATTAGGGTTTGGAAGGGACCTCTGAAGATCATCGAGTCCAACCCCCAATTAGACATTATCAATTCAAAAGTAGTTCTCATTGTCTGTAAAGCTGTCCCATTTCAAAATAAAAAATAAATAGTACTGCAGTTAGGCTATTTATAAAGGTCCAGTAGCAATAATAACATCAATGTCAATGGAAATTGTTGACACCATTGAAGCACTTCACTAATCAGGAATTTTTCTTCAAGATCTTTGGATACTATACCAAAAGAGATAATACTTTAAGGAATCCCACTCTGTTGAACACATTGCAATAACAGACTTCTAAGGAGGTTGATTCTAAGGAAGCAGCAGCCTGTCTTCATTTGCAAGCATAATAACTTGGAACTCTACATTTATGAAACATCACTGCCAGAGAAGCTAGGTAGAAGATGTTAGCTTGAATTTCTTACTTCATAATTAATTTCAAACTACTTTCATTAATTAAGCCTTTATGTCAAAGGGACAGTAAAAATACATATTAAATAATAATTTTAATATAAAAATACTAAATATCTACAATTTCATCTTGACCAGTAGCTAATGAGCCATCCAGTATTAGTCATTAATAAGAAGCTTCAGCTTCAGTGATTAAAGGACTCTTTAATACAGCTTATAGTCTATGGCACAGGTATTGCTGAGTCAGAAGCAGAAACTCTATAGCAAATGCCTAAATCTCCTTTCAGAAAAAAAGTGTACTGGTTGTACAATCCCACATAATGTTTTTATTATCAATTCGATGGCTCTAAGGGATGCTTGTGAGAAGCTCTGAAGCACTGTCTCATAACATACTTTTAACTCAAATCTTGCTTTGTTCTCAAACCAATTCACAATACAAAATTCTATAAAGCTGTCATGAGAAAATATTGGATAAATGAAAACTGGTAAATAAAAGCAACAAAATATGGTTTGTAATTGCCCAAGGAATCATCATCTACTCATGTGTATACATTTTGCAGCATATTCATAAACATGTTTACTATTTTTTCAAAGACAGCACTTGCATAACAGTTTGTTATTATATGTTTCATTGAAGGACTGTAGCTGGGTAGCAAAGGGAAAGTTGCAGCTCTTTAAATATTTACTACTACACTTTGGAGCAGATGGACCTGTGCTCCGCTGCTATCTAGAAACAAACTTAGTCAAGAGTTTAAAAACTAATCCAGAAGACAGGACATATCCTGCAAAGACTTTGTGCTTTCTCTATTTTAGAAAAGTCCATGGTCTGCTGCTGAGTAACCCCTAAGTTTTAAAACCTTGTCAGCATTTTAATGTGTGCACCATATGAGAAGAATTTTGAGAGTGTTAGCTTGAAGTACTGTCAGAAAACCACTCTTGAAAATATAATAAATGCTGCCATACATTATTTTTCTGAAAAGCTTCCCTCAAAACTTATTTTTATTAATTGTATATAGGACCACATAATGATCAGAGGATCAGCTAGGTCTCTAGTTCTCTGTCTCCTTTTTCCCCCAAAATTTGTAGGGAATGATACAATAAGAAAGCCCAGAGAATATTTTATTCACATGTAGGAAATTATAAACGTTTCCCATATCACTGTAAAAAACTCAATAAATTCTAGTACAAAAGGCAAAAAAACTACTAAAAGCTAAGATATCCTAGGAAAATACTTGAGAGATCAGAGGCAGTTTGTGTGTCCTAGGTTAACTGTTAAGTGACAGTTCTGCCACTACTTTTGTGATAATAGGAGAGCAATGTCCCTCAGTGAGCTGGGGAAAAAAATAAAAGTGCTTCTTGAACTCAAAGTTATCAGTTGCAGATTTGAAACAGAAACTTCCCACCACTGCCCATTACTATGGCACAAACTCATGGCCACCTCTGTGCAGTTACAAGCCATATTCAGTACTTGGTTGTACAGGATCCT
>NW_009952435.1:166931-222456 GCF_000747805.2 Chaetura pelagica
TCTTTCCAAATACTCCATCCAGGTCATGCCACAGCTCCTAAAATGACCAGAATCAAGATGAAGAGAGTCTACCAGCCCTTTCACATGGCACTTCAGGATGTGAAAAGACCCACAGCTCTCACAGAGCACTGTGTTAGCAGAGTAACACTTCTCAGGTAGGAGGCATGCCTGGTTCCTGCACACTGCAGAGGCAGAGGGAAACACTTGTTCATGCTCACAGCAGTCCCAGAGAAGCACCATGACAGACATGTCCACAGTCTGCCCAGCCAATGGCACGAGGACAACAGTCTGCCTTTCATCTCTTCCCCATAGCTTTTCCTCCCATTTATACCTCCTGCTCACTCACCTTCTCCCTGTGCCTCAGCTGCTGCAAGGATGGATTCACAACACATGAAAGCTAACCTGTATAGAAAGTCATCCTCAACAAGCTTCTAGAAAGCTTGCAAATTCTCCTGTCTGAAGTCTGCCTCTGAGCAGTTCTTCCAGGGTACAAACTGTAAAAGAGAGGCACCTCCATAGGTGAAAAGTTTGTGCACATGAATCATAGGTGTCTGCAGGGGGAATAGCTATAGACAAGCATGCACTGAATTGTGTCTCCAACTCCACTAAAGATTTGTCATTTTTATGTATGTATGTATGTATTTTTAGGAATATCCAAAGGGGAGACTTCTATGTCCAAGACCTGTTCAGAATTGCTCCGGCTTGGGTTATGGAATCCCTTAAGATGAGAGATGTGGAGCAGAGGCTCATCCACACAGAGGCACAACAAACAGTGGCAGGACAAATGTTCCTTTCTGATTGGGAAGTGATGGCTTGATGTGTCTTCTCTACCACATACTTTTTAAAAGTAATTTTTAAACTGGCTATTTTTTTTAAGTGCTGCTTATTTCTGTGAAGCCATAAATACAAAAATTGTTATAAAGAGATGGACATTCTTGCTCAGCTCTCAGTTTTTGTAATTTATTGCAAAACTCCCCAGGGTAACAGTGAATATTACATTAAGGGAAAACTAACTGGTAAATAGTGGAGGCTATCACTTTAAGAATAAAATTATTAGGCAAAGAGTGTTCATGAGTTCACACTGATGCAATTCAAAGATAATGCATGCATTGCACCTGGCAATAAGAAGCTAACAGGGACAGACAGGTAGCAAATATCAGTTTATGTATAATCTCATTACAAGGTGTCCTTCAAAAACAGAAAATGAAAATTACATTTATATCTGTATTAAATTAATCAAGGCAGAGAGTTCAGAATTAAAAATCTGGCTTAGACCAAGAAGTAAGGATCTGTAAATAAATATATTGTAATAAAAAAGGTCTGCAGATTTTATACTCTTCTTTGTAAGTTCATTTTTCTTGTTAGAAAACCAGAAATCTTGTGAGAGCCAGATCTTTGTGTCTTCAAACCTCCAACTGTGTGTGTGAGAGGAATAAAAAGATGGGTGCTTAAGGAAATCCCAGGGTGATCACAATTTCCTAATGGAAACCCTGAAGCAAATGCTTCCACTTTCTCTGTTGCCAGCACTGGGTGGTGCAGATGCTAGTAGAAGTCCATCTTTGTAACGTGAGTCTTGTCTTTTTATTTCCAGAGGCTGAGACCCTTCTGAGTGTTGCCTGTGAGACTGATCACTGTGCTTTGCACAGCAGGTGAAGAAAAAGCAGCTGACCATAGTTAAGCTACAACTCAAGTTTTCGGTGAATGTGTTTCAGAGTTATTGAAGGAAGAATGGAAAATGTAAGTATATTTCCCTCTATAATGTCTTTACAAGAATACAAGGAAATGCACCCCAAGTTGGACATCCAAAGTTCACTCTTAAAAATCATCTTCAAATAATATGGATGGAATTTTGAAGACTAAGGAGTTACAGGGCTGTTTGATTATTAACCTTATATCCTCAAGAGCCATTCTATTTCTTCTCAAGATCAATTTCCAGGTTCATCTGCAGCATGCTGCACCCTTGATGCCTGGCAAAAAAAAATTGATATATCTGGTGTTCTGTCACTATTAGAAAAATAAGTATGTAGCTTTAGGCATATTTCAAATCTGGATTTTTTTTTTAATCTAAATAAATCTACAGCTCACTAGCTAAATCAGCACAAACTGACTCGTACTAAAACTTGATATTGAATTAAATTTATTTTATGCATCTTAAAATTAGAGAGTTTTTTTATGTTACATAATTAAATGCTGGGAACATACAACTACGATCGATGTTGTCTGGGGAGATGTACTGGGTTTAATTATTGTTTTGGACTGGGCTTCCTAAACTGTCGATATAAAGGATATATGTGATGAAAGGGCTGGAGCACCTCTCTTATGAAGACAGGCAGAGATAGTTGGGACTCTTCAGCCTGGAGAAAAGAAGCCTCCGGGAAGGCCTCATAGGAGGCTCCAGTATCTGAAGGGGGCTTACAGGAAAGCTGGGGAGGGACACTTCACAAGGGCTTGTAGTGAGGAGACAAGGAGAAATGGATCAAAACTAGAAGAGGGGAGACGTAGGTTGGACATTAGGAAGAAATTCTTTACAATGAGAGTGGTGAGACACTAGAACAGGTTGCCCAGAGGAGTTGTGGAAGCCCCATCACAAATGTCCCGTCCAGTTCAAACCATTCTATGATTCTATGATTCTATTAAATAAAATGTGCCCTTCATTCCAGGTGGTTTCTAAACCATAGCTGAAGGTGTACGTGTTCCCTGGCAGACTCCTCAGTGAACAACTAATACTGGATAGATGCCTCTAGATGTTTCTAACTGTTTATGGTCCTGTTTAGAAGTTGTTTACTGTTGCTAACTCACATATATCCCGTAGTTTTCGTCTGTAACTATCAAAAAATGCTTTACACTATATTTTTGCACAGATCATGTCATTCATCGACAAAAGCTTGCCATTATTGAAGTAGAATTTGATATTTTGTTCCATGAGCATTACAGATAATGTTTAAGGAAGGGTCTTTGCAAAGACTAATTACAAAAAGACTTAACATTTGTTACAGTGAACATTTTGTTGACAGCACCGAGGCAATAATTTTAGCAGTCTCAAGGGGGAAGGGGAATGATTTCTAATAACACCTAAGTTTGCCTTAGTGGATTCATTTGATCTCGGTAATATTCAGTCTGAAATTGCAGTCCAAGGGTATAAGCCCATAAGCATCAGATGTTAAAAAAACTAGCAAAGCATAACATCTTAATGTTCTTTGCAAAAATCGTAGTCATTGTGCTCTCTAACTAATCAATGTCAGTTCCAGAGAGAACCAGATGGAAATTTTTTTTAAAATAATGCAATTTTCTCACAGATAGGAAAATACTGGTCCATCAGAATTAGGGCAAGAGGCAGTGATTGTACAATTTAGAGTTCAGATATCCACCTGAAGAAAAATAGAACTACAGCAGACTTTCTGCTTCGGTTAACGTTATACTTAATATTAAAAGGATCTAGAAAAACATAAAAGATACCAGAAAACAAATATCCCTGGGTAGCTGACACCTACAAGATGGAGTCTTTTTCACAAGAAGAGGAATACCTAGGATTCAGACTAAAGGCTGACTGGTAAACTAGAAATACAAGCGAACAGATCACATTCCAAGAGAGACTTCTCTCATGAATCTCATTAGGTCTTCTGTGCTGTCACTCTCATTTTTGCAGTCTTCAACAGGTTTTGGGCTAGCTTACTCCACACTGGGAAAACCCTTGAAACCTCAGTAAAGTTACATAAAATGGTAAAAAATACTTCTGTTACCACTGTAGTTCCATATGTTTTCTTATAATCGCATCAGGAATTAGTAAATGTTAAAATGGATTACTTAAATCATATTTTATGCTACCCGTTATCAAGACATGTTTTTGCCAGCATTCCTAAAAAAGTGGTTTGATATATATTTTTCACTAAAAGGGAGAAGCTCTCAATATTACTACACTTCTCACTTAAAAATCATATAAATTTATTTTACATCAGAGAATGAATAGCTGGAGTTTGAAAAATTAAATATAATTTCACTTTGCTCATAAAAAGAAAAATAAAAATGTTTTAACATTTGCCCTGGCTACTTAAAAATAGGATAATTGGTTAACTTTGAGAGGGATTAATTCTGAAATTGACCTTTAAGTTGTCAAATATTAAAACATTTAAAACATCCCAAAGAACCCACCCAAAAACATTTCTTTGGTTTTACAGATTATTTCTACATCTCTGAGCAGATTGGCAATTTCTTAAAACTGAGCTGATCTACTTTTTTCTCATCAGGTGTACTTATTTATTATTAAAACAGTTCTAAAAAGGAATGCCATCAAAAAGCTGTTTTTTACAATATCACAATTCTTGTGATATTTAAAAGCACAAATTTCCAAATCATGTACTTGAAACTCAGTTTTATCCTATTAAGATATTAACACAGGTCTTTATTAATATGAAAGGCTTTATCAAAATGGCAGTTCAGTGCAGTTCCAGTGTTGGAAGAAAATTGGGTTATGTTTGATTTGACAGAGCCGATTAAGGCAGGAGATAAAATCGATTAACTTTATGTTTAATTTGGTAAAGCTATTAACCTTTTTTTTTCAAGCTTGTGAAACAGAATGGTTTATTGCATTTCTCTTTTCCAAATGATCTACACAACAATCATTTGATCACTACAAGCCTACTTCTAACTACAATCTTGAGAAGGTTAATAAGTCACTTATCAGTTTAAATCCAGTCATTTTTCAATATGCTTTTTTCTTTTTCTAAGACAGACATTTACTTTAAAGAAACCTACCTCTACTATCACCACAGAGTTTCTTTCTTGCAATCATGACCTTTCTGAGATAGGGGGAATGATGCTGTAATGATATGTACACTAAAACAGACAAGAAAGATCAAGTCAAGATTAAAAAAAACTCATTAAAAAAAAAATATGCTACCCCAATGTATGTGGACGACTTTGTTTTGTCTTTTCTATTTTCCATAGCAGACTCTTGGACTGAAAGGTCAGAGGATGAACTGGCCCTAGTCAGCAGTGCACAAGATATTCCTTTTGTAAAATCTTTCCTTTTCCTCTTCTCCCATCCTTCCAGAAACAATCCCATTATTTCCATTTTCAGTCTCATTCCTCAGAAAAGGAATACTATTTCCAGACTAAATCTGCTTCTCTTCATTGCTCTCTCCTCTCCCAGTGTCTCATGAAAGATCATGCCTTTCCATGTGAACATCTCAGATTTTTCTAATAGGTGATAGAGTTCCTGTGGCCATTGACAACAGCTGTGCTAGCCAGGGATTCTGCATGCAGCTTCTGGCTTTGCAGTGTTTCCTCAGAGAAGAAGAAAATTCCTTGCTGTAAAGTGAAAAAAAAAAAAAGTTAGTCATGGAATAACTTCTGATGGTTATGGTGTCTTCCAGCTAAACTAAGGCTGAACTGGGATCTGCATACAGCTGGAATTTTAGGCCCTCTCTTTCTGCTGATGCTTAAGTCGTAGCACAGATGACATAAGCAGAAATCAAGAGTAACATTTTCAATGATTACGAACATGACAGGAGATTCAGAGTATGCAGAACTCCTGCAAACTACCAGGTGTGCAGGTGAAGCATTCATTCTTCCCTTCAGCACCTGCATGGCTGTGACAAAGAATGTGAAACAGCCATTGCAGCCCTTGCCAGGAACCTACATCTGTTTCAGTCCCACTCCAAGAGAAGGGTAAAAAGTTGCCAAGAAGCCACTTTAGAATTTTGCTGAGGCCTTTGCAACAATGGCCTTATCTCCTTTCAAACTAGAACCCTTTCCCTGTTCAGTCTGGGTGCTTCAGCAGATTTTTCAAGGATATTAATTTAGACACTCATTGAAAAACCACCATGCAATCCACCACTTATTTAGACAACTTAGTTGGTAAACAGCTGAGTGAAGAGAAAGGTAGAGGCATTTGTGCTTTCCTCTAGCACCCTGCCCTGCCCAGCTTTCTGCAACAGGTCTCTCCTCTTTATTCTTCTCAACTTTCCAATCAATCTATTTTGTCACAAGGAAAGTAACTAATATCATTTAGATCAAACATTACATCCTCCCTCATGTTTCAAAAATGGTGATGTCTCAATAAGTTCTTCCTCCATTTATCTGGGAAATATTTATACTCAAAAGTCACTCCAACAGCTTCAAAGAAAGTTCTGAGAGACTCGTGCCCCAGTGCCTGACCAGCTCCATGCAGATATTTCAAGCTGTTTTTCATATTCCGTGTAAGACAAAATGATTCATTTTTGAAAATATGTAGCAGATAGCCACTAGAAAGTGTGAAAAATTATAAGATTATTCATGTATCAATTAGGTAGCTTATTTTGCTTTGCCTAAAAGTATTTCAAGGCCAGATTGGATGAGGTTTGGAGGAACCTGATCTAGTGAAGGTGTCCCCAGGATCTTTAAGGTCCTTTCCAACTCAAACCATTCTATGATTCTCTGATTCTATGATTCTGTTTTACAAGATTGTAAAAACAGGGAAGTGATATCAGAAACTACGAAAGAAATTCCCTGTAGAAAGATTATGAAAGTAAAAAGCAGGGAAGGGTGCCCTTAGTTTTAGAGGTGAATCCAAAATCCTGCACACTGATACTCCTCAACTCTTGCAGGCTTTTCAAGCCACTTAATTTTTGTAACAAGTGTAACAATCACCTACACCCTAAATAAAACAGACACCTGAGACTTGTACAGTCTCTCCATAAGTTACTGTGGTCTGCATGCTCTTAATCCAACACAAACCTTTAGGCTGTGTATCCCACCTGTGCCTGCGGTTGAACCAGTCATGGATTTTGTCTCTGGTCATTACTCTAAAATGCGGTTCTTCACCTGCATGTCTGTATTTGATGAGACATTAGGCTCCAAAACTCCCAAATATCAGTCATCGCTGAGGACTAAGCTGTACCTCCCCAGCCTCCTGCCACCCCCCAGGTAACACTGAAGTAGAGGTAAAGTGTTTGAGAACAAGAATGTAAAATGAGAAGAAAGCATTTTTTAATTTTCTTTCCCCCAGACAAAAAACCCCACATACTTCTTATTGGCATGAAACGTTGCAAATACTGGCAAAACACAAAGATCTGACTGCAATTCCCTTTTCTCTCAGTCCTGGCAAAGCCTAATAGTCCTGCAGTTTTTGTTAATGTACTTTTAGAAATGACAAAGCCTCTTTCGGTTCTTTTCCTTATCCACAAGCAATGCCTTGAGAAATGCCCGTCTGATTTGACTGTCTCTTAGTAAGGTGAGAAAAGCCCACGTCTTCCCTAGCCCTGTTATACATCATGGTGAAGACACTCACTTTCCAGTTTAGACCTGCCCTAATCACACAACACAGAGTACAACCAAAAAAAAAAGAGAGTTTCAGCCTACAGTGCAGGTTACAATATTGAATGAGATTCACATAAGAAAATTAAATTCACAAACTGGCACACACTTATTCCAAAGGCTGTCATGCAACAGTTCCAATGCTCAGATTTGGATACAGGTTTGGATGTGATCTCACTCTTAATTTCCGTTCAAGTACATGTAACAACTCACTCTAGCCTTCCTGAGTTAAACCTTATTCGCTGAAAACTATGGTGAGTGCGTTAATGGTAATGACCCTTGATGTGCCAAAAATATGACATAAGGACACAAGAAATATCTAAGTAGAATGAAGTCAACAGCAGTTTTCCTTAAGTTGATATTCATAAATTATTTTAATCCTCTAAAAGCTAGTTTGAGTAAACATGGCAGGCAAGTCTTCTTGCCATGAGAAGTAAGGAAATAAAGAGTCTCAGACACTTTGGCTACAGCATTATTTAAGGATATATAAACTGAAAGATAGGAACAGTTAAAGGAAACCTTCAAGTACATGATACAAGGTCATTGTCTGGGAAAAATTATTGGATGAATCAGGACTGTCGCATGGGTAATAATTCTGAACATTCTTGACCTTACACAAATGTTCAGCATTCATCTGATGCTTATGGTGTTGCTCCTGATTTTTATCAATGACACTGAGATCAGGTCTCTCTTCAGAATGTTAGTTTCCAGTTTCTTTTCTCCTCAGGGAATTTTTCATGTCTACAGAACCGTAGAAGTCACAGAGAATGATCCCAGTACTCTCTGCACAATGAGCTGGATGGAGCCAGAGTCACAAAGTTTTACCAAGTGAGGAATTTAGTCCTGGTCTTGATGTGGGTATTCTTCAGTTGATGGCAGGGACAGTTTTATTTGTGCCAGTTTTAGTGCAAAAAAAAAGGCATGCATCTGGTTTTACTGGGAAAAAAAAGACAGTTCTTCTTGCCCTTGGTGTACCTTCTGGTTTCAGAGAGTGAACTGTGTATTTCTCCAGTTCATATTTCTCCTTTCATCTGGAGGAATTCTTCTACAGCTGTGCCACAGGGCTTAGAGACAAGGCTGCAGAATATACTATGCATCTCACCTTTTCCTAGGCAATTATGCCTACTGGCTTAATGTCAAAGTTCAACTATATCAATAAAGCAAACACTCCTATTGAAATAAGAGACAATGAATATTTCAATCCCCTTTTCAGTGATCCCATTATCTTTGGGGGGCCAAAAAGTAGTTCCTTCAAAACAGAAACAAAATCCTCCTTTCATTGATTTCTTCAGCTGCTTTTTTGGGCTCTTTTTTTTGGGTGGGTAAGGGGGTTGTTTGGGGTTTATTTGTTAGGGTGTTTGGGTTTGGTTTGGTGTTCTTTTTGGGGGTGGTGTTGTTTTTTGTGGTTTTGGTTTGTTGTTTGTTTTGTGTGGTTGTTTTCCTGCAGGTTCCACTAGAAACAGTAAGAAAACTGTGGAATACCTTACTAAACAACAGTGTAAATATATAGTTTTGTTTTGCTCTCATTACTTTGCCATTGACCATTGTTTTTCTGCCACATTTGAAAGCTGTTCAGAATTACTCAGAACAGGCAACTGGGCTTCACTGACTGCAATTCATTCAATGCAGGGACCAGATCACTAACTGATAGTGAGGTTTTTTTCCTCATTACATCCATTTTTAAAAATTACTTCAGGAGAAAAGAGATAGTCTGAAAATCAAGATTTCAAGGGATTTAAAGAAAGGATTTTTCCAATTATGATTTTATCAGAGAGCTTTCAGAGGTTTTATCACACAAAGAGCCAGAATCTGCTAAAATCCAGATTAACTGTGGTGAAACATATAATTAGACTGGAAAATGTCCTCAAGCTTTTAATCATAGAAAAAAAATATTCAATCACCTTTTAATTATAATAGAAAGCATACTATACATTGAATGATAAAATATGAAACACTTAATCCTTACTGTTCCTATCTATTAATAAAACAAAAATGTATGTATCTTAAATATTTGGGTGTGTGGTTCTTTGGGATTTTTTGGCTCATTTTTTATTTTGGTTTGGTTTTTTTTTTCCTCTCTGTGGTCTTTTTCCTGTTAGTTCTGAATTCTGCTGAAGTTTCTATTCAGAAAGTCTTTTGTCATTACTGCAATTATCTTTTTTGTCATCAAACCTATTTTCAAAGAACATGCTCAACATCATGTATTACTATTATGTATGTTTCATGACTGGCAAAGCTAAATTACCAGCATTCTCCAGTCATCCTGTGTGGGTTGTCTCTAAGTTAATTGCATATTTTTTTTCCAATTACTCTTATTTGTTAAAATAAAATTTAATCAATAAACATGATTTCTTCCCAAAAGATTCTAATTACTTCTGAAGGATTCTGTGTGGAAATAACTGTGAACAGTTAAGAACTTTGCTTGATGTCCTTTAAATTAAACATCACTGATAATTCAGTGAAAATATTCCACTGGTAGAAGAGGCTAAAAGAAATGGGTTTGCTTAGCCTGGAAAAGAGAAGGTTGACAGGCACTGTACAAAGATGAAGCCAGAGTTTTATCAGAAGTGCACAGATAGAAATGAGTCACCAGTTGCAAACGAAGAGTTTTGATTAGAAACAAACCTGGTTAAGCACTGGGAAAGGTTGCCTGCAGAGGCTGTAGGTTCCCTAGCCTTGGGAATTTTCAAAACTCTCCTGAACAAGGCCGTAAGCCACCTGATCTAGCTTTGGAATAAGTCCTGTTTGGAGCAGGAGGTTGCATTTCATGGCCTTCAGAGGTCTCACAGGGCTGCTGATCAGCAGCAGTAGAACTGCTAACATAAGCTGGGGAGAACAGTTTTTGTTACGGAAAACATAGCTGCAAATAATCAGATTAACTTCATACCTCCCTGGAGTGCAAGTTGCATTAAACAAGTCTAACATCTTCAGATTCATTGGCCCATTAAATCATTCTGGATCTCCTGCTAGTATCATTTGCTGATGATCCTGTACATCTGACAACATATCCCATTTTGATATAGTGAATTTTCAAATGACAAAAAAATAAAGTGGCATTTTAGGAACACAATTAACATTAACTAATGTGTCCATAATTCACTTAGTTACAATAACACTTTTTACCTAGAAGACCAGTGAGAGATGACACGTTTAAATTCTTCATAAGCTTCTAAAACTCCTTATCTGTGGTAGCTCATCTGATGTACTTGTTCATATATTGGTCTTGCACAGACATCTCTTGTGTACAGAATATTTATGCCAGTGGAGAAAAAGAGTTAGAGGGGTGGCTCTGGACCTCAAACACTTCGGATCACATATGCAGGACTTAAAATCCAATATTCTGAAAATCAGGTTTGTTGCAGTATTATTACCAGTGTGGCAGCTGCAAATTAAATGTCAGCTTTTTATTTTAAATATATAAAGTAGATACAGTTGGGAGACATCTGGAAAGCAGGAAGTATATAAACACTCTAAGTTAGCTGCGTGCGTGTTACTGCAACTTGCAAAACTAATGTATTCAAAACTGCAGTGCCATCTTCTGGAGTGTGGTCATGATTCTGACCTTTAAAGAAATACCATTCTACTCATAGGTGATGCCACAGATTACAATAGTTTCTGGGTTTTCTTCTTCTTTTGTTTTCTTTTTTTCCCCCTAAAGTATACGACCCACTTCTGAGGTCTCCACATTCATGCCGTTTCTTCAGAAGTACATGCTTTCAATAGCCTATTGAATATAAACTTCAAGTTTTATCCTTTTTCCTTTATATATTAACTAAAAAGTGAAAATTGTGAAATTGTGAAAAAATACAGTTTGCTATTAGATAACAGGAACAGCATAAAAATCCATTCAAGCAGTCTAGCGCACCTTGGAATCACAAATTCACTTTCCAGCACTTGGAATAGGAGTTAATCTCTAATGTTTTATTTTATAGATCTTAAAGATTTCCATTGAAAAGACATTCATTGAAACTAACTATTATAGCAGAATATCCTTAATATATTCTTGCATTTTCTTTTACATCCCTGATTTCCTGAGGTGAAACCTCAAACACTTGTAATTTTTGGAGGGTCTGATGAGATACTGGAGAATTGTCCTGCCTTATATTTAACACTTTTTTGTCTTTTGTTTCCATTATTACATTCCCTCTGTGAAAAGCTGGCTTTCTGGTATATTATTTTTAGGTCACAACAAGAAACATGAAAGGGGAGGACTACAACCAAATCAAGGACAATTTAAGAATTATACATGACTTAAATTATTCAGGAGAAAGCTAATTATGAAGATTAGTTTTTTTTATTTCATGGATCCAGAAATTCAACATCTAATACGAACGTCCCCGTGTGTTAAAATCTGACAAGAAAATAGAGTCTATATAATTCCACTTATACCAAATGTTATCCCTGCCAGCACGACTGCTTTGAAGGGGGCCCATGGTAAAGGCTTCTGTGAGAATGCACAGAGCATGGGGAATAAGCACGAGGAACAGCAGATGTGTGCATGGCTGCAGGGCTGTGATGTTATTGGTATCACTGAGACATGGTGGGATAAAACAGATATGTGTGTGTGTTCAAGGCCAGCGTGTCCTGGGAATTACTGAAGGAAGTTTCTCCTCTCTTGGGTCACAGAACAAGGAATAGAGGCTGGAAAAGACTGTCCTCAGTCACAGAAGAGATGGTTAGATGGGACCTGCATAAGTCTCTGCTCTAAACTCTTGCTAAAAACAAGGTTACTACCAAGCTACATCAGGTTAGCTGGGCTTTCTCTAGCCAAGTCTTGAAAACCTCCAGGGATGGAGATTCCACTACTTCTCTAGGTGACTATTTAAAGAAATGTCCAATCTAAGTTACTTAACTTGCAACTTGTGGTTGTTGTCCCTTGTATTTTCTGCCACAACCAAAAAGTTTCTTTTCAACTCCTCTTCAAGTGGTAGTAAATGGCTGTGTGTTTACTTGCCACTTTACTTCCTGTTTCCCAAACTAAACAAGCCCAGCTCTTTCAAACATTCCTCATAAGCTGTCTGCTCTGTCATGGTAGTATTTTTGTTTGGTCTTCTGCAGCTTTCTGACATCCTCTTAAAATGGGCTGTCAAGTCCTATACCCTTCCATCGCAAGCCACCATGCAGTAGATGGCCAGTTCAGAAGGGGCTAAAGAAAACCTCTTAAAAGTGCCTGAAACTATGTTACTCCTTGCTGTAGGAATGCAGCTTTGGGAGTGCAGTAGAATCAATTGCAGGATATGACAGAGGCGAAATGGAATATATATACAACATAGAGAATACAGTGAAAACACAGAGAAGATAACAAAAAAAAAAAAAAAAAAAAAAAAAGGTTTAAAAGACAGTCACAGCCCCTATCAGAATGGGAACAAAGAAAGAACAGACAGGAATTGCTCCAGTATTGTGACCCTCAGTTAAGGACACTGTTCCAGATTACCACTAATTAAGACCCGACAACTTCCTTTCTCTTTGGTGGAGCGAAAGCACTGCTTTTTGAGTTGCCATTAACTATATTTTGTTACTACAGTCTCAGCAATCCTATTATCTTTTCCTGTATAATTGGTTTTGGTAAATGAGAATTTTAAAGAGCAGAGGATGTGTCTGTGTTTTCTGCTCCAGCCTTTTTACATGACAGAGTAACTGATACTGCAGCACTGAGTCAGAGTAAGCTCAGTGGCAATACCAGTAGTCCCTGTTTAGTATTCAGTGTGAAAACATCAAGTCTGTGAGTGCTGCTGCTGTGCCTTCAGATGCCACTGCTTCTGCCTCCATGCTGCTACCTGAGAATGAAAAAATCACCAAAGACCCATCACTACGTTTCATTCTTCTCCACGAGCCGGCCAGGTGTCATGGTGTGTCTGATAATCAGTCAATGAAAAGTTTCCAGAAGTCCTGCATTATGTTGAGAAATGCCTTACAATAGTAACATGAAACTTTCCCTGGAAATTGTGGTCTAGCTACAGACAGTCACAGAATGCAAATTAGAGATAAAGAGAAAACTTAATTTTCTGGGAAGTTAAATAAAGTGGGTAACAATATTAACCATATCTTAACAAAATTAAATTGTAAATAAATAATACATGGAAACATATCTTATATCTTATAGTCCTTTATGAGTCTCATTACTACAGATCATTAAGAGAAATTACTGCTTCTGCATATGAACAACACATTAAGATTTTTTTACTTGTTAACATTCATATTAGTTATATAGGTATGGGAAAGAGACCTTATATCACCACAAATCATCCTTGACTTTTAAGCTGCATTTTTTCCCCAAGTTTTTCCTACATTAACTCCTTCAGATTATTGTTTTACTATGTAGTTTCATGGACTTGTGTGATTATTTTTGTAAACTAATTGTACAATTTATTTCTGGCCATAATTTCTGTGTTTTGAGCTGACTTGACTGAAATGAAGAACTGACAATTCATCGCATTTAAGGATGTATTGTCTCCATCTTTTGGAATTATAATTCTTGTCTAGTTTTCAAATTGTCACATACTGTTTCCTTAGCAAACTGCACAATAAGCAAAATATTATAGTGAAACTTATTAAAAGAAGTTTAGGGCTCCTATTTCAAAAAAGGAAATATTGTTCTTAAATATACATAACGTTTTCTATATTAGATAGAATGGCAGGCTCTTTTACAGAACATGCCCTATTACATGGCTCACTAGAGAGGGTCTAATGTAATATACATATTTCAGATGTATTTTTCATTTAGAACCAAAGGATTAAAGCTAAAAACATTCTCAAAGCAAATCAGGTAGTAAGTTTATTTTGTATTAGCCCATAGAATCATAGAATCCTATCATTCTAGTTCATAGCTATTTAGAAATTCTGTGTGTTCTCTGCAGCTCATACCCAATTCAAATGTTGGGAAGATGTGAGTTTATTTTATTCCAGACTGAAAACAAAATTTTTATACAAGTCTGTATAAATAATTGAAGTATTGAAATAAAAGAATACTTCTGGAGGAATTTTCATATGATACTGTCACACATACCTCTGCCGTATCATTCTAGCAACAGTTTGTGCAGGAAATGGTAGAAGAAGGAATTACAGAAATGGCAGGAAAATAAGAATAACCTGAGTTTTCCTTGTGATGCAAGGTCGAAAGAGCATTCTAATGACTCTTCCTTATCAAAGGCTTGTTTAACTATTACGAATACAGAAAGGACACTTCGATGATACTCAGTTTTGATGTCAAGAACCTCTTCCCAGGTAGGAAACTGGCATGAAAAAAATTGGGCAAGCACAGAGATGCTTTAATTCTAAAGACAACGACACATTCAAATGCTGTTCAACAGGTGCAGTTATGCTGTCCTTGCCAAGTTGAAGTCTTTTATGTCATGTCTTTCAGACTGGTTCACTAACCTTAAACTATTGTTTTGGAAAGAAATATGAGGTAGTTTTATACGTGATTCTTCAAAAGCACACAGACCTCCTGAGGAGGAGGAGTTGCTCTTTGTAGCAGAGAGCAGCTGGAACAGGTGGAGTTCTGCCTAGGGACAGAAAATTAGGGCTCCCACACGAATATCATCAGCAAAGGGAAAACTAGGGAATGCCAGGAATGTCCCAGTGATGAATGGGGCAGAATCCCTGTTGACAAGAGACATGGAAAAAAATGAGGTACAGAATGTCTACTTAACCTCTTCATTTTTTCTGGCAAGAGTTGCCATCAGGAATACCAGGATACTTATATCTGTTGGAAAGTCTGGGGGACTGTAGACTTATCCTCAATAGAGCAGGATCAATTTAGGAAACATTTAAATGAACTGGACATGCACAAGTCCATGAGACCTGACAGGATGCACCATTGAGTACTAAGGGAGTCAGCATTACAAGGACACTCATTATCATATTTGAAAGGTCATGGTGATGGAGGAAGGTTCCTGAGTACTGAAAAAAAAGCAAATGTCACTCCTGTCTTCAAGAAAGGCAAGAAGGAAGATCCAAAGAACTGCAGTCCAGTCAGCCTCACTGTATTACCTTGAAAGGTGATAGATCAAATCTTCCTGGACATCATTTCCAGCCATATAAAGAACAAATCAGTTATTGCAATTAGTCAGCAGAGATTTATGAAAGACAAATGCCTGAAAAACCATCCTTCTATGATGAGATGACTGTCTCAGAGGATGAGAGCAGTGAATGTTGTTTATCTTGACTTTAGCAAGACTTCTGACACTATCTCCCATGACATCCATAATTCTGCCTTCTCTAAAGTAATTTCTTCTCCCTCTCTCAAATACATATATCTATATATCTATATCTCTATATATATACAGGTACTGAGATTTTATCCATAAGTTGTGGAAACTATTTCCTATTAAAATAATTTTGCTTTTTTTTTTTTTCATATTGCCACTTGCCCTCAAAACTGAATATTAATCTGTGAACATATGTGTCCTGGAAATTGACAGAAATTATAGACTATATATTTTTTTTTCCATAGGCACAGTGTGGCTTTTAGCTCATATTTATATTTGCTGTTAGCACATGGAAGATGTGTCAGAAGATCTGAGGATTAGGATGGCAAAATTAAGTTGATAACAACAACAGAAAGATGCTAAAAAACCCATATTTGAGTGAAATGTACAGGCATTAGTGTAGTATGAGTTTGCCAGTAACACCCAAAAACAGAGCAACGCTGACTTATCATACAGGATTACTGATACTGAAACATCAATAAGAAGCAAGCAGTCTTTTTTAAATGAATATCTGTCTAATAATCTTGTATCTGAAAAAGTGAAAGCTGCAATAACTTTGGTAATTAAGGAAGAGTCTTCTATGTTCAAACACTGCAGTTCTTTTTGTTTTGTATCATAAAAACTGGCTTGTACTCTTCCACATCACAGATGTTATATTCATATAATGATCCCACATGCCGCATTATGCAGATGACTTTGTTACACTTAACACATTGACTGAAACATACACATCTCAGAAAACCTCAGAAGAAACACTTTTTTTCATTTGGAAACTTCTAAAAGTGACATTATAATCAATGGAGTGAGAAATATGGAGGAAGTGCAGAAAATTGGAAAGTTTTAAGAGGTTGTTGCTTTTGAGATAGTAGAAAATAGTCTAGCTCTCCTGACCTTTATCTTAGAAGTTATAAGGAGATCAGCAGTGTGGAAAACCAGAGAATGCATCCGGAGATGAGTTTTAGGTGCCAGATGAGAGAGAAGCAATTATTGGAATCAGTAATGGATCTGGAAACAGTAGAATGTTTCCACAGAACAGCATGATTATCAATGCAAAAACACAGCAGTATTTGCATTTAGCTTTGTGAATGGGTGTCCAAGATATTTCCACTTGTTTCCCTAAGACTAGTTCAGTCATCTGGACAGTGTTAGTGGGGAGAGAACTTGCGGTACAATGGAGGAGAGTTAGGAAACTTTATTCTAGCAAGTATCAAATCTCCATTTAAAACTGAAGTTGAAAATTGAAACAGAACTTTCTAATATCAAATATCACATTTCTCAGCTCTTAGAAAGGAATGGAACATAGTGAAAGGAATGCAGTGACACTCTAGCTTCCATCCATGTAACTTTTCAACAATTTCTATAATTCATATAAATTATCATCAATCTTGTTAAAAAAACCAACATACTTTTACTTTGTTGACCATTAAAAGCACAGAGCCTAATAGGCATCTGAAAGTCAACTTGCAGATACAGTCAACATTGAAAATTACATATCTTCATAGCCTAGTTCTGGATACACTTTCAAAGGTGTTTTTAATTTAAGATCCTTACTTTCTACTTGTGGCAGAGAAATTTGCAGATACTGAAACAAAGAAAGTTTACCCAACAGTCTAAGTACTGTTCAGTTGGTTTTCTTTATTCACAGCACCGGACGCACAGGGACAGCTCCTCCAAAAATGTGCTCACTTTCCAGGGTAAGGTGAGAAATATATATTCTGCTGATAATTATGTGTAATATTTCTAAGAAACAGTTTACATATTCATTAGTGTCCCGAGAAATCATTTACATAAGTGTCCACCCATTATCGCATGCTTGTTAAGTCCATTAGGGTCTCCTGGGGGTCGTTTACTTCATCCTTGAATCTTCCTCACAGGAACTTTTGGCCAAGTTCTGTCTCTTCTCCTGTTTATCTCTGCTGACTCCACAGTAGAATTGGTTACAGTAGGCATCCCTAGTCACAGTTGAATGGCTTCTTTCTTCTTCAAGGACTTTCGTATTTCTTCCCTAAAACTACAGATACACTCACACAAAAAGCTTTTACAACTCACTAGCAGTAGGCCCAGATGAGAGATTTACACCCTACAAGCATTTAACTATTTGAAGTCAGAGTTTGGTTAATGCTGTTTCAATACAAGTAGCTGAAACAAGAGCATCTAATAAAACCTAACAATATTGTGCATTTTTGCCTCTCTTGTTCAGTACACTTTAGAATTGGTAATATTCAGTAAGGAGGTCATAGGTATACAAAGAATTTGGAGTACCTGTCTTTTCTTGGACCAACAGGAAAGCTTAGAAAGATGGTTGAGATTTACATAATAATTTATTTGAGTAGAACTACAGTTCTGGCTCTTCTGAGAGATAACTGAGGCATTTAGTACATAACAAGGAATAGTGGCTATTTCATAAAATCATGGAATCAGAATCATAGAATAGTTTGGGTTAGAAGGATCATCCAGTTCCAACTCTCCTGCCATGGCACCTCCCACTAGACCATGTTGCTCAAAGTCCCATCCAACATTTAACACTTCCAATGAGGGGAATTTCTCTGGACAACCTGAGCCAGTGTCTCAGCACCCTCACATTAAAGAATTTCTTCCTAGCATCTGACCTAAATCTACCCTCTTTCAGCTTAAAACCTTTCCCCCTCACCCTATCTCTACACACCCTGTAAAAAGTCCCTTGCCAGCTTTCCTGTAGGCCTCATTCAGGTACTGGAAGGCTGCCATAAGGTCTCCCCACAGCCTTGTCTTCTCCAGGCTGAACCAAACTCTCTCAGATTACAGCCATAGCAGAGGTGCTCCAGCCCTCTGACACCTTTGTGGCCTTTCTCTGAACTCACTCCAACAGGTCCATGTCCTTCCTGTGCTGGGGGCCCCAGAACTGGACCCACCACTTCACATGGGGTCTCACTAGAGTAGAGGGGAAGAACCACCTCCCTTGACTTGCTGGTCAAGTTTCTTTTGATGCAGTCCAGGACACGGTTGGCTTTCTGGGCTGCAAGGTCACATTGCCAGGTCTTGTTGAGCTTCTTATCAACCACCACATCCAAGTCCTTTTTTCTCAGGATTATTCTCAATCCATTCTCCACCCAGCCTGTATTTGTGCATGGGATTGCCCTGATCCAGGTGCAGAACCTATGGTATTTCATAAGGTGGGCATAGGCCAACCTCTTAAGATTATCAAGGTCCCCCTGGATGGCATCCCTACCCTCCAGCTTGTTGACCTCACCACACACTTTATTGTTGTTGGCAAACTTTCTGAGGGTGCACTCAGTGTAATTGCCCATGTCTTCTATAAAAGTGTTAAGCAGAACCAGTCCCAGTACTGACCCTTGAGGAACATCACTTGTCACAGATCTCCATTTGATATTGAGCATTTGACCTCAACACTTTGAGTGTGACCATCCAGCCAGCTCCTTACCCAACGAATGGTCGACACATCAAATCCATGTCTCTCCAATTTAGAGACCAGGATGTCATGTGGGACAGTGTGGAATGTTTTGCACGGGTCCAGGTAGATTACATCAGTTGCTCTTCTCTTATCCACCAACACTGGAGTCCTGCCCTAGAAAGCCAACACATTTTTCAGGTATGATCTGCCCTTAGTGAAGCTACATTGGCTGGCACCCATCACCTCCTCACTTTCCCTGTACCTTAGCATAGTTTCCAGGAGAATCTGCTCCATGATCTTGCTGGGCACAGAGGTGAGATTGACAGACCTGTAGTTCACTAGGTCTTTTTTTGTCCTCTTTAAAAATGGGGGTTATATTTCCCCTTTTTCAGTCAGTGGGGTCTTCACTGGAGCAGCATGACTTCTCAAATATAATGGATAGTGGTTTAGCAACTTGCTCTGTCAGGCTCCTCAGGACCTATGGATATATCTCACCAAATCAAATGGACTTGTGCACCTTAATGTTCTCAAACCTGATCTACCCTTACCACTGGTGGTTCTTCATTCTCTCGGTCCCTGATTTCATATAATTCACACTGCCTAATATGATGTACATACAGTGTGATTACAGCATCTTATAATATGGCCATGGACCTAAGGTCTTTCTCCAGTTCAGACAATAGGTTCACCCAGCCCTGCAATCTGCATGCTTTATTGTGCGTGTATAACAAGATTTTAAAAGAGATTACAAAAGTTTTGTTCCATAAAGAACATTTCTGGCAAAGAAACGATGTAACAGGTGCTCAGTTCTGAAAAATAAGAAGATTAAGTTAAACTAAAGTTATAAAAACAGAGGTTCAAGTTGGAAAAATCAAAGTATTAAGGTTTTTTTACAAACAACATACACAAGCGCAAGCATTTTTATGAAATGCAGTATGGCTACTTGAGGTACAAAACTGAGGCTGATTTTTCTCTAGAACTGGAAAACACTGGAAAATTTTGCACGAGAATTGGCCTGATGCTCATAAGACACAATGCTGGATATATTTGGCCTGACTGAGGTGACTACATTTTTAATCACTTTGGAAAGCTCATCTGTTATGTATATTTTTATTAGTACATTATATTATAGTGAGTCCCAGAGAATGTAAAATGATAAATGCACAATTATTATCATTGATAATGATATGTGTATCATTTTTCACTATCCTGTGATTCAGGATAGTCACAATCTGAAGAACATTAGTGCATTTCAAACACAAGCCTTGATAATCAGGCAATTCCTTGTTTTTTAGGCACCAATAGCCTGGACTCCATTCAGATCAAAGCTCAGTTGGAAATAAAATAAATGTATTTCAATTATACACTTAATTTCAATTTGCTTTGACTTCTGCAGCATGTTTCTTATTTTATTACTGTAGCTACTGAAGTGCAAAAACACCTGAAGTTGTAATTTTCACTGGAAACCTGAACACCAAGGCAGACAAAATGTTCTGCTCCAAATAGGGGCTTAAACCCCACAGCGTTCTACATTCAAGTGTTCTGAAATGGTACAACATCTTAAAAGGAGAATGCAGAATTCCTGTTCTTATGATTCTGTTCAATCTTAGATTGAGTTTTATGTTGACAATTCTATTTGGATTCATAAAAGGAAATAATATGGAAAAGAAACAAGAAATTAAGAACAGGTTATAGCAGAAGGCCAAAGGCATCAGAAGAGAGGGGTAGTGTTACAAGCCATTGTATCCATGATCCACCAAGCTATAATTCTATTTAAGCACTGGAATATCTGTCCATAACAGTCTTAGGAGACATTTCTTGTAATTATTCAACCAGTTAACTTCCTCTATAGCTCTTTTTGAAGCTTTCCTGTTATTGTAAGTTATTTTATCAGTATGGGTGCATCTGCTTTTATAAATGATCAAAAAGCCATGACTGACCTGACCTTGTGTTGGCAGTAGCCTTGCTGCAAGTCAGAACTTGGATGACCCATCTGCAATGGTTCCTTCTAATCATGGAATGTCAAGGATTCAATGAAATGTGCCTGAGCACTGTCAGCTGCTGCTGACACTGGTGCTATCCAAGAAAATTAAAACGAGCAGTGGTAATGACTGGAAGGAGACCAAGGGTAGGAATGGGACATCCAATGCTTCAGATACCTCTCTATTTATTTAAATGGCTCACTATGGCTCAGAATTCCTGTTTGATTAAATCAGAGAGGAAAATGCCTGCAATTAGTTAGTACTTAACCCAATTACCAAATCCAATAGAAACAAAGTAAATTTCCCTTGGAGAACTGAGTCCCTGTCCATTGCCCAGCTGTTCATGCTTCAGTTAAAGGAAAGGAAGAAGTGCAATTTGGTGATTCTGAAGAGTAAACTGGTCTTTAACTTCTTGTGTTCCAGTTTGCCATTGCAGAATAAAAACTGTGGCAAATGTAATTTGAACAACAGCATACTTTGGGTTGGATTTTTAATCACGTCTTCTGAAGACAACCTTGAGTTTTGTAACAAGTATGAATCAAATGCAGCCCAATAACAACATAAATTCCTTTTTGGAAAACTTGATAACACACACTAAAAACGCCAGATACATTTTCATACAAATGAAACTGTGTTAAAAATATTTTCAACCCTTCTGTTCTTATGAATACAGGTACCTATTTACTTAAATTTACTACAGTTTCTGTCAAAAAGCAAAGACTGCAACCATTCATGAATGCTTAATATTCTAGGCAACCACCAAAACACAACTTCTGACAGCTTCACCACTTTTAAAACAACCTTTACAGAAAGGCATGCCTGCTAATACTTTCAGTACCTGATGTACCCAATGAAATGCAAATGCTCTGGTTTCTGGTCTCCTCTGCCTGTCAGCCATGACCTTTAAAGGTGAAATTTAAATCAGCAGTGCTTTTCAATAAAATTATCAATATTATCTTACATTATCCTAAAAGATCAAGAACTGTTCCTTCTCCTAATTTATAGAAGTGTAATTTGTCGCACAGAAATATTACAAGAGCTGATGCAGAAAGAACAGATGTTTAAAGTGGGATCGAAAATTAACTACTGAAGTCAATACTGAAATCAATAAAAGTACCTGGAAATATTTTTAGTTGTATACCGAATTTGCATACAACTGACCTTTTATTTTCTGGTCAATTTTATGTCTGTAGATGTAGATCACACAATTCAGCTAGTCAAAGGTACAGCTGTATAATAGCCACTAGGTACTGGTGCTAATTACACCTGTAAGTAGTTCTACAGTGACTTTTCATAAACATCTTTGAAAGGTAACCTATATATAACTTAAACAGAAAAAAATTAATAATCAGGTCGGGAGAACTGAGCTTCTCTTCCCCCATTTTATCTATTGGCATTTCTGTCCAGTGAATTTGTTAAGGCATGGGTACTAGAAGCTCAGTTGATAATCTCTGCAAACATTTATTCTTTCCATAAAACCAATTTCCCAATAATTCATATTTATATGTAAAGTCTATCATATTTTCCTATATACTTGACTGCTGGAACAGTGTCCATACTAAGTCCCTCTTTTGTACATAATTTTGCCATACCCTAGACCCAAATAGTGATGATATAACAGCAAGAATTATACTGTATTTTCCACAGTTTTAGTACTTTCTGCTTTAAAGGTGTCACAGACATTTTCTTGGCATTACATCTAAATTCTACATATTTTTCTACATAGCCTATCTACTTGTTTTTTATATTTTCTAAAATTGGAAATATTAAGGTTGAGAAGGGATATGATTACTGTCTATAAATGCATCATCAGAAGCACAAATTTTGGGATGAGAAAAAAAACAACCCACACTTAAGCTAAAGGACATTTTTTGGCACAGGAACAAATAGTTCTCTGTTAATGAATAAATGCATGCTTGAACCTTGAGGTTTGATTCTACTTGAGAAGTGAGTTCTGAAACAGCTTTTAAAGTGACATAAGGAAGAAAACACATAATTGGTGTTTAAAATGGAGTTTCTGTCAGTGTATGAAAGAGATCGGTAGTGTGGCAGTCTGCAAGATGAGGAATCTGGTCTCAGTGAGTCCAGGGGCTCCTTCCTAGTGTATGTTCCTACCCATTTTGACAATAAAATTTAGCAAGAAACCTTTAGCCACTGAAGCACTAACACTGCAAAACATGGAAGGCTTTTCATAATGGGTGACAATTATCTTTCTTTTTAACCCAGTAAAAAACTGCTTTATTACACAGAATTTACTCTCATATTAAAAGTATTATCTTCTGGCATTTTCCATCCTGACTGACATTAAGCAACACCAGTAGAACCAAGGTGAAAATAATTTTTCCTTAGTGTAAATATTTTTAGATGAAATGTGTGTCAAAATCGAACAAATACATCACTGAAGACAAGCATTTGAGAGAAAGGAAAAGTATTCTTCTTATTTAAACGTTCTGTACTAAACATCTTCCCTAAATGCAAAAAGAATTGTCTCAAATTACCAGGTGGTGTTGGACTACAGACATGTCACTGCAAACTGCCTGGGGAACAACCTGGGGTAGAACTTCAAATGAAACTTACTTCTGAACCTTGTGTTTCAACAGTATATTTATTTTACTTGATCAATTTGATTAATTTAATTTTGGGTGAGCCCTTCTCTCCAGTAAGAATCTGATATTGCATCTTTATCTTTATTCAGGAATTTAAGGGGGGAAATGGGCTGAAACTTTATATCTTACTTTAGCTTTCAACCCTAACCTATCTACTACTTTGCATTCAGGAGTGTCCTGCCTGGTAAATTGCAGAATATAAGATCTCTTTGTTTCAATTGCATACATGAACACTAGTTACTTTAACAATTATTTTTTATTTTTATTAATTTTTTTATGTTTTGCCATTTAATATGAGAAAGCCTTTAAGATGCTCTACACAAAGCTTGCTCATTGTTCATGTGGTCCAGTTTTTTTGGAAGCAAGAAAAGGAGGCTGCAGTACAACCAAGATCAAGATACTTAAGGTACACTGCTGTTTATTGCTTCAGTTTTCTCAGACAGGATGTCAAAACTTGGCAGTGGTCTGATCACTACTAAATACTGTAATTTTGAAAGTCATGCTGTTAATTCACATTGCTGGAGTTGCTGCTGAGGCCTTTCTATGCTATTAGACTTTGTACTGTTGGGTGTAATAAACAAATCAAACGGAAGTTGTACATTTGATCTGTGAGATATTTTAAATCAATATAAACCTCCAAGAAAAGGAATTAATTCAACACGTGTAAACAATCAGAGAGGACTTAATTAGCAGAGGTCAGAATAAGAACCACTACATGATTTCTAGATGCTCTTGCTTTCCTTCTCTTTGCAGCAAATAGAATGTCACTGATGGGAGGAAAAAATAGGTGACTAGAAGAGAAGTTGGCTCAAAATGCGGAGTCTTGAGAGAGCATCTGAGAGACTCTTTAAAAGCTAATGATTACTGGAAATTTTTTACTTGATTGTGCAATATTTCCTGTCCTAAAATATATATTTAAAAATTATTTTATATATTTTAAAATATATATTTTGCTTGTGGTCTTTCCAATACTATTGCATACTTATTACATTGCTTTTGTCTATTATGTTAGAGAACACATTGACTTTGATTGCTTCCACCTATAATCCTCCACTGGAGCAATTAATTAGCTGCTGTGAACTTCCCTTGCAAATTATTACTGTTGGTTTCAAACTGCAGTTAAGGAAGCAATATTTTGGGGGCAGGAATTTCATGTCACAAGAAAGTCTTCTTATTTAATATTTTATTGATTTGTGTTCAACTAAATTAGCAGAAAATGACCTGGCACATTCACATGTAAGGATGTGAGGGTGTCATGAGACTTTTTCCTGTGTGAGTCTAGGAACTACTAGTAACTGTACCAGCTAATGTTACAACAGAGTTTAATACCAAACTCACTATCTGATGGTCATTAATCTGATTAGGTAAACATACATGTCTTGGGTATTTGAGAAGATTGGAGAAGTAAACTCTTATTGGTATGCAGCATTTTTGAATGAGCAAAAAGAGGCACAGAATAGCATAGCAAATTCACCATTTTGATACCCAGCTTCCTGGTCACTGAATAACTAGATCCCAAGCTCTGAATTTCAGTCAACACCTTCTTTTCTATAAAGAAATACAATCTATCTCACTAGGCCATGCTGTCTTACAACATATTAGTGGCTTCAGAGACCAGAGAGAGTAAGAGCAACAGATGAAACCTAATACAACTTCATACAGTTATGAGAGTCCTGGAGTAAGAGCATGTGCCTGGCAGACAGAAATTCCCAGGCCTTCCTAAATTCTGACTTCCTCTGTACAGGTAAGCACAATTAGTACCCACAGCTTCCTTAGTCAGTGTACCCGCCAACTGTATTTTCAAAGTAAATAAATGTAGTTTCAAGTCAGTGACCATTTCTACACCAGCACGGAGTTAATTCATCTAGAGAATCAACACACCAGCCACACAGGCTATGAAGCAATAGCAAAGCAGGCAACTTGTATGCTTGTCTAAACTGTGCTATCTAGGTGTGAGGAAAGTGCCATTTTCGCCTCCTGCAGATGCAGCATTCAGCCATCATTTAACTTACTGTGGTTAATTTATTGAGAAAAAAAAAAAAAAAAAAAAAAAAGTAATCTTTTATGCTGCTGTCAAAAATAGCCCTTGTTATTTTTTGAACCCTCAGGCACCAGGACTGCTTGCTTCCCTGTTGATGACAGTGTCATAATGCATCAAAATCTGGGTCTGGTTTTGCCCCTTTTCCCTTGCTTTGAAATCCTTGCCCTTTTAGCTATTGAAAAGAAGGAAAGGACTAAGAGGCAAAGGAAAAATCTACTAAAAATTTGATTAATGGTATTTATATTTGTTTCACACATGGCCAAGAACCAGTTGCACACAGAGCACATTTAATGTCTGGCTGAGTAAGTGCTCATTTACATTTATTCCATTTAGGTCATCCTTCATATCAGCAGTGTGCCTCTGTTGTGATTGAAATGCCAGGCTTGAATACAGCAGTATTAACATGCTGGGTGTGGAAAGGGGAGAATAGGGTGCTTTATCATATGGTCTCATTTTTATTTGTTTATTATTTCAATATTCATGATGGGCTGACAAGTTTATGAGTTCAATTCTGGGGGTGAAAAATATAAAAGGGGCTTGTGGGAACATAGATCTTGAAAAGATTTCACTTTCAGATTTTGCAGACACAACTTATACTCATCAACACCCCCATATAAATGATCAACCTTTAAAGCCCACAGGGATGGTTTCAAGCTTCACTCTATTGGAGCAACATGTCAGCCAGAGTGTCATTAGTGAAAAGATAAAAGTGATGCAGTTAGTTACGTTTGAAGGTCTCAGGACTGAAAGGAACAAAATAAAAATTATAAATGCTGCAGCTGGAGATACCAAGACTAGAATTCACCATCTTTCAGAAGTACAAGGTGAAAATGGAGAATGTGATAATATGATAAATGGAACTGATCATATCTGTGACAGTCTTTTGATTTTCAAAATCCCAGTGAGCTTGAATTTTGCTGATAAAGCTTGCTATAATTACTTCATGTCATTCAAAATCTGTGCAGCACAAGATGGGAGAAGGCTGCAGGTGATATTGTTATGGAAAACAAAGGCTTGTGAGCTTTCTGATCACTTCTGCATCCAAGATGACAGGAAAAAACAAGCTGCGACTGATAGGATTTGCACTGACAAGTATTTTTTTATGGATTTTTATGATCCTGGGATTTCATGAACTTTCAAACAGCTTTTGGAAATAAGGCTCATGTATCTTTTAGACACACCACCTTTCAGAGAGATTTAACATCTTCAGTTGAGTGAGGGAAATACATATTCTCCAGAATTAAGTAAATTCTACTACAAGTTTTTAAGTCCTGCGTTGTTTGCTACTGTGATTCAACCTCTATCTTCTAATCTTTATTTGTTGAAGTATGACTTTAAACCTGTGGTTAGAGTAAGCAGGAGCACATGAGAACAGTCCCTTCTCCATGAAAACCTAAAAAACCAGGGATTTCTGGATGTTCCATCTGTGACCATCAGATCTGCTCAGCAGCCCTTTAAATCTGAGTTCTTTGTGCAGGGCAGGCTGATAGAGTTGGCCAGAGCAGGGAGTGAGGGAAGACAGGCTAACCTGAGTAACATAAGAGGGGCTATCTTTCATCTTGTGCAACATCACTCAGATCCTTTGATGATCCAGAAAAGGCTGAGTGAAATGGGATCAAAATGACAAAGGGCCTCCTCTGTCTCTTGGGTGAAAGGCACTGTGCTGAGGGGCCAGCAGCTCCCACTTTCCCAAGGGTTGCCTCCTGCTAGAGAGGAAGAAGCATCTTGTGTGTACAAACCTCTCAACAAAATAGCAGGGGGATTTGTATTGTTAACCTGGAGCCTTAATCTCATAGGTTTAGGAGGAAGTGGGGTAACTACAAATAAAAACAAAGTAGTATATAATTTCTGGGATAGGCTAAAGTATCTAAATAAATTTATTTCTGGGACATTATGGGAAACCCAAGTCAGAATGAGTGACTGCACCTGACTGCTGCATACTAGCAGTTAAAGATTCCAAGATCTCTGAATTCTAGCAGAAGGAAGGAAAAAGGATAAAAGCCAGATTCTGCTCTAAATTTCATTCTGCATCTTCTTGATCAATTTATTCCTAGTGGGAATTTTGAGAGAAAAAGAAACTCAAAATGCAGAGCTTCTGTGAGTTAGAACCCTACCAGAAGTACTGTCTCAAGGAGCTTTATCATCACTCTATAAAAAAGAGAAATGGACTTACCCTCTTCTGTTAAATGATAACACATCTTTTCTGTGATTAATTCAGAGAGGGCAGAAAGAGCAAACCCTGCAGCACTGCTATTGTTTATTCCCAGATGCAGCAGTAGTCAGTTCTTTTGGATGTAAAAAAAAGAACAGCAATCCTTTAAGAGCTAATTAAACAACCTCTGCAAAACACAGATTCTGGAAATAGCAATTAATGTGGAAAGAAAGAATATTTCTTCCTTTGTTCACCTTAAACAGACTGCAATAAATTTGGCCAACTCTGCTGCCATGGTGGTCACTTCATCTGGTAAATGTATAAAAGATAGAATGGCTCTGGCAGAAAAACTGGTGTGTGGAATAATTATCTACACCTATTAATGGAGCCTTTTCTTCTAAATAATTAGAATTCCCTGCAGTAAAAAAAAATAGCTTACATGCAACTGTTGTCTGTTTATTAACCATAGGGTAAGATTGCAGAGGACTTCCTTGGATGATACAAGGGGTAATATTAAAAATGTGAGAAAGTTCACCAAGCCTGGTCAGATTTGTCATAATTGGAAGTCCAGTCATGCTGTCACCATGGCACTTGGCCTGCAAGGAATCTGTGAGATTTTGAGCATGTGCCTCTGTGCATTTCACATGGAAAACAAGTGTCATCTCCTCTGGAAAATACCACAGCCTTCACAAGCGTGGTGACTAAAAGGGATTTTGTTTTAAAGAGAAAGGTAAAATATTGGAATAAATCATGTTCTAAGCAGGATAAGTGTGAAAAGGTAAAAAGGGGAGTTTCTCAAAAAGCAACAACACAACAAAAACCCAAACTTTTTTATGCTAACATAAATTGGAAATTACATACATTGGCATATTAATAACTCAAAATATATGTGTAAAACACATTTAATATGAGGGGTTTTTTCCCCTCAACTAGAGCACCAAAGAAAGGGGGGGCAAAAATCTTCCTAGTCATCATGAAATATGAAGGCAGACCATATCTATTAGTCCGAATACTGCTACAGTGTGTTGCACCAATGATCACTGGTGTAAGAAAGAGACATTGCTACTAAATATCTTAGATACAGGCAGTGACATGAGCCCTTCTACTAATACTAAGATTAGAACTGGAATTTGCTCCCAGTCACTTCCTCAAGACTAGCTAATCAAATAGATAGACTAGAGACTGTCCAAAACTATCTTGAAATAGTTCAAAATTAAGATTCAGTACAAAGGTTCTCTGTGTAATCTCAAATTAAATTATTAATGTCTTATTTTCAGGCATTGCAGTATCTACTGTAATGCTATCTCCACCTCTCTCACTGCAGTCCCAATCACTCCTCTGTAAGCTATAACACTGATACAGAACACAAAACTGACTGGGGAGGTACACCATAGACAGATTTGGATGGAAACATTCCAGAAACCTTAAATCAGAAACTGTTTTATTTTATCTGAAGGCTACTCAGTCTGTAAACAAAGTCCTTGGCTTGGTAGAATTTGCCCAGTTTGACTGGCTAAAAACACCTAAACTTCAAATTCTGGGCATACTGAATGTGTATCTGTGTATGCATAAACACGTGTTACACAAATTATATGTGAAATACCTACTTTTTGGGGTTTGGGTTTTTTTGTTGGTTTTTTGGTCCTTTTTTTCATTGTTTGACTTTGACCTTTCCTCGGACACAAAGATATCTGGGGAATATATAAATGTTTCTTCAGGGTTATATTTTTAACTGTTGGCATATTGATCAGCTTTGTTTTCTTCTGCATCTAAAACAAGCTCTTGTTGCAATTCGTCTGTAACCACTTCAGACTAAGGTCCTTTTCAGCGCGGTACTCCAAAGCTTGTAATATCACCAAGGGCCACCAGAGGACAGTGTCACAGAAAACGACTAATAAGACACTTTTTTTTTGTCAATAGTTCCTTTCAATAGGTTATATGTATCAGTAGAAGAAAAATGTGTCTGCCTGACTGTCTTCCTGGGAATTATTTTCAAAGATTTCGACTAGTAATTATCTGACAAAAAAAAAAAAAAAAAAAAGTATGTCCTGGTTTGAGAGGTACCTGCTCCATCATCTGATGCAGAATCCTCTCCTTCCTCAGTCTTAGCCTCTGTTGCTTTAAGCTCTGGAGAATCCTCTCCTTCCTCAGCTTCAGCCTCTGTTGCTTTAATGAACTCTGGATATCTCAGGCGGTGGCTGGTAAAAATGGGGGAGCGTTTTGACTTGGCCTTGCTCCTGGTGACAGGATTAACTATCTTTGTAGAAGCAGTGGCAGCAGCATTGCCTGTGGGGGAGTGGCAGTGAGTGGAACAGCATCTCCCCCTACGTATCCACAACACACTATAAACATTCAGCAAAAACATCCCCACTGCAACAGTGCTATTCAGATCAAGAGCTGGGAGATTCAGCTTGAAAGAAAAAGGAGAGATAAAATTGAACCAGCTATTGCTGTTATCAGCATGGACTGTTCCATTCACTTTAGGAGTTGAACCTGCAGTGTAACTGTATACATACAGTACCCCCATAGAGAACAGTATCATCATCCCTAGGATCACCAGGCTGGTAATGATACGGTTGATTATGACTACGGTTCTATCAATAAACCACAAAAGAATCACAAGAGCAGCTACAAGGAGCAGAATGCCCTTGGCTGTATACCACATGTACAACTGCAGGTTTGGAAAAAGATCCAGTAGATTCATTGCAGCAAGTGTCTGTTCAGTTTTCAATCCGTCAGGAAACTCAGCAGAATTGTTTGCCATTGCCATCTGAGGGATTCCTCCCATCAGAGATGGAAATTTGGACACTCCCAATTGATGAAAATCTGTAATCTGGGCTTAAAATCGAGCCCCACGTTGGGCGCCAATAAATTGTTGTCACAGTTTGACTCAGGTCCGACAACAATGCTCTCGATCCCCCCTCCCCCCAACCCAGGTAGGGAAGGAGAGAGAGAAAAAGAGAGAGACTTGGCTGGATTGAAAACTAAACTACACAGCTTTAATTAAAACACTAATGAATCATACAAGAAAATATATACAATTATATACAAATATATTCAGGAATGGGCAAAAAACCTCTCGCCTCCCCCCACCCCAGCAACTCCCACAGCACTTCCCTGAACTGGGAAGAGTCCCGAGGAATCCCGGAGCTGCTGCTGGAGAAGGCAGAGAGTTATGGGGGTCACGAGAGATCAAGCCTGAGGATCGACGGTGATGGATGAACAGAGTCCTCCCTGGACGCCGGCCATGGACTGAAGATAAGGGGAGAAGAAGAAGGAAGGAAGTTGTCTTCTGTGATCTCTGACCTTCCTCTGAGCTTACATAGATATATGGAATGGAATATCTTTGGCCAATTTTGCCAATTTTGCTGTCCATCTAACTCAGCCTCCTACGGGGGGGTCACAGATCTCCCCACAGTGTCTGAGCTGGCAGAGTGCAGGTGTGGCCTTGAAGCCTCAGTAGTTAGAAAAACATTCCACTGTCTTATCAGCCTAGCAGAACACACTGTTGCTAGTTACAAGAAAGCTTACTGAAGGAAAAAAAAATCAGTAAAAAGGAAAATTGGCTTTATCCTGGCTCAAACCAGGACAAAGTAAAATGTCAATCATTGTAAGGAAAAGAAAACAAAACAAAGTCACTGTGTTTTTCTAATGCTAGTGCCTTGGAGCAGGAAAGTGCCTTGTCCAAGCTGCAGAAAATTGCACTAGCTGTGGCAGCCGTTTCACAGGTTTTTTTAATTCAACTTCCAGCTCAATAAAAGTCCATTCAAACATAAAAAAAATAAGAAAATATAAAACTTCGTCTTTCACTGAGAAGAAACAAGCAGCTCTTGAGACAATGAGAGAAAACAAATTGAGGAAAGTCAGGAGGACGCCTTACAAAAGAAAAAACTGCAGGAAAGTGCAGCTGAGCGAATGAACTGTGCACGAGAGGACAGAAAGCTGGAATAACAACCAAAACTGTTGGCCCAAATCTCCAAGTCTCTCTCTGATGCCAAATGTCTGAAACTTCTGAATTAAATAGTACAGAATCCCAGCCAATACAACCATCACCTGTTTGGACTTGACTGCAAATTCCCATCTGCTTTATTAAGCTGCCGTCATTCAATCTTTAGCCACGTACGTCTCTGCAGTTTTCTACAAATGGAAGACCCTCTATCTTGTTGAAGCCAAGGAATGTTACTAGCCAGGGCTGGCGACTGGGAATGGTAAGGACATGAATGCGTTCAGAAGCCCAGCAGATAAAGCAAAACCATTTTCAGTTTGACAGAAATCCTAACAATACCTGAGTTAGAATAATATAATGCTTAAGGTAATATCGCGTTAGTGTATCAGTGATTGAATAGTGGAATAGAGCGAGCTGAAATACCAGAGCTCTATGACATGTCTGAGAGAGTGCAGAAGTCACACTTCACAACTGATCAGGCAGCCAGAACTGGAAAATTAGAAAGTGCCTTGTAAAAACTCAGTAGACTGAAAAGCACAAAATCAGCAAGAATTTTAAATTGGCTGATTTCTCACCATATTGGTCATTTATTTAATTTTTTAAATTTTTATACATATCCTATTATGTATTATGTGAATGCAGTCTATTTATACTTGTATTATTTGCAGTATAGATAGGAGAAATAGTTGTTATCTAATGGTCTTGCAATCTATAAAAGTACTCCAAATCAACTACAGATTGGAGGTGATCTCAGTGAATTTCTAAGTGAATTCTGAGAGACTGTCATGTTTTTAAATTTCACAAAGCAAAAAAAGCTGAAAAACACAAACCAACCAACCAAAAACACACACACACACACACAAAAAAAAAAGAAAAAGTCTTGCTTTCTGTTTAATCAAGTACTTTCAAGACAGCATGAAGCTCTGTAAAATCCTCCTTAACCTTTAGGTTGTCACTGTCACCTCTCAAGTGTATGTTTTGCCTCCTCTCTGTTCCTTCCAGAAGTCTCTCCCTGTGAACTGCAGGCTCCAGCTCTTTTCCTCTGCCCTCAAGATGTCTCCAGGAACAGTCTCAGCTACTCCCAAGAGGAAGCACAATCTGCCCCAGATGGTCTGCTCCACCTAGTTACTTTTTGAAGGAACATAGACCACAAACTGAAACCAAACCACATGAACAGATGCTCTCCATTACATCCTCCAGTCCCTTGGATACAATTTGTTTTGTGGTCCAATACAAAAAAAAAAACCCTGTAGTTCACTATTCTTCATGTATACAAAGAGCTCTTAAAAAACCTAAATTGCTATGTCTTCTGCCTTATAGCAAAACCCTATAAGAAATAATCTTAAAGCTTAGACTGTAACAACTATCTATTGAGATGGATGACTTGTTTGAAATGGTAATTTTCCCCCTACTCTTCTCCAGTGTTGATAACCTATATAAGAACCTGCCTGAGTTGTATTGCATTTTCATCATATGTGTCTAATATTTTTCTATTTCTGAAAGGAAAGAGAACACATATACTGAAGCTTAAAACAAAAATTCAACCCATTTTATATACTTAAGTAATTAATTCTTGAACCAAATATGCTGTAAACACACTGCTAGTCCTTCTGGGCTGTACTGCTATACATGGTCTTTGAGAGACCTGAAAGAAAGAAAATGTAGTGGGACCTAGAGCAGCCTGAAAGGAATCAGTCATTTTGCAAGCAGGAAGTTACTGCCTAGAAACTCAAAATTTCATTAAACTCTAGAACAACTGCAGAAACTATGCACAATACTATCTTAAAGAACTGAATTTTTTGGAACTGGTGATTAAGTTGGCCAGGGACTAGAGAGGAAGAGTCTTCTCATGCAGCTGCATCAATTCCAACGAAAGCCTCTTCGATGCCAGTACATCCCAGTTATTCAAAGGAAGTGCAAGCAAACAGTCTCATTGGTACACCACACAGCATCTCCCAGCAGAGCCATCATCTTCCAGCTTGATGGCAAACTTCCTAGGATTAAGAAAGAATCATTGAGGGCTGCACTTCGAATGGGATTTCTTTTCTCGAAGCTGCCTTTTTTTTTTTCACTGCTGCCTATAATCTCTACCAGAATCACAGAATCATTCTTGCTGGAAAAGACCTTTAAGATCACCAGGTCCATAACCTAACTCTACCAACCATTAACTGAACTCTACCAACCAATAACTGAACTCTACCAAGTCCAGTGCTAAATCATATTCCTAAGCACCATATCTACGTGTCTTTTAAACACCTCTCAACTAATTATTGCAAAAATATTGACAATCCTCTGCACAGGCTTAATTCCTCTGTGTTTCATCAGTGCAATACTTGTTGAGGTGTGAGTAACTGAGCCTTATAGCTGCTTGTATAAGCCATTAATTCAAGTCAAAGTTACATGTGCTGGTACAGATTCAAATGTTTAGTCAGGTTATACTTAAATCTTTGCTCTGTTGCAATATACTTTCTTAAGTCAAATTCAGCATTTAGACTTTAGATTTTCTTCAATCTTTAGATTGGATAGAAACTGACAGAAAAGTGAATCCAGCATTGTTTGTTTCTTTTCCTTAAAACTGAAGCCATTTAAAAAGAAATACAGACTTGAATCATCCATGGTGTGGCAAAATATCTACTCTGAAATGATTCTTCTCAATATGATGTCAAAGTAACACACACAACACAATAGTGAAGAAGGAAAGGCAAGATACAGTGAAGTGTCTTGTTCTGTGGTTCTATAGTTATTAAAGACTATGTTAAACCTGACTTATGTCTGGGATCCAAGTGAACATGGCAGTGCTCAGTATGTCAGGAAAGGTAAGGAATTAAAAGTCTTTGCATATTTGAAAATGTCTATTTGTTCAGTTTTATCAGAATGGATAGATACAGGCATATGTCATTAAACCAGCAAAAAGTCAGCTTTCAAACTTCCAGAGGCAACATCTCAATCTCAGAAGCAATGTCCTGATTTCACTGGGTTGGAATCAATGGCCAGCTGAGGCCTGTGGGCTGTTAGCACCTTCGAGTTACCTGGGACCTTAAGCTAGGAGGGGCAAATGCCAGGGTAGTTGGCTCCAGTCGGCCAGCAGGTGTATCCCTGAAAAACCTCACTAGCACAGCATCCCTCAAATACTCATGTGCTGGCCTCAGACTTATTAAAAGAAAGAAGAAACATAGAGATAAATACAGAAGAAAGCCAGAATTAACTCTTCTAAGAGTGCAAACAGTGGAAGACAGGAAAATTCATAGAATCATAGAATTGTTTGGATTGGAAGGGACCTTGAAGATCATCTAGTGCCAACACCCCTGCATACACAGGCATACCTCTCACTAGACCAGGTTGCTCAAAGCCCCATCCAACCTAACCTTGAATACTTCTGGGGAGGGGGCATCCATAACCTCCCTAGGCAACCTGTTCCAGTATCTCACCACCCTCACACTAGAGAATTTCTTCCTAAAATCTAACCTAAATCTTCCATATTCCAGCCTAAAACCATTACCCCTTGTTCTATCACTGCACACCCTGGTAAAAAAAAAACCAACTCCCCAGCTTTCCTGTAGGCCCCTTCAGGTACTGGAAGGCTGCTAGAGGTCTCCTCAGAGCCTTTGCTTCTCTGGACTAAACAGCCCCAACTCTCTCAGTCTGTCCTCATAGGAGAGGTGCTCCAGCTCTCTCATCCTCTTCATGGCTCACTTCTGGACTTGTTCCAAGAGCTCTATATCCTTCCTGTGTTAGAGGCTCCAGAATTGGATATAGTACTCTAGGTGGGTTCTCAATAGTGTGGAGTAGAGGGGCAGGATCACCTTCCTTGACCTACTGGCCGTGGTTATTTTGATGCATCCCAGGATGCAGTTGGCTTTCTGGGCTGCAAGTGCGCATTGCACTTTCATAATGATCTGCAACTACAACAGCCTAAAGTCTTGGATATTACACCATTAAGAGTTTCAAATTTCAAATACAATGTGTAAGTACTTAAGCCTTCATTCTACCATGACTTTGTGTAAAGGATCTCCTTCAGGAACCATCAGGGCTCAAGTCCTGTCTCATCAACGATTGCAGATGCACTAAATGCTGCCAAATTCTGAAAATTCTTCGACGTTTTCCAATTGTCTGAGCCAGGCAAGTGGCTGTCAGCTCTCCACATGGGTTGCCAGGGTGGAATATTAAACTAACCTGAGCATTTTTTTTCTGGTCCGACCTTGTCAGAACTGATTTGCATGTGAAACTTCCCAATTCTCAGGCTGTGTATTGAATACATTTCTCCATTGAGGTGCTTGAATGATCTGCTAAACAAACCACCATAGGGATTTCCTCAGATTCAGGGAGAACAGTATGAATTCTTACTTTCTGGAGAAATTTGGCTTAGTGCCATTTTTTTTTGTATTTGTGAATATGCAAACAAAGGACACAGATCTTACTTCATATCAGATCCTAACTGTTCACCGTCAGAGGTCAAAAAAGGATATTCTACCCAATTGGCCAGCCTTTTTATTACTTCCGTGGAAGTGAGCTCTTGACAACTGCTCAGGATGTGACCAGTCAGATTAAGAATTTCTACGTAACTTGATGGTGAAATATTATTTGTTTTCTTATTTTCTGTTTGAATGTGGAGCTATTCCTGGGAAGTTAGAAATTATGTTTTCAGTGTAAAACCATTCATTCCCATACAAATATATTATTCATGTTCACAAAGGGGAAAAGACGTGGAATGCGATTCAGTTCAATTTTGAAGCTTCAGATTAAATTAGTATAAGTAGATATTATATCACTTTCTTTCTGGAGGAATTCAATATAATTATTAATAAATGTGATAATTCTTGCAATGTAGACTTCTGACATTGAACAACATTTTAATGAAATGCTTGTAAACCCTGTAGGCAGTCTATCCAAACTGGTGCACCAGGCACTCGTTTTGGCCTTCCACTCATTCCACACACTTTGAGCGTTGTCCTGGTGCAGGGAACAGCACATTGTCCCTGAAGAAAGGTTAAGAAAGGGTTGCCAGCTCAGATACAAATTTATTTCACCAGTATTTATGGGTGATTGAATCTGAAGAAGAAATATTCTCTTCACTGTCTTTGTCTGATTCTTCTGGCCATCCTCTGGAGAAACACAGGAAATTAGAAATGGTTGGTGTGTATGACTCCACAAAACTTTAATACCTCCAGGTTAAGTCATAGCAGGCCTGCCTATTATTTTCCATTAAACATACGCAAAAGGAGGGATGATTTGTTGCTTCTAATACTATTCTTTGTGTTACAGTGGACCCAAAAGAGCCCACTGACCACTATTCTAGGAATCATGTAAATGTAGCAAAATTTACAGCATTTTCTGAAAAGGTTGTAATGCAATAGCAAGGTAAATACAAAGTGGAGGAATTATCATTACCATATTTATAGAGATTGGATTCTAAAGCCACACAATTCTCCAGAGGCCGTGTAAGGAGTGTGTGGCATAAGCACAAATTAAGACAGAATTTTGGAGTCCTGTACGAAGAGCTTACTCACAAGGCCATTCTTTCATGTTTTCTCATCATCAACAGTTGATTGCTTGTAAGTACTGAAGCAGCATGCAATTTGCAAGTCACAATTTTCCTGTCTAACGCTTATTAATGAAAGACAATGACTACAAAAGGTCAGCCAAAAACTAAATAAGTATTTTATGACAGACAAAATCACTGGCGATGGAGAACTCTGGCACTGAATAGAGAATCCTGCCAGTAAATCATCCTATTAATACACATGTTGTAATGTGATAAAGTTTCTGTAAATAAGGATACAATTATTTTTAAATATTATCTAAATTTATATGTTTTTATTATTATAAAGGAAGGAAGGCAACTAGGTGTAAAGTCAAATTAGAATGATTTGGTATTCTTAAATAATAAATTCTTGGGCTGGGAAAATCTCACATGAAAGTACCAGGTAAACTAAGATCTTCAACAACCAACAGATAATCTTCTATGAAAAAGGTGGCATATGGTGAAGCTAGTCTTATGGATTTCATTTTATACACCAATTAAACAATACTTTAGTCCATTCTACAAAAGATTCTACTTTTATACTGAGATGTTCATCTTCCTGTCATGTTGGGGCTTCTTCTACTTCATCACTGCTGGGCGAGATCTTAAAAAGTAGCGTAGAAGAGTCAGTATCATGAATTGAAATATAACCAGCTTCAACAATTTTCTCCAGCACAATGAGAGTGACCAGGCTAAGAGAAACTTCCAAAAGTGTGGCATAAGGGGGGGAGTATGGAAATGTAAATCTGAGAGCAGATGACTGTAGGTACCATTGTGCAATGATTTCAACTGAGGAGAAGGGTCACCAGTGTGCAGTGCTTGTGACCTTATTTCTGGAGCAGTCAGTCTGAAGAACCTTCCAGTGTCACAATGACCACATGCCCAGTGGGATCTGCCAGCCTGACAAAGAGGTAAGGAGTCAGCCAAGGCAGATGCAAGCTGGGGTTTACCTGTTTTGTCACAGGCAACGGCACACAGGGTGTTGCAGGATGATGGTTAGGAATATGGTTTAGAACAGGACCTGGTAGAGTTAGGTTAGTGGTCAGACTCAACAATCTTAAAAGTCTTTTCCAATCACAATTATTCTGTGTGTTATTCCGTGTACTTAGAGGAAAATAATAAAATGCATTATTTTCCTTCAGGTATGCCTGACGTGAACTTTGAGTTTATGTAGAAGAAATTAGTGGAGGTTCCTTTTTCAGTGATACTTGAAGAGTAAATTTCAAGCTTTTCTGCTTTCACATTCTCACTTTTGAGATTTCAGACGTGCCAGATTTCATATGGTTCAGATCTAAGTTTCTCATTTTACCCTTTCATAGGAGGGCAAGCGATGCTAAAGCAAGTTTTGTTCTGACCTGACTCCGCTCAGGATTTTCACTTAGTCCTATCATTGATGAAATATAATTAAAGAGAGGCTAGGATGAAGAGGAAAACATACAGGAATGAAGACGTGATGTTTTCTGCAACACAATCTTGAAAGTACCTACAGGACAGCAAGAGAGAGAAAGGCCATTTACAGCACTACAGAATGCTGGGTAACTAATGAGAGGTGACTTTGGGTGTCACAGCACTGATGACCTCTTTGTAATGTGTTTGGCTAAAACTGACTGCTGTCTCTGAAAGAAGTCAGTGTGGTGGGGTTTTACCCCTTGGGGTCTCCTGTTCTCAGAGACAGGCTCAGACATTAATCATAGGCTTCTTCTGATCAGCTGATTATGGGAGATACAAGCAAGATAAAAGTCACCTTTCTAGCAAAATAAAAGCATATAAGGCATAGTTTTGCACAAACAAGTTAGCAACAGCCTGAGACTGAGAACTCTGCTGTCTCTTTTCAATACTCATCCTCTTGTGGCATTTCTGAGCTCTTTTCTGTCTGTCATCTGCATTTTTGCTTCATATTATTTTCTTGTGCTCTATTTGTGCCCTTCTGACACTTACGGTCCTTTTACTGTCCTGAGACCTGACTACTTGGGATCCACTTACTCAAAAAGAAGTTCTTAATGGCTTGGGTGAAAACTAGAAAGATGAACAGAACCAAATATTTTACTGTGAAGGGAAGTGAGGCTAAAATGCTGGCATTTCACCATTCAGCTGCAGTTTCCAAATATTGATTCTACGGTGACTTGCTGGGGGTCCCAGAGGGGAGCCTTTTTTTCTTACCAGCTCCTTTTGTACCTCAAATCAAGGAGCAGTGCTTGCACAAAAGAAGATGCAAACACAATTGCATCCACTGCTGCTCCCCACTGTCATCGTAACAATGGCAATTTTTCTACACATGTAGCAGTGATTAGTCAACCAAGTCCACTGTCACCCAGAGAGGGAGAGTAAACAAGTCTCAGAGATCATGAGGCTTTTTGTCTCCAAAAAAGCAATAATCTGATCTATTTTTTTGCATGCTTATTGCTCAGAAGAGCCAGAATACACACCTTGTACCATCAGTAGATTATTCAGACCCCAAGTCAGGTCATTCTAGGATATATTGAAGAGATCTTTGATGGTTCTTTAATTTTGCTTCATTCTATATGTAAACATATAGTTGTAAAGGGGCCAGTTTGCAGCAATTCATCACAGATGGTCAAAAGAGGTTGTTTCTTTAAGATTAGTTGTTCATGCAGTTTATAAATCGTCTCTGTTAGAACCTCTTAATTCAAACATTGTCGGTGGAATGTGGCCCTAAGACAATGAGTGAGTATAGCCAGAAGCAGGTCATTTAGCTTAGGATTCACTTTATTTGTTTACCTGGGGTGGGACAGGGGAGGCCAAGGAGTAGCTTTTGTTAAGTCTGAGCTGTGCCTGTAGGATCTTGTTCCTTAAAACTGTGCTTTTAGCTGCCATCTGAGGGCAAAGTTAAAGCTTAATATTTGGCTTTAAAGTACAAAAAACTTGGGGTTTATTGGCTTAGTGTGGAAAGTACACTTCAGAGTCTGCTACACCTCTCATTTTCCTACCTCTCCCCCATCTTTCCCTGAAATGCTTTCCAACAGACATTCAAAGAAAGGCAATGTATTTATATGATTTAAAACTATTTGTAAACCCTATCTCACAAAAATTAAATATTCACTTTCATAATTATTGTGTTACGTTATGTGCTTAATCTTTATGTAGTAACAGCTCATTCTAGAATCAGACATACCTACAGCTTCATGCAGATTCAGTTTTTAGAGATAGTGTGATGATAGTTCTTCAGGCATGCCCACTCCCTTCACTGTCCATAACACTGAAACGTTTCGCCATTTTTTGCATCAAAAGAGTGGTAATACCACACTTCTCAGCCAAATCAGTTCTTAAAAGAACACAGGTTAAAAAAAAAATAAATTAAAATCACTATTATTTCTACTTACTCTCTTGCTTTGGCTTGACATGCTATTGTTTTACATAACAAAATTTATTTTGTAAGTGAAATGAGAAAGTAAATACATGAATCAAAACAAATAATAAAAAATAATAAATAAAAAGCAAATAAAACAAACCAAAATATTTTACAAAAAATATCCTGTTTTTGTTATGATTACAACACACGCTCCAATTCCTTAATCATCTTCATGGCCTTTTGCTGCACATTAGAGTATGTCCATGCCGTTCTGTAAGGGTTATGGGCCTTATCACAAAAAAGGTATGTCTCCCATAAAATTATTTCAACATATAACCGTGCTTCTGCACGGTGCCTCTGGCACCAGGAACCGTCAAGACCTGATATCCTGGCTTCTTTGCGAAAAGGTTTACCTGCCTGTCTGTGGATGATTTCTTCTGCTTCAGGACTCAAGACTGGCTGGCCCAGGGCTGGCATGAAGATGGGATAATGAATTGCGGCACCTGAAATGGTGCTCTGTGTCACCCCAACATGGGGAGAGGTCACCAAACACTGGGGGGGGGCTTCTGCCTCTGTTGAAAGGAGAGCAGAAATCACTGGTAGCCTCCGGGCACGCTACTCTGCTACTGCTGCTGCTCCTGTCTTTTGGGAGAGTACTGTCATTCTACCAGATCTTTGTGGAATCCTAGGGAGCCGAAGGCTGAAATCCTATTGCTCTTTTAAGAGCAGAGAGCTGAGATCCCTGCCTGCTCCCAAAGAAAGGAAGAGCCGCCTGAGCCGGGGAGCGCCGCACCAACCAAGCCGGGGTGAGCCAGGGAGCAGTTATTCTTCACATGTGCAGGACTTGGCATTTCCCTTTGCTGAACTTCATGATATTCCAAAATTCCTGCTGGCTCCATGCTCCAGCCTGTCAGGGTCCCTTTAAAAGGCAGCACATTCATCTGGTTAATTAACCACTAACCACCCTGGCCTAGTTCTGCATTATTTGCTGACCTGTACTGCCCCATTGTCCAGGTCATTAATGATGTTAAGCAGGATTGGTTCCAGTATTAGCCTTTGGGGCACACCACTAGTGTCTGGCCTCCACCTGGACCTCACAGCTGCCTGAGCCCAGCAGTTCATTCAGCTAGTTTTCAATCACTGTCTACTAATCTACCCTATATTTCATCAGTTTGTCTAAGAGGGATGTTATAGGAGGCAATGTTGAAAGCCTTTCCAAACTCAAGATAAACAACATCCACTGCTCTCCTTGCATTTGCCAAGGCAGTCATCTCACTGTGGAAGGCTGACAGGTTGTTCAGATATTATTTCCTCTTCATAAATCTCTGATGACTATTCCCAAACATCTTCAGAGAGCCATTACAGTTCTTTTGATGTGGGTAAGAACCCTTATCTCTGCATGCAGCTGCCACCACAGATTCCCTGCTGCTTTGTGGTGTAATGTTTTCCTGTAAGCTTTTTCAGATATCATATGATTATCTGCAAAGAAAGGGTGAGGGGAGCTGCTTTGCTGTCACTTGTGGTGCTCTGCCTCTTCTCAGGAATGGAATAAACATGGTAAAAGTCAAGCAAGATGACACAAGATTGAAAAAAATCCATCTAGCAGAGAGGAAGACATGCCAACTGCCTAAAAAAATATGTGAATGCACTGAAACCCTGCTACATATCATTTTAGTTCCAAAGGGAATCTGGAAACCTTGCATTGGAGCAGCCTGTGGGTGATCTGCTGAGGAGTGAAGAGACAGGCAGCCAAACTGCCCAGAAACAAGGCAGAAAGATATTTAATGTACTTGGAAAGCATCATCAACATGGACACATGCCCCCAGGGTGCTTCACCTTCAGTGCATCAGCACTCTGTGGTAAAAATGTACCTGTGAGGAACTTTTCCACTGATCCTAAGGCCAGTGGCTATGACTGCAATCAGGTCTGGTCTTTTTCCCTGATGTTTGCTGGTTTAAAAAGGGTTTAGAACAGATCCTGAACAATTCTGTAGAAGACCGCTGGCACAACTGTGAAACTTTCATAAACTGAACCAGATTTTTTTTAAAAGGGACCATCTTCCACTCCCTTTCATTAGTTCTCTCTGTAGATTTAGAATTTGCAATGGAAAGCTAATCTTTGAAAAGTTATACTGATGTATGTGTGGATACAGAGCCTTCTCTACTTCTAGCAGTTTTTGAGACAGCTGGGCAGCGCCACAGCTGACCTGAGGTAGTGTTGGTGGTAGGAGTGCTCTGAGCAGGAGGTTGGTCTGGTGACCTCCAGAGAAGGAGGTCTTCCAGGCAAAAATTCTCAGTGTTGCCTTGCATACACCATGGGGAAAAAAAAAATCTCAGAAAGGGAAACACTGGTTTAAACACCTCTGAGTGGTTCTAGAAGAACATATAGTGAGAAAATGTCTTCTGAAGACCAACGCAAAAGCCTCACTAAAATTAATGAACTATTTTACTGAACTGTAGCTACAAATATAAAAGAATTGCATGAAAATATAAAATCAAACTAATTAATATTATTTTTATAATAAAAACTTCAAAGGATTTCACAGTTCAGTTGGAGTGCATTCAAAATTGTGATGTGTATTTCTTATTGAAACCAATGAAGCCTATTGTTTTTCTGTGAATATAGGCTTTTAACAGAAATGTATAGAAAAAAATATCACTTATGCATTTAAATTTGAGAATATTTCTTCAAAACTTAATTTGCCACAGGTGTGAAGAAATCAGTCAGTGTTTGGATTTTAGTCTTTATCTGCTTTAAAAGCTTCCATGGCATTTAACATGACTGAGGGAAAAATGGGCTGTACAAACTAGATAAAGTAACATGCTATGAGAAGACAGATTATTATCTCAACCATTTTAAATTGAATCCTGCTAACACTTGGCATGTAAGCTGAAAAAACAAAGACCTGACTGCCAATATTTGTTAATCTTTTGAATTCACTAAATTCCTCTTGCATTGGGAGGAATACAGAACAAAATTAAAGTGCACATTTAAATATACAAAATTTTTAAGTCCAAAGGGTGAACTTACAAAACAGTCCTAGTGTAGTGCAGTATCACACAGCAAAAAAAAAAAAAAAAAGGCTTTGAACAATATTTCTATTCTTCTTTAACTTATAATGGAAATAGATTTAAAGTGTAAAAGAATAAAGTAGACTTGATAGGAAAAAAGGTCCTGTAGGTGTCTAAAACAGCAGTGCCATGCATGGTGTTTCCTACCTCATTAATCCGGGAGTTAGACTCCTGAAGCTTCTGACAGAGTTGTCTTAGCCTTGATCTTTCAAAGTCCCTTCCAATCCCTAAGATTCTGTGATTCTGTGACCTGTTTCCCCACAGCAGCAGTGGCAGGTGATAGGAAATCTGCTCAGGCATATGTATTCTCTCTCCATCTACATTATCTCTTAGCCATAGATGCTGTCTTCAGCATTTCCCAGTTCTGGTGGAATATAATGTCCCAGAACTGCAGAAGAAACAGCAGAGTCTGAGGCAGGGAAATGAGAAGTTTGGAATAGATACATGTGAATTATGAGCTTTCTCAAAGAAAGTGCATATGGTAGCCTGTGCTCAAGCAGTATGTCCAACTGAAAACCATCAAGAATCGAAATCTGATAAAACTAATGGTTCCAGCAGGAACACATCTATATGTTCCAGCAGAGTGTAGCTGCAGACACCCAAGCAGCGTATCCCAGACACATCACCAGAAATATGAACTGACTGTCTCTGCTGCAGAGCAAGATTCATTTGTGCAGTACCACAACGAGGCTCAGGCAACACTATCTCTTTTGGCAGGTTAGTCTGGTAGCCCAACACTGCACAACTGTACATATCTGCCTGTAGTGCAGGAAAAGAACACAGATGTTGATAAAGCTCAGGTGTGAAACAGGAAACAATAGTTCTAATTAAGCCCCAGGTACACAGGGGACATGAAAATAGGCAAACAGACAGGACCACTGACAGAATCAAGGAGGAAACCATCTGGCCCTCAAGCCCTTTGACCATCACCCCTAGAGATGTGTAGTCATGCTTGGTATGTTCCAGGTGTGCCCTGGGAGCATCTCTGGTGACCTCATGAAAAGCAGCAGGGACCAATAATCTGAAGACTGGATAAGCCTCAGGAGTCTCTCTACGATCTCCTGAATTGGAGCCCCTGACAAGCAACAAACTTAACCCAGATACCCATCAGGTTGGCAGATGGGGTCCTCCATCCATCTCATCAGAGTATTTCTCCTGCTTGCCACTTTCTCCTGGTACTGCTGCATGCCTAAGATTCAGCTGATTTGGATGCCTCATTAGACAGAGGTCCTAGCCCCTTGCCTGCTATTAGGACTCTGAGTATATTCCACAGTTGCAAACCTTTGAGTGGACTGAAGTCTCAATCCAGCTTTAGCCACGCTGGGAGCCTCCACTTCCAAACCTGATAGGCAAAATCTCTGCCTGCTTCTCCTTCAGTGTAGTGAGGAAACTGGGCTCTTGAACCTGTGGAGTCCCAGGGAAAGTTCAATTAATCTCTTCCTCATCATCTCTGATGCTGTCTGCTCTGGTGACTGCATCCCAGAGCTCCCTTACTTGGCAGCACAGATCCTCAACAAATGCCCCTCTCCTGCATGCTTCAAGACCACCTTTCACTGGCCAGGCCCAGCAAGGGTCTCCAGGTATGCCCTGCAGCATGAAACATGCAGAGAGTCACCCTCCTCGATGAGGAAAATAAAAATACTTCAGTGGTTATTCTAGAATTTTGTTTCAACTTAAAGAATCAGAGTATTAAGAGCAGTTTTTTGCGACCATGGGAGAAGCTTTTGCATTCAGGAGGATCAGTACAGGGACAGAGTAAGGTGCTTTCCTGGGATGGCAAAGGAGCACTCAGATGGATAGAATGACAGTCTGGTGTGAGTTTCCACCCCAGGCCTGAAGCCATCAGTTAATACCCTCTAATTGATAACAATACCCAGAGGCCCCATTCAACTCAAATTTCCCTTTATTCAGTTGTAAATATTTTCAGTCACTTTGCAAGCTAAAAAGCAATTTTATGCAGACTTTTTTGCAAAATGACTGAAAAGAGTAGACAGACTTGAAGTTGCAATATTCTTGCAGCATGGCATGGAATTGGACAGGCTAGTAGCTGGAAAGATGCTATGCTACCTTAAATAGTATACGGACAGTGTTTTTAAACTTTTGCAAATAAATGAAGAGACTCTTGCCAGTGACATTTTGAATACCTGCAGAGCAAATCGTTAACAAAAAGGAGACAAGTTTCTGTGAAGTTTGGTAATTTTTCTCACCAGGCATTTTCAGGGTTTCTGCCAATAGAGTCTCAGTGGTGAAAGTTGTTGTGCTGCTGCTCGGGGATGTTCTGCTGACAGACTGATGGCACCCGCCACAGAAAGGGGGGACCTGGGGTTGGCAAACCAGTTGTTGATGCCTAAAACTCACCAAAAGAGCAAAGCAGGTAGAAAACTCCCTGATTCCAGAGTAAACTGGACAGATAGAATGAAATGTTGTGATGAGGCAATCTCCCCTTGAGTAGCAGAGACAGAGTGGCTATCTGTGGCTGCAGCAAGCATAGACACACAGCATCTATAAGATTTGTTGATTCAGTAGATCTGATAACACAAATACTAAACCTAACCAACCTTATTGTACAGGCTGCCAGCAATCACTGACAGCAGCAAGTTCACACTTGAGATCAGTGCAGAACAGCAGGTTTATAGCAAAATTTTAATCCAGAAAAATGGCTGCTAAATTCTTGGTAAACAGATCAGATGGAATTCCAACAATCTATTCCCATGAATTAATGTCTACCACCTGTCTTACAACTAAAAATGTAAAATTCTCATTGCAGTAATGACCTAAAAACTGACTTTGAAGATTTTTGAGCTTTTCATATACTACTATGAGCTACAGTTGTAAAAACTTTCCTTCTCAGATATTCTATTATTTCATAGAATCATAGAATCACTGAATCTTAGGGGCTGGAAAGAACCTCAAAAGATCATCTAGTCCAACCCCCCTGCCAGAGCAGGGTCACCTAGAGCACATCACACAGGAACGTGTCCAGACAGGTTTTGAATGTCTCCAGTGAGGGAGACTCCACAACCTCCCTGGGCAGTCTGTTCCAGGGCTCTGTCACTCTCACAGGAAAAAATTTTTTTTGGATATTCACCTTGAACCTCCTATGCTCCAATTTACACCCATTACCCCTTGTCCTATCACTGGTCATCACTGAGAAAAGCCTAACTCCATCCCCCTGACACTCACCCCTTACATATTTGTAAACATTGATGAGGTCACCCCTCAGTCTCCTTTTCTCCAAGCTAAAGAGACCCAGCTCCCTCAGCCTTTCCTCATAAGGGAGATGTTCCACTCCCCTAATCATCTTCGTAGCTCTGCGCTGGACTCTCTCGAGCAGTTCCCTGTCCTTTTTGAACTGAGGGGCCCAGAACTGGACACAATACTCCAGATGTGGCCTCACCAATGCAGAATAGAGGGGGAGGAGAACCTCTCTTGACCTACTAACCACACCCTTTCTAATACACCCCAGGATGCCATTGGCCTTCTTGGCCACAAGGGCACATTGCTGGCTCATGGTCATCCTCCTGTCTACCAGGACCCCCAGGTCTCTTTCACCTACACTACTCTCCAGCAGTTCAGCCCCCAACCTGTACTGGGACATGGTGTTGTTCTTCCCCAAATGTAAAACTCTGCACTTCCCCTTGTTGAATTTCATCATGTTTCTCCCCGCCCAACTCACCAACCTATCTAAGTCTCTCTGAATGGCAGCACAGCCTTCTGGTGTGTCAGCCACTCCTCCCAGCTTAGTGTCATCAGCAAACTTGCTGAGGGTACATTCTATACCCTCATCCAGGTCGTTGATGAAGATGTTGAACAACACCGGTCCCAGTACCGACCCCTGTGGGACTCCACTAGTCACACACCTCCAACCAGATTCTGCCCCATTGACTACAACTCTCTGACTCCTTCCTTTCAACCAGTTCCTAATCCACCTCACTACCTGATCACCAAACCCATACTTGATCAACTTATCTACAAGGATGCTGTGGGAGACGGTGTCAAATGCTTTACTGAAATCAAGATAAACCACATCTACCGCTCTACCATCATCTATCCACCTAGTAATTTCCTCATAGAAGGCTATGAGGTTAGTCAAACATGATTTACCCTTGATAAAACCATGTTGACTGCTCTTGATGACCCCCATGTCCTTGATGTGCCTGGAGATAGTGACAAGAACAAGTTGTTCCATCACCTTTCCAGGGATGGAGGTGAGGCTGACCGGTCTATAGTTACCCAGGTCCTCCTTCTTGCCCTTCTTGTAGACTGGAGTGACATTTGCTATCCTCCAGTCCTCAGGCACCTCTCCTGTTGCCCATGACTTACTGAAGATGATGGAGAGCGGCCTAGCAATGACCTCCGCCAGCTCCCTCAGCACCCTTGGGTGCATTCCATCCAGACCCAAATATTTACGTTATTCGGTTTATATTTACCTTATTCAGTTCTGGTGTTTCTCTTAGGAATGTAAAAATTGCAAAAGTCAAAATATATATTACAAATTGAAAGCACACAGACCTTATCAACCCCTTGCTATGAGTCTGAAACTGTTAAATTGGGAGATGTGGTTTTGGATGAGTTATCATACACATAGTTAGAATGGAAATGGAAGAAGCAGCAGGGTGTCTGCACTCAGGGAACCAGACTCATTGTGACTGTTCATGTCTGAAGATTTCTGAAAGAGCTGTTATGGGAAATGAACCTGATACAGGTGCCACATAATACACAGTTGCCCACATCTCTTACCAAAGAGAAGAGAACAAAAGTTCTCCTTTACTTCCACAAGCCAAGGGTATTTATTATGAAGGAAACAGCCTTCAAACAGTAATTCTGAATATAAGAAAACTACTAGAAGAAATGACAGTTTAAGATTTTAAAAGCTTAAACCTTGACCTCGGAGCAGAACTGAGTATCAGAAGGGGCTTTTGCTTTAACACTTGTATTTGTTCAGTGCTCCTCTGAGTGAAAGAAAACTGCAGGAGATGCTGCTTTTCCATGGTATGTTCAGCTTTTCACTAGAAGAGTACAACTGAACATCCAGAAGGCCCCCTTTCACATTACAACTGATAAAGTTCTGGCAGCCGTTTCAAAGATACCTGAAGCTTCTAAGATTCTCATGGAGTACTTGAGGGAACATTCAACATCAACAGAGGTCTTCTAAAGCTTGAAGATTCAGGTCAGCTAGCAAAAATGACTTTTCAGAATAGCACTGAAAGAGAAATAGGTGAATGGATAGAAAATGTTACTAGTTAAGTTATGGGGGTTTGCACACAACATTTTATACAGATTGACTCGAGTTCTATGTTGCTAGTATTATAACTGTGTGCAAAGTATTTCTCATTACTTCATTGAGGAATCAAAATGCTTATTTAACCAGCACTAGCTCAATGTCTGAGGAACATAATAAGAAACATAAAAAGAAAATAAGGGAAAAATGTCCTTTACTAGTATTTGCAATAAAAAATAAAAACAATAAAGAAATCCCCCCAAAATAAATAAAAGGCTGATGAATGTCTTCAGATTATGAAGTACCAAGGCTCAAATTTTTAATTTCAGCAAAAATTAATATATTTTAAAAGTATGAAATTGTTTCTTTTCCAATACTCTCACAAAAATATTTAGCCCTTCCTACTCTCACAAAACTCAAAATTGATTTTTTCAAATATTAGGCATCTTTGAATGCAGCAGTGAATGAAAGCAGCTTTAAAAGTTTTATCCCAACATAATGAATACATCTAAATCTAGATTTTCATAAATAATTGAAAACGTCTAACTTTCCAAGTAATGTTTAAGTAACTTTACATTATGTAATTATTTCTTCAGTTGTATGGGTAATTTTCATTCAGGCTCTCAGCCCAAGCTGTTTCCTTCCAAAGACATGAGCATGTTGCTTTCATGAAAAGGATACAGGCACGTAAAACTCTCTGCTAGATGTCAAAACATACAGAATTGCACACCATACAAAACTATTACTCTTACTTTAGTATCTGAAAGTAGATAAGCATTAACAATTATAGTTGGCAATAAAATAGACTGATCAATGTACAGGTACTAAAACTAGAATATATTTTAAATACCGGAATTATTTTCTCCAGTTCTCAAACTATATACACCTCTGTAGAAGGTACTTCTCTCTGTGAACTATTGATTTTCTGGCAGCATCAATTGCTTCTTCATGTATTTTCCAAAACCATAGCTGAGGAGATGATACGATACACTAGAACTGTGTCTTTTTATTTGCTTTATTTTATTCACAGGCTGAACGCATCTGATATTCCTGTATGTCCAAAGAAACACGTCCAGCTGCTATTCCTCTGATGCTCTACTGCAGAAACTTCTTCCACAATTCAGTGGAAGCTTTCAATTTTTTGCTTGCAAAAGACAACAGTGCTGAATCCCTGTTAATAACAAAAGCAGAGATCTGAAAATGTCATTGAAGACAGAATAGCCATTCAAAACTGGAGGAAAGGATTCAGATAGTCTGATGGAGCCTACACTTACTCATTACTCAAAAAGTCTCCCTGTTTGGGAACAGGAGAGATGGCCATGGTTTTTGATTTAGCACCCCTCAGCTACTTGCCTTCACACAATCATAAGCAGAAGCTCAGAAAGGAAATACAAATTATTAGTCATTTATTAAATTTCATACTTCACTTTTTTTTCCTTAAATTTTGTCCCTAAAAAATTAAAATGAAAATGTTTAAAAATCAGACAAGTTGCCATCCTCATTTAAAGAAAATTACATTATTACCTTAACAGTTTATTAAACAATCTCTAACTAAACTGCTATGCAGCCTTACTGACAGGGTAAAAAAAATCAAAGCAACACAAAAACACATACAAAATCCTTCTTATTGTCTCTCACAAGCCTCTTAGTTGCCTAAAACTTAAACACTACAGTTAGGCCATACTAAGAAACATAGATCCAAGTTTGGAACAGAAACACTGGCTTTGAAAAACATGTTGCTGCTTCAGAAATCTTATCAAACTCACTGATGGTCTTGGATTTTTTGACATCTTAGTAACAGTAGTTTCACTAAAAAAGATTATATCTTTTAAAAGAAAATTAAACAGAGCATCAAGATTGATTAATCCCTTTTGTAAGACGTGACTTTGTGGCTACATTAGGAATTTGCTTTACCTTCTGTTGGAGATCAATTCTCCCATAGGTCAATAGAAAAGATTTCTGCTACAAGGCTTTTAAGAGGCTATTTCAGGCCTTAGCCAAAATATATCATAAATCAAAACGTCTATTTGTCATTGTTTCTGAAATGAAGCTAATTCCACCAGTCAAAAATGATAAATAGAAGTGCTTAAGGTTAAATTTGTTAAACAGTCTCTAGACTTCACAGTTATTTTCAGCTTTTCTAAAATTGTTATGAACTGTAATCAATGGACAGCCTCAGTTTGTCTTCTCTCCTACTGTCTTCTTTAAAAGTGATATTTTATTTCCTTCTAAACATTGTCATGATACTTTCAAACCTCCTTAAAAAGGTCATCACAACTATCTCTTCATGTGCAATCTCTCTGGCTCTCTGTTTATACTGTACCAATCCTATACTGAGGCATGTCTACATGAGTAGGAATAGCACAAAGAATACAACCACAAAAATCAAAGTAGTAAAACTAGCTATAGTTCTTATATTCTTTCTCTGATCCAATAGGTAAAAATAAAACTGTGGGAAGAGAGTAGAGGAACATATAGGTAAAAGCAGGTAAGTGGAACAAACAATGTAAAAATTTGCAAAAATGGGATGTTCTAGCTAGACTAGAACACAAACAACAGATGACAGTGGACCATAGCAATAATTATACACTGTGACACAATGAGGATGGAACACTGTAAATAATGTGTTTGATCATCTGAAATAAAGATACAATATTACAATGTTTTCACTGAGGATTTCACAAATGAGTTACAAAGGGGTTGTGCCATCCACCCTCAATCTCTAATTTAGAACAAAAGAATTTCATTCCGATACCCAAGCACAGATTTCTGCTAGTTGACAGTAAGTATTTGCTCAGAATCATAGAACCATAGAAACATAGAACCATAGGACTATTCAGGTTGGAAAAGACCCTTGGGATCACTGAGTCCAACCATCATCCCTAATCTACAAAGTTCTCCCCTAAACCACATCCATCAACACCACATCTGAAAAACCCTAAAACACATCCAGGGACGATGGCTCAATCACCTCCCTGAGCAGCCTATTCCAGTGTCTAACCACTCTCTCTGTGAAAAAATTTCTCCTGATGTCCAGTCTAAACCTCCCCTGTTGCAGCTTGAAACCATTCCCTCTTGTTCTGTTGTTAATTACCTGTGAGAAGAGACCAGCACCAACCTCTCTACAATGACCTTTCAGGCAGTTGTAGAGACTCCTCTTCCCCAAATTAAACATTCCCAGATCCTTCAAGAGTTCTTCAAGAATGTATGGGGTGAGAAGGGACCTTAAAGATCATCTAGTCCAGCTCCTCCTTGCAGTGCAGAGGGACTTTTTTTACCTAGATCAGGTTGCTCAGAGCCTGGTCCAGCCTGACCTTAAACATTTCCAGGGATGGGGCCTCCACCATGTCTCTTGGCAGCTCGTTCCAGTGCTTCACCACCTTCATTGTAAAGAAGTTCTTCCTAGTGTCTAATCTAAATCTACCATGCTCTAGTTTAAGGACATTGTCCCTTGTCCTGTCTCTACACACCCTTTTAAACAGTCCTTCCCCAGCCTCCCTGTAGGACCCTTCACATATTGGAAGGCTGCTAAGTTCCATCCCTGTTTCCTTTTGATATAATATTTTACTTTATTGTAATTAGAGTAACAATTACCTCTACAGCTCTAAACTTTTTTTTTTTTTTTTTTTTTTTTTTTTTTCCCCCTAGTAAATATGTGCCATCCCTTGTTTTTTCTTTCTACAAGATCTCAGACAACTTCTTTTGACATCACCCAGGCTGCCATTTCCAAAAGCATTTTGTGCTTTTCATCCTTCCCCCCCTTAAAGAAGGTAGGTGTTATAAACACCACTGAAATGTATTCTCTGGTACTGCAAAGCCCTGGCAATGAGCAATTGGTGAGGAAGTCTTCACGTAACAGGGCAAGAGTGTTTGAGGAGTACAGGAGGCTACTTTTGATATACTCAGTACTATGCAACATGGGGACACATTGAGGGACATAGTAGCTCTCCTGGAGATGTCAGAGAATTCACTGAAGGCAGATGCACATGTCACTCTCCAAAACACTAGCTCACTAGGAACATAAATTGGCCAGAAAGCACTCACCCCTCAGAAAGGGTGATGACTGTGTTAGTTCAGCATATTTCCCATGCTGCTGACTTGGGTGGAATTTTTGTGTAACTTCAACTGCAAATTAAATCTGACTGCAAGACAGCAGAGTCCCCAGCAGCTGACAGCAGCACAAGAATCCTCTGCCTCCTCAGAAAGCAAGTCCAACTGAGGCAGAACTGCCTTTATTGCATTCCTCTATGGCAGTTTGCTAGCAGAGATAAACTAGGCAGTCTGCCTCAGGAAAGCCACTGTGTTTACCCTGAGCAATGCAAGAAATTAATCACAGGTGCCCTATTAAGAAATATTCTCAAACGTAGCATGTAGCAAGGAGACAAATATCTGAGATTGAAAACCAAGTATACTGAAAACTAATACTCATGACTCTTCTGATAAGTTAATCTTATGTTACTGCTCCTTCTCCTCCTTTCTTAGAAAAAAAAAAAAAAAGCTGATGCATAACATGGACAGATGTAGTGCAACAGAAATCTGTGTATGCTACATTGATCATTGATTGCTTATTTGCTCTCTTACCAGGGGCTGATTTCCTGGCAAAATGATGGTGATATTAGAACAGGAAAAAGAGGATGCACATTATTTTACTGTCCTCTTAACACACAACCAGTGCTGGAGGCATGCATATTATGCATGTATATTTTTTGTTTTGCCTTGACAGAATATTTTTGAGCATGGAATTAAATAAACTCGAAGGATGACATGGCTATCTGCATCATATTCAGTAGGAGTTTAATATTAGAAGTGCGAGAGAAAACAGTAATATTTCCATGTCTTTCTCTATTTAGAATGGTCTGTCAGAGAAAAAAAAAGAAAAAAAAAAAAAAGGGCATATCCTCTGCAGAACACAATACTAAATCTGAAGAAATTCCCTGGTACGAGTTCAGAGAGACAGGAGACACAGAATCGATTAAGAGACATATGAAGTATTTTCCTAATTAAAAAAAAAAAAAAAAAAAAAAAAAAAAAAAGGATTTTCTAGAAATAATCTCTGATATACACAGCAAGAGGCAGGGAAAAATTATTCCATTGCTTACTCCTGGCTTTCAGTCATTTCTGTATGCTTCTGCACACTTTATTGCAACAGAAGTCCCAAATCTCTAAGAGAGGAAAAAAAACAGGCAGAATTCTGGCTTAGATAATACCATTAGAATTATTGCCATGAAACACAAACATGCATGGAAAACACGATATACCTTCAGGGGACAGAATCACCTTTGGAAGTAGGTATGTTCAACTGCAAATATTCAACTTACCAACAGGGTACATTCTAGCATGAGAAATGCAGCCAGAACTATATGCGGAGGAGAAAGGTTATCAAAGGAATAGATGCATCTGCAAAAGAAGATGAGCAGATGATGGAAGTCTGCAAGTGAAAGTGCAAGGACCAAGAAGCAAGAAAGGAAGTAAGAAAATCAAAAGAGAAACAAGCTAAACTTTTTTTTTTTTTTCCCACATAGTTACATTATAGAAAAGGACCTCAAGTCCAGCTTTTCCATACAATTAATATTAGGAGTTGAATTCTGTATGAATTAAGAGGCAAGGAGGTGGTTTGTGCAATCTGCCAAGGGATGACTGCACGACATGAGATAAATTGTTGAATTAAAACATGCATAACTCTAGAAGGCATTTGAAACACCTTGATTTACAGTCATTCGCATTTACACTCAGAGCTACACAGAATCTGAAAACTAGTTGTTTAATAAAAAAAACTCTATTATTTATTTATTTATTTATTAATGAGAAAATTCTTTAAAGCAAGTGTTTGGCCCCAATTAACTATAATTCACCAGTGCAGCGAGGAAAGAATTTCACTGAGATCTTTGGCAAAACAAACCGGAAGTCCTAACAGTAATTTAATTGCTATTTATCATATATAATAAAACATTAATAGGCATGTTGCACATACAAAGTGATGAAAAATAACTTGTGGGACAGTTCACTTTATCAGTCAGCCATCACCAGGTCATTGATACAAGAATTTACAGAGTCCGTCATTGATTAATGCTTTAAAACCTAGGAGTCCCTTATTTGAAAGTAGAGGGTTGTGGGTTGGCCCTGGTAGGCTTAGTTGTACAGTAACACATCGTTTCTATTTCAGAATTCCAGAGCTGTTTATCCTGCTGTCCTGGTTTGAGTCAGGATGAAGCCACTTTTCCTTTTACTGATTTTTTTCTTTTTTTTTTTCCCCTTCCGTAAGCTCTCTTTTAACTAGCAGTAAATGTTCCAGTTTGGACTGATAACAAATGCTGGAATATTTATGCTATTGCCAGGACTCCAAGGTCACATTTTTGCTCTGCTGGCTCAGACACTATGGGGAGATTTATGACCCACCCCACCCCCCACAGAAGGCTGTCAGACAGACAGCAAAACTGGCCAGAGATACTCCATTCCATATATCTACGTAAGACCAGAGGAAGGTCAGAGATCACAGAAGACAACTTCCTTCCTGCTTCTTCTTCCTTTCTCTTCCATCCAGGCAGGTGTCCGGGGAGGACTCTGTCCATCCATCACCGTCGACCCCCAGGCTCAAGCTCTCTTGACCCTCATCACTCTGTGCTTTCTCCAGCAGCTCCAGGATTCTTCGGGACTGTTCCAGCTAACGAGATGCTGTGGGAGTTGCTGGGGGTGGAGGGAGGTGAGAGGGGTTTGCACACTCCTGAACACATTTGTGATGATTAAGGGAGTGGAACATCTCCCTTATGAGGAAAGGCTGAGG
>NW_009952435.1:222655-258551 GCF_000747805.2 Chaetura pelagica
AGGTCCCTTCCAACCCCTAGGATTCTGTGATTCTGTATATAATTGCATATATTTTCTTTCATCATTAGGGTTTAATTAAAGCTGTGTAGTTTAGTTTTCAATCCAGCAAAGTGTCTCTCTCATTCTCTCTCCTTCCCTACCTGGGCAGAAGGGGGAGGGGATCAAGAGCACTGTTGTCGATCCTGAGTCAAACTGTGACACCTGCACACCAACCTTACAAGTTATCATCAAGCTTCCTCTTTCAAATGCATTACAAATTTAATTGTAAGTGATAATCTGAAACTCAGCTCCTGGATCTCTGTCCAGATCAAAGATGACTATCCTCCACTGCTGCAAAGCCTCAATATACAACTCAAACAATAGCAAAATACTCATTTTTTGCACAATCCAAACAGTAAAAATACAAAACTAAATTTATTAGGCCAGCTGGCATGTGTCTTGTGTTTGTCTTACTATCTTTGTCTTACTATCTATCTTACGGAAATCTGTATGTACCCTTTTTTGCAGCCTGACTCACAGTAAGTCAACCAGTTTGGTTTTAATTAAGCTCTCTTCAGGATGAACTTGCCCAGATGTACTGAATTGCAGAAGTTCATACCATGCTTTGAATATTTTCTTGTAAGAGATTAATCTGGCTTTGGCCCAAAACACAGCAGAAACACTAAACGAATGTAGTCACAAAGCAGCGCTTAAGAAGCTGCTGAAAATCTTCTAGTGAAAAAATACTGTTGAACTTCAACATAAAGTTTTATTAGGAAAAAATGTGATAATTTTTAATGTGAACATCAGGGAAAAGGACATGGCTCTACTGATAAGACTGCAGCAATGATCCATGAAATTCCCTCTCCCAATGCACCCCTTCCCAATTTGTGTGAGATTGAACACTTCAGAAAGCATGTCAAGAAAAAAAACACAGACCACAGACCATTGCACTACACTATAGATAGCAGAGGCATCAAAGACCACGTCAAACTCCCTAATGAGCAAGCTTTGAGCAACCTCTACAGGACTCCCCCTTCATTTGCAGGTTTCCTTAGGGAATGTGTTTTCATTGTCTGAAGCTCATCAGAAGCCTTCTATCTGGGGGGAAACAACTGGTGCCATCAGTCAAGCTGAAGACACACTTGCAAAGGTCACTTGCAAGTGAGATTCTCTTTGGCTCTGTGCTCTAACCCATCAGGTTCCCTCCAAAAGGCAGCACACTCATCTTGTCTATCAACCTCTCCTGCACCCCTTGTTCTGCGGCTCTGTGCTCTAACCCATCAGGGTCCCTCCAAAAGGCAGCACACTCGTCTATCAACCTCTCCTGCACCCCTTGTTCTGCACCATATGCCGACTTCCCGGGTGTGCACTTTGTCCCATCATCCAAGCCATTAATGAAGATGTTAAACAGGATTTGATCCAGTATTGTCCCCCAGGACACACCACTAGTGACTGGCACCCAGCGGAGCTAATCACAACCACTGTGCAACAGCAGTTCAGCCAGTTTTCAATCTACCTCATTGAAAGCCTCAATACAACTGAGATAAAATTACATCCACTGCTATTCCCAGTCTTTTTATTTTAGAAGGCTACCACATTGGTCAGACATTATTTCCTCATTATCCACGGTGACTAATCCAGGTTACCAATTTGCCCTTAGAAATGGTTTCCTGAAGGATTTGCTCCATCACCTTCCTAGGGATCAAGGTGAAGATGACTCAGATCTTTCTGGTCCATCTTGGAGATAGGAGTGACATTTGCTTTCCTCTAGCCCTCAGGGACCTCTTCCAGTCATCATGACCTTACAAAGGTAATATAGAGTGGACTCAATCTACCTGTCAAATGCATGGAAACACTCGATAAAACCTATTTACAAACTACACAGATTGTCTCATTCCCCCATGTTTTGACAGCAATGTCAGTTGAGAATATGCAACTCTGTAAAAGCCTTTACAGTTAGCGACATCAGTATGAACTATATCAGATTCTTCATGTGTTTGAAAGCCTCTAGCATGCTGTAGGCACTATAAGAAACAATGAATGAGGGAAATAAACATTTCTATCACATCTGTACAGCAGTTTACAGATTGATGCCCTCCTTTTTATTTACCATTTGTTGTGCACTCATAAGGGTCTTTCTGCAAAATGAAAAAGTAAGGAAAATCCCATATTCTTCCAATAGCACTGAATTAATAGAGGAAACTACCTGGCAGCTATTTTTTACTTCTAAGTGTTTATCTTCTATTTTCTGAATAAAGGTCTGCATATATTTTAATAGTAAAATACACCTGTGCAAACTGAAGGACACGGTTATCCAGACAGAAATTACAAGGCCAGGACAAAAACCAAGCAGAGATCTTGGCAATGCATAGATATAGAAATATATATTTGTATTTATATATATACATGTGTGCGTATGAAGAAAACAGGGATGTTTTACAAAGCCCATTAAAAAAGGAAAAACAAATAAACTACAAACTCTGAAAGACTTACTATCGCAATTTCCTGTGAGTTCTGAATTGAATTTTGCAGGGTTTTACAAACATGAAAAATGTTTTCATTCATCTTAAAATGCAATACTCTTTGTGCAAAGCTGTAAGTGCCTTAACAAACTCTCCTGTTGATAAGAAATAGAGCCATTTCTATTTAGGAATTAGCTTTTTATTTGAGAATTTTACAAAAATACCTTTTTAAAAAATAGCAGTTTGTTCTGCTTCTCATAGGCATAGATATTTTAATAACCAACATGTGTTAAATACTTGGACATCCAATCATTTATTTAAAAACATTACAGGATCCCTTTCTTTCCCTTCTGTCTCTGTTTGCTCCAGCTGTTAGGAAAGGAAAACCTAAAAATTTACTACCAACAAGCTGTGCCACTGGGTTTCCATTGGCATCAATGCCAACCTCCTGCCACAGGATTTTTAGGAACTGTAACATGAGAAAGGAAAAGACATTCTGTTGTCTTCCAAGAGCCACTAGCTGTTTATCTGCCTATGGTTCTGGCAGCTCCTATACTGCTCTTTTCTCATCTTTGCAGAAAACAAAAATGAGTGCTGGTGACATAGTGGCTTATTCCAAAGGAATTTGCCCCCATCAAAAGAGTGAAGTTATCATCTCAGTCACAAGAAGGAGCAGTCTGTAAGAACCGCAAGCAGAGAGGTGGCATTTAACTGGAAGACAGAACAGTTTATACAAACACAAGGAAAGAGAGATATGTACACACTAGTGCCTGTTTCACCATCTGGTCCTGCCCACAAATGCTGAGCAGTCAAAGCCCCACAAATTCTGTTTTGGTTTGGTGATATCGATAAATCGAGGGCCATCGACACCGTTTTCTCACAACACCTGAAAAACAATTAAAAATGCCATTGTCTCACCATTGAGGAGAAAGTACTGGAAACAGCTCTGCTCGTCCTTTAGCAACTCACAATAAAGTACATTAAAAAAAAAAAAAAGTTAAGGAAAATCCAACTCATCATCAAAGCAATAGAGTTAAAAGCAGATTAGAAATTAATATCCCTGACTGATGGTGCCTTACAAAACCGCTGCTTTCAAACCAACTACGGAACTATTTTTTTTTTAATAACCACAATAGGTTTTGAGTGCTTTGTCAACATGACAAACCTTTTGCACCAGAAGTGGAGAATGTATCCAAACACCAATGAAAGCGAATGTAATTCGCAGCGGTGCTGAATCAATTTTTCAAGACTATAATTCACATTTGTATAAAACACCCACATTTTCAATATGAAACATATTTGAATACAGTTTTGAGACTAAACAAATTGACATACTGCTTTTGCTATCATTTACAAAGAGTTTTTATTTTTTTATGATAGGCAAATATTAATACTGTACAGCTTTTTATATTTATGCATTTTCTTCAACTGGAGAGTAGACTCTCCAGATTCATTTAAAAAGTCTATAGTTCTTATATTAAACCATTGTATCAACTAGCTCAATTTTCAGATCCAAACTGATTGCTTGTACCATTCTGCCATTGTAGATTCATCTCTCAATTCATCATAAATGACCAAGGCTTGTAGACCATGACTTCTAGCAATGTAATGTTCTTCCCATAATCACCAGCAGGCATCCAATGATTCTCTCATTTTTATTCCTTCGCAACACCCAAAAAAAAACAGAATAGAAAATAATGCTGAAAATATATTGTTACTTATTATATAAACACTGTCTATGTTTGAAATTGGACAAGGTGGCCAGAAGCTCATGGGAGGTGTTTATCCTCCTCTACTTTGCTCTCCTGAGACCCCACCTGGAGTAGAGTGTTCAGTTCTGCAGTGCCCAGGACATGAAGGACATGGAGATGTTGGAGCAAGTGCAGAGGAGAGCAACAAAGATGATCATAGGGCTGAAGCACCTCTCCTATGAAGACAGGCTGAGACAGTCGGGGTTGTTCAGCTTGGAGAAGGCTCTTGAGAGACCTTATAGCAGGCTTCCAGTAATTGTAGGGGACCTACAAGAAAGCTGGGGCCCCACTGAACTTCTGCTTAGTCCTATACATGTGCAGGCATTTGTGAGACTGGGAGAGGCAGGCAGACAGGTGTTTTCTCTGTTTTAAATTCTTTTTCTACCCTACTTACAAAGTTGGGCAAAATAATACCTACAAAGGCCAAGTAAATTCTACCAAAACCCACAGTATTTGGAAAACTCCTCAGCGATCTAAGTTTCCTTTTAACAAAACAACTCATTATGGGTACAACACTGTCAGATTAATCTCTAAACCATGGTTGCTGATAACTTGGAATGATGAGAGACAGAAAAAAGCTATTAGCATATTCTCAAATAACTTACAAATGCTGTGCCTTGCAGCAGAGCCCCTGCCTCATTCCACAAGCTTATTTTATTCTTAGACTTAACCTATTTGGACTCCTACTTCTAACAAACCTTTCCTCCATCCTTGTGTCATTCAACACTTAAGGTGTCATTCAGCAGCCAAGTTCAGTCCCTACATGGACACACTGGTCAAGTTCTGTTGTGATTTTGCCATATCTCTCCTCTGGTCTTCTCAGAAGAAACTTCTCAAGATGCTCAGTATCTTCATTGACTGCTAACAAGGCATATTCAACCTATTTCTGCCAATATTCTACATTTCCTGAGAAGCTGGCAGAGAAAGCAGAAGGAGAGGAAACAGAGGTGCAAGAAACATGGAAATAACTACTTTTGCTCCCAGGTGCAGTAAAATCTGGTTGAATTTAGAAAGCAAACTGAAAAAAAATGGCACAAGTTTAGTAATTTGAAAAATAAACCCTCTTTTGAAACTGTCACTGAGAAGAGAAATTGTGACATCTACACGATTTCGCAAACTCAGAATATAATTCAAAAACTGATGAGAAAATAAGTCATAAGGAATGTTTCCCCATTAATGCTTTTCTGAAACAGCTCTAATGTAATAACCAGCCCTTGTCCATACAGTCCATAAAGAGTGTAAGTCTTTCATTTACAAGAGCACACAACTGTGACTACTTCTTTTAGTGATAAAGGAATTCTGTAACCAATTCCGGAACTAAGACAAAAAATACATATATGAGATCTGTCTAATAAAAGAAAACTAAGAGATGATAAAAAAATCCCCTGCCTAACTATAGGAGGTACAATAAAATCCACTCCATTTTTCTAAAAGACACCCTGAGAAGTAATAAATCAGCAGTATCTGATTATAGAGAGGCACAACTTAATTGAGAAAAACATTCTTACTGCAAGCCTTCTCCATCTCCATGATGCCCCTTATCATCCAACTGCCTTCCTCACTGCCTTCCTCACTGCCTTTCCTGCTCAGTGTCATGTGAACACAAAAATACTTCAAATGACAAATGGTGGTGTTTGTTAGGCTTATTTTAGTTTGTTTGAACTTAGGGCTTTGCCCCATGCAGTTATAAGTTTAAGATTAAACTGCAACTATTTTCTTATTCTAGGAGACATAAGAAAGCTCATGTGTTTCATCACTACAGTACTAAAAAATTCAAGTGTTTTAGTTTTGTAGAAAACTGGTAACAGGAGAGGGAAAGGGCCTGGATAACAATTCTAAGTCAGACTTTCTGTCAAATGCAATGCACACCATGCGAAAAGAACACTCAACTATTAATGTAGGAAACAGTGCCACACTATTACCTGTACTATTACTAAAATGGTTATTGCAACTTCTGCATTGGGATATGTAAACAACACAAAACCAAGTACCTTTAAGAGATCTGGGAAAAGCTGCAACCTGTAGCCTGAAAAACATTATTTTCTCTGTAATCTCCAAGAAACTGGCACTGAAAATCATAAACTCTATCTGAGAACACACAATATAGTAAGGTGCTATTTCCAAATTTTCCAAACAAACTCCAGTTAACAGAAAGTAGTTACTGACTTATCTTTACTATTTAAATACTTGTAGCTTATTCTTTTATTAATAATTTTCAAAAACATGTAAAGGTGATTGACTGATGCAAACTGTTTATATCACCTAAATTATTTCGATTAAAGTTTAAAATTGGAGTACTTTTTAAAAAATGCAATGTTTACATTACTCTAAGCCATCTCTCCCAATGAAGCTTTTTTGGTAGAGATTACTTGACAGTGATTGATATAACTGCTCTGCTGAAGAACTTCTGCACAAACTTTCAGTTTATCTCTTCCAAGGATATTTAAGTAATCATTACACAGGTTATATCAGAACCTTAGTTCCAAGCATTTCTTCTTTAAAACATTTTATTCCAACTGATCATCATATTTTTTTACATATTTCTTTTTCATTTACCTACCAATTAAATAATAATCACTAGACAACCACAAGACTTGGAATAAGTCATGTGGTTCTGATTATGTGTAAGGCAAAATGAAAACATGAATTCTCATCAGGAAATAAAAGATTTGTCTAAAGTATTATCTCCTACTTTTTCTTTTGTTTATCGTTAAAGATCTAAGTATGACAAGGAACCAAGATGACAACATAGATGTTTAGAAGTTAGAAAAAGCAGAGGGAAGAGAGGAAGGATCTGAAGAGAAGCACGAATGATTTACACTATCACTCTTCCACCAATTTGCACCCTACATGGCTCTTGTTAGAAAGAAGATCAGATACTTCAACAGTTGCTTTCAACAACTTGATTTCTGCAGTGGATTGTCATAAGTAAAGGAAACTGATTTCAAAACATCATATTTTACTGTCTTCAGCTTAAAAAAGTTATTTTAGTAATCTGAGAAACTATTTACTGAGTAATATTTCTCCAGCCATCAAATTCAAGCCAACAGGTGATATTACTTATAAATTAAACCACAAACACTGTAGAGACAGAAATGAAAACAATTACAATAGAATTATGCAAGAAAATCTAAGAAGGATTAGCATGGAATGTAGCAAAACTTTGAGATATGAGGTAATGACAGAATTAAAAAGCTAAGTATTTATTAAAAACTTTAGAGACGAAATCCTGCAGTAGCCTTTCCACACAAGCCTCTGAATATTCATTCCTTTTGGGAGTTACTGTCATTCTGCAAGCTGAAAACAGTCTCAGGAAGTACCTAGGAAGAGTTCAAATAAATGTCAGCAAGTCAATAATGTATTACATGATGCACAGATCAGCGCTTAACATATTTACTCTGTAGCTTCTTTCTGCATACAGTATAGGAAAAAATACATGATGTAATAGAATAATAGAATGTCTTGGGTTGGAAAGCACCTATAAAAGTCATCTAGACCAAGCCCCCTACAATAAGCAGGGACATCTCACACTAGAACAGATTGCTCAGAGCCCCATCAAGCCTGACCTTGAATGTCTCCAGGGATAGGGCCTCCACCACCTCTCTAGGCAACCAGTTCCAGTGATCCACCATCCTCATCATAGTAAAGAACTTTTTCCTAATGTTCAACCTAAATCTACCCTTCTCTAGCTTGAAACTTTTACCCCTTGTCCTATTGTTACATGCCCTAGAGAACAGATCTTTCTTAGCCTTCTTATAGGCCACTTTCAGATACTGGAAGGTCGCTATAAGGTCCCCCCGGAATCTGTACTTCTCCAGGTTGAACAACCGCAACTCCCTCAGCCTGTCTTCATAAGAGAGGTGCTCCAGGCCTCTGATCATTTTTGTTGCCCTCCTCTGGACATGCTCCAACAGGTCCACATCCTTCTTGTATTGGGGGATTTATCTTTTTGTACATATACAATTATACATATGCAAGTGCAGAAGTTTTTACTGTCTACATGAAATCAATCTTAAAATGAGAGAATCGAGGCACTGAGACAGCCTACTATGTAACATCATTAAAAAACACATACAGTTCAGAAGGCAGCCTCCTCATTTGTTGCCATTAAAAGATTTCACATTCCTGATTGAAAGGTGAATAGATAGATAGATTTGTGTGACTACAGACAGCACTTCTGGCAATAACTTTTAGTCAACAGAACATGTGTGAAATAAAAACTTTTGTGTCACAAAGGCACAGGAAATGCTACGCATTTAGCTCCAAACATCCTGCAAATATCGTTTCTCTTCTCGAAGCACAGCCAGCATCTTCATTGCTTCCAATTTGTCAGCTTCCATTTCCATGCTTAAAATGTCCACTACAGCCTCGCTTATACCATCAGCCATGTGCTTCTTATCTCTTAAAAAAAAAAAAAGGGGGGGGGAGGAAAATGCATAATTGTTTATTTTTCTTTTTACTAATATCTCCAGAAGCAGGATAATATCAGAAAAGAGGCATTAAAAAAAAATCCCAAACCCCATCACAAGTTGTAGGTTTTATGGTAAGATTCTCACTAAATTTTCATGTAGATGAGCACTAATGGTAACAAGTATTAAGTTTTCAGCATGTTGGAATTTATAAGAAAAAAACCTTGAAACCCTAGTTAAGCTGTCACAGAATAATTTTCATTTTAGGGAGAACCTGACCTGCTGAAGTATTCATTATTATTTTATCACCATGTGGCTCCATTATTAAAAAAAAAAACAACAAGAAAACAAACACAAGCCCCCAAATCCTCCCATATTAATAATGCTATTTTTAATAGCTGACATTTATTACTGCAGAAGAAAGTACTGACATTGGGCTCTATATTCAAACAGTTTGTCTATCATCAAAATTCATAAAAGTCTCAAACTTCCACATAAGTTAGCATCCACAAATAAAACTTTCCACTGTAAAACAGATTACTATTACAGGACTTTAGCATTCTGGTGAACCCAAGCCTTGAACACAGCAGAAGACTGCTGCTATGTCACAGCTGTGTAGCATATCATCACATCTATTCAAATAATTGATTTTCTCAATAGAAATCTACTAGCTTGAAACCTCCTACAGCTTAAATACTAAAACAGAAAAAAAAGAAAATAATTGACTAAAGCAATCAGTGGAGCAGCATTGTTACAAGCCGTACTTGCAAAACTATATTGGAAAAAATGGACATAGTGATGAAATTCTCAAGCATTCCAGGAAAGCTTTTTCAGCATCATGTTGGTCCTGTCTTTCAGACAGCTCTAGGTCATTCTAAAGTCTCAAGCTTCTGCCAACTCTCTTCTATTTCTGAGAGAGCCCATCTCCACCCTGCTCTACTCACCCACATACATAGAAGTAACCTCTCTCTTCCAGCAGGACTCTGGTAACTTCCTTAGGGTAAAGCCTAAGGACATCTTGCACATATTTTGGTGGGCCTACTTCTGCAGTTGAAGAGTCTCTTGAGAAACAAACCTTAAGATGAGTTAGCGTGCCATTTTCAAGAAAACATTTGAGCTCGTCTCTGAAAGGGAATAAAACCAGTTAGCAATGGATCAGAGGTAAGCATTCCCTCCTTAATACAAAATTAATGCTAAATAGTGAACTAACTTGAACAAATAGTCTCGATCCTGATGCCGACAACCAAAAAACAACCATGTCTCTCCAAATTTCCAGTCTGTATGTTCTTCTCTGAGCTTCTGCCTAAACAGACAAAGGAAAAAAAATAAAAATCCACCCCACTTTATCAAGTGCAGAATATAAAATGTCTATAGCCTAATCCTCTTTTAAATAGTGCTTTACTAAACCCCTGGATCGGCACAAACGTGAAATTACTTCAGGTAAATCACAGTCAAACCCTCCTTTGTCTGACAACTCACTTTTGGCCCCACTTAAAATCAATCAACTTCAAAGGTTTTGGAGTTTTTTGCCAGATTCATATTGGAATAGTCAAAACTGACACTTCCAAACATTTCACAAAATAATCCTGACTGCTGAATAAGGAGATCACTACTCTTCATACTTCATTAGAAGCCCTGGGAAAACTCAACACAACACATTTTTAGCATGCTTTCTATTTTGGCTGTAGAAGCCTGCTAGATTTTATGAATAACAATCTTTTCACTACTACATCATCAGAACAGGTACTGCATTTTCTTGAAGTAATGCTTTATTGGAGGTTTAACTGTAACTTTCTAGTTATTTTTTTTGAGGGATTTTATTTATCATCAATCAAATGCTGGTGAAGTGTCATGAATCCTTTGAAATTAAATGTGAAATACTTCTGAGAGATAAAGGTATATCTGGGGGTTAAAATTAAGGAGTAAGGATGGTACGACTTGGCTAAAGAATAAGCATGGAGTCAGAAACATCATGTCAAAACTCAATTTTGCTCTCAAATAAAAGGGTTTTTAAATAATGGTTACAGAATGCAAGAAACTCAATCACCTTGCTGGAACAAATGAGTAATGTAGGAATGATGCAAGATGTGTTGGATACCTATAAAACTTGCAACCATACTCATACAAATAATCCAGTCTTCCTGTTCTTCCTTTCCTCCAAATGACCATGTTTTTACACATTGTGGTAATGAGGTACCTGTTATTTTTTGAACAAGCATTGCTTTGTCTTACAAAATAATGCTGCTGGAGTTGAAGGGGATAAAAAGGGATCTACTCCCTCAAATAAAAACCCACAAAACCCAAGACTACTGCCCAGTTGAGGGTTCAAATGCCAAGCTCCTGATCTTAAAACATCAAGATGTATAAACATAGAGAAATGCAGGAACATGGGAGAAAACTTGACTTAAGTTTGGCATTAAAATTCTGTTCCTTTCAGAAGTGAGAGCTATATTGAAAGTCTTGTCATGATGAACATCAAGTTTTGTGGGAAAAATAATTAACTGCATTTGTTATCAAGATCTGAGGCTGTATTTTCTTCAACATAAAAAGGCTGTTTCCAGGTAACAAACTGGTACATACCTATGTTGTAGGAAACCAATAAATGGTGAAATTCCTGTTCCTGGACCAACCATCATGAACGGGACAGATGGGTCTACAGGTAAGTGGAAGGTATTGTTTGGACGAGCAAAAATAGATATCTAAAATGAAATTAGATAGAACACAACTGAAGAACAGGACTTTTACACAGCATATGTGCCCACACACCCTTCCAAATCCTGAGCTGCAGTTTCTTTTTAATGACATACAGACATTTGAATTAAAATTTCACATGGGTTTCAGAACCCCCCCCCACACCGTAATTACAGACCTATTAATTCATTTGAAGAAAAACTATGCAAAACCACATAAACATCAGTTTCTGCATAGAAAAGTTAATCACACCATAAATTTGGGGAATACTGTTAAAGAATTAATGAGAAGTTTAGTATTAGTACTTAAAGGGAAGTAAAGCTAGTTTATTGCTGTTATAGGCAACTCAACCTTTTTTTCACCCTGTGGACATCTAAAAATATTCCAGTGGAGATAAGGATTTATTTATAGCTAATCAAAGCCTACTATTACCAAGCTTGCTTTCTTAATTTTCATGAAAGTTTTACATACTCTTCAAAATTGCATATGGGTAAGAGGAGGTAGATAACTGCTCAAAGATCTTGGAAAATGGCTTCTCTCATTCCACTGATAAACTTAAATTCTGATTTTCAGATTGTGTCTGAAAGGAAGTCTAAATATAATTTTCATAGGAGCTCTGCCTCAGTAAATTTGCAGATGGTGCCAAATTGGGAAGGAATGTTGCTCTGCTTGAGGGTAGAAAGGCTCAAGAGAGGGAACGTGGACAGGCTGGATGGATAGGCCAAGGCCAATTCTGTGAGGTTAAACAAAGCCAAGTGCCAGGCCCTGCACTTGGGTCACAACAACCCCAGGCAATGCTACAGGCTTGGGGAAGGAAGGCTGGGGAGGGGGGACGAGCTTAGGGAAGAGTAGCTGGAAAGCTGTCTAGTGTAAAAGGACCTGGGGGTCTTGGTTGACACCCAGCTGAATATGAGTCAGCAGTGTACCCAGGTGGCCAAGAAGGCCAACAGTGCCCTGGCTTGTATGAGAAATAGTGTGGCCAGTCAGAAAGCGACTGTTGCCCTGTACTCAGTGCTTGTGATGCCTCACCTCAAGTACTGTGTTCAGTTCTGGGCCCCTCACTGAAAGAACATTGAGGTGCTGAAGCAAGTGCAGAGGAGGGCAATAAAGCTGGTGAAGAATGTGGAGAACAAGTCTTACGAGGTGTGGCTGAGGGAACTGGGTTTGTTTAGTCTGGAGAAAAGGAGGCTGAGGGGAGACCTCATTGCCCTCTACAACTACCTGAAAGGATGTTGAAACGAGGTGGGGGTTGGTCTCTTTTCCCAAGAAAGAAGTGACAGGAAAAGAGAAGATGTTGTGTCAGAGACAGTTTAGATTGGATATTGGGAAAAATTTATTCACCAGAAGGGTGTAAATCAATTATATTTCAAATAAAGAGCAGATCTGAACACTGGAATGAGATATATGATGCACATATTAATCAGTTTGTCTTTGGAGTGAGTTTCCAAAAATGAAGGTAACTTGCATGGTTTTCCTTCCACTTTACCAGACCAGTTCCATGGATTATTGGCATAGTTTTCTTGTAACCAAATTCAATGTTTGCTTCCATTTTTCGTAATAAAATATACATTAGACTGGCAGTAGCTCTTTTTGTCATATTAATTATATAGCAGAATTCCAAAATTTTAATAATTAGCTTACACCTAATACATTTGAGACTGATTAATTACATAGACTTTCTGCCATGGAAAGAGGCAATAAAAAAGAAAAATACCTTTTCCTAGTAACACCCCACATGCCAAATCATATTTGATGGGCATCAGAAATATAAAAAATGATTGTCCTCTGTGCCATAGTCTATAACTTGGCCTTTAGAAAACATGCAAGACCTGACAAAGTTTTATGATTTCTCCCCTATTATCTGCCACCCTTTCCTGGAAGTGACCAAATTCCTTTTTCCTGCAACACTAACAGTCATAACCATTTAATTGCACAGTGGTATTTTAATCCTTGAAAATAGCCTCCAAGACTCAGGACAACAGTGGAGTGAAAAAAATCTAGCCTTTCAGCAATAGGAAGTTTCACTACTCAATAACCAGAAAGAAATCAAAACGTAAGTTTAGCAACTTAGCAATGAAGTTCTAAACATGTTACAGAAAGTAGGGTAGAACTGTAAAATGAGTGTATACTGCCAAAACACCCACACTACATCAGAGCAGTGAGCAAGGAAACCTGGAGTTGTTTCAAACATGCATAAATTTATTGGTTAAGGAGTTCAGATTTAATATTCATACCTTTTCAGTTGAAGAGGTTCCTCCTTTTGTGGCCAGTGTGTTTTTACTAGGGTGCAATAGAGGTGCAACTAACTCAGCAAGCCACCCTGTACACACTCCTTTACGTGGGACTGGTCTAGCTGGACAGGTAGAAAACTCCACAATATTGAACACAAAGCATAGTCTTCCTGGTTGATAGAAGTTTGAACTGCAAAGACAAAAATATTAAAAAACCCTCAAAACCTGAGAGATAGGTGTACAATCTTACAGCAGGCCATTTGCAGCCCAAACCACTTCAATTGAATCAAGATTGTCAGTGTTCAGCTATCTGTGTGATATTTATATAAAGTTAGAAAATGGTTTACAGATGCCAGTGCCTACATAAGGAAATCCAAATTCCTACCAGATTGACATGTATGTGAGCTTGATCTTGAGACCTCTAACAAAGTTTTGCCAAATATTCAAAACAACGTTGTTTGAAATAGTCAAACCCATTGTTTTTTTGCAACAGGGACACAATCACTTTTTCCTCAGGTTTTATCCTAATTCCTCTCTTTCTTCTTTAAATCATAACATACACACACACTTGAGAAAAGCATACCCAAATTACAAGCAAGATAAAATTTGAATATTTCATTACCTTGAAACTGAATAGGATCTGGCTTGTAATTTTGGAAGGTGTTCTGAAAAAAAAAACACCAAAACAATCACTTATTATCTGATTTACCTAAATGAAAATACCACGTAATGAGTGTTTACACTATACGATTACAAGCATATTGTGATTTAAGTGTAACTTTACTCTTATTAACATTTAGTGTTTGTCGTTCAGAAACAAGAAATTAAGACCTGAACTTTTTAATTTTTTTTTTCAGACTTCGTGGAACACCTGCTAGAGAACCCGTAAAATTAGGCCACAACAGTTAATTTATGGGGTTCTTGGTCAACTAAAAACCACTGTAAGGTGCAGAGAGGAGATCTCAGTAGAGAGTGGACAAAATGAAACTTGAAATTTTCTTTTCCCCACCTTTCATTTAAGAGTTCTTTATGGAAGTTCAAAAGCTCTCAGAATAGGATTTGCTTGACTGAAAGTTTCCTGTCTATTATGTCCTAGAAGCAGATGTGCCAGTTCAATTTCAAAATGCTATGATAATCTAGGCAAATTCTTGAAATCGGAGCAAAAAAATCTCAACAGAGAGGAGTTCAGTGGGCATTTTTTGCAGTCAGAAACCCACTACACATACCACACACACGTATTTATATCTGCATGTGTATCTACACATACAGAAAAGGTGAAGCTTTTTAGGTCTTTTTTCCATAGGTACCACCCTTTTGCAGATGTTCCAATCGGTACATGGTCACCCTGACATATTTTAAAGATGCTCTGCTACCTAAGATAGCTTCAAGTCACAGTTAAGAAGAGGTAGCTCAGTGAAGTAATTTAAAGACACTAAGCCCATTCTGCACACTACTTCTTGGGGGAACACATTTAAAAAAAACCTTTCAAAATGTCATTTTATTCAGTTTAGTTGCTACAACACTTTCCACAACACCTTGGAAAACTATATGTTCTTGCTGTCACTGAAAATTTATGTAAGGTGAGCTCCTATTTATCTTTTTTAATCCTCACAGTGTACTAAGAAAGAGACTTGGGGTGGGTGTGGAGAAGACAATTGCAAGAACATAAAAAGCAATTTTTTTCTTTCATATAGTGAAACATACTAAGAAAATCTGGTTTTTAATCTGGAAAATAACTGTTTGTATGTTCAGATGTATCTGAGATGGTTACATTTGAAGTTTCATTCCTTCAATGTTTTATATAAGGAAACCAGTAAGTGTGTTGGACATTACACAAATACAAATATACTGGGAAAAGATTTCTGTTTTAACAGGCAAAAGTGCAAGAAAAGAATATGAAGGCAGGGAAATCAGGAGTTGTAAAAACATGTCTTTTAACTGCAAGCAGTTGATGAACTTTTTCTTGAAGAACCTCATCATGCAAACACCTTATGCTTATTTTTTATATGCAGGACCCATTCAGAGTCAATTGAAGCAGAAGTATATACTTAAATGTTTCCAGAATGAATGCCAAAGCCTACAAACCTAAGAACAGAGCTTGGTTCCCTGAAAATAGTTTTTGTGTGATCACTGTTGAGACTATAAAATTTATAAAACAGTTAACTGAACATTGATTAATCTTTCTTGGGAAACTGAACATTTAGTCTGACGTATTTTCAGAAACAAAATCTAATTAAATCTAAATCAGCCGTTTACCAATTAACAGGTTAAGTGAAGGTCTGCAGCTTGGAAAAGCATGAAGTAAATCCAGCAAGCAAACATTAGAATCTCTAATGAACTGTGCGTAATCAGAGGCTCCTTGTCTGCTGCAAAGCTCTTGAAGCCTCCGTTTTTCTCCTGCGTCACTGGTACATTCTACAAGAGCACGCAGAAATGCCTGCGGGGAAGAAAATAAGAATAAAAGTTGAAAAAAGTCGCCTATTTGGAAAAAAGGACACTAATTTGGGAAAAACTAGGAATACCTGGGGACAGGAAACAGTTCATACAATTTATTTCCCAAGGCACACTTTCGTTTACATTAAGGCACGTCTGCTGGCTTAAAAGGCATTTTATTTAGTCTTATGTGGGGGGAGAAGACGGGCCATTCTTCACATCTTACTATGAAAAATTTACATTTTTGTAATTTAGTATTGTTTGGTTTTTTGTTTTTTTTTATTGTCTCGAATAAGCTAGGTCAGAAAATCCTACTTAGCCTGAGCCAGGGAGACACAAATAAACAGGCACAACCCATTCCCTGACAAATCCCAAATTTATGAAAGGCTTTCATGTCTCTGCATTTGCACTTCAGTTAAGAAAACAGCTCCATAACACAAATTAATTCAAGACAAACCACAATTTGCTAAGTTACAGAAGCTGGAAAGGAATAGTAAAAAGTCTTAGAAGAGGTATTACTGGAAATGAAGTATGGTATTTAATGGGTCAGGTAAATGTTGCTGTGGTGTTTTATTTCATACTTAATGCCTACAAAATGGTAATCTTAAGGAAAAACTAAATTGAGCATTGTAAGATAAAGTAAAACCAGATGTAAATAGTTACAAGTTTTTCCCCAAAAGCAAGGTGGATATAGACACAGTGCATAAAAGAAAAGTGATCCATAACACCAAGTGCAATCAGAGGACATATTCTACACAAAACAATACTTGGAAAGTAATCTCAGTTTGCTCAGACACTGAACTTCCAGACAAGTTTGGAGTGCAGAGTTACATAAAGCACATTCTACATGGAGCAGGTAATAAAGCAGATAGGTTATAAAAAATGGTTTGAGAGATACTCCCCAGTCAGCACTCTCTGCCTACTCTTATTGCAGAGACAAACTTTCAAAAGTGTTAAATGCAGTTTTGAAAAGGTTGAAACAATTGAAAGATTGTCTTCTCTTCCGCTGAGAAATCCACTAAACTGAGTGAAAAGGTTCTTCCAAAACCTGATTTCCCTCAGAGGCTCAAACAACATAACTCTTTAGATTCCTCCTTCATCCAAACTCATCTTTAAAATGTGTTTTGACAATATCAGAAATACACATGAAGTTCCAGTTGCACACTTCCAGTTTTTTGCAGGCACAGAATGAAAGAAAAGTAAAACTCACTCGTGAGAACAAATACAATTATACAAGCAAAATAATCTTTCTTTAAATTCTGCCAGGTTACTGCAATGCTAAAGGAAATATTTCAAATAATTTAAATGACATCATGGCATGTCTGCATAGAGCAACATGCATATTTTCAGTGACAAAATTTGACAGAGATGGGTCCCCTGATTAGAAATAATGATTTATCTAAAATGCCTACAAGGCCAGGTTCAATCAGCCTTTGTTATCAAGCACCAAATATCTAGTAATTCTCTATATACTTCCAAACTAGTTATGAAACAAGGTACTAGAGAATAGAAATAGAATTTTATAGTATCTCATAGTTTGCCAGATGAAGTACTAGAAGTGAAATTTCTCAGAATAAAGTGCAAACAGCACCTCACAAATTGACAATTCATGTTTACCAAGAAACATGGTAACTACACATAAAACAGGGATAGATCTGTAAGAGCCCATAGAGCATAGAATTACAAAGGATTTCTCTTTAGAAGAACAAACACATAAACACCTTTTTGGGAATTGCTCTTATTTCTAGACACCAGGTTAGAAGGAACTTCAGAGTGCTTCTTTCAGGGATATGTTGTGGACGAGTTGCTCCTAGTTCAATGGGAGAAAAAACAAAACAAAACATGCATCTATTAACATCCAAAAATGGCAACACGAAGTGCTTGTTCCTTCAAGAAATACAAGACACCTAAACTGCATTAAATTCTGTATCTCTGGGTCCCAGCTGGTTAGCGGAAATTATAAACTAAACAGCAAGACAGTTTTCCAATGAAGAATCAATGACAATTTTCCAATGAAAATTCAAAACCAATCAGGAAAGCAGGAAACAAAAAGACAGGTATAATAAACAACTTCAAATAAATTTCATTGCTAAACCACTTAAGGCTCTGTTATCACTTTTCACCTTAAGGAAATTCAGAAGAATGTCTATCAGGAAAAGAAACATCCACATTCTTTTCCCTCCATCAATAAGCACTCCTGAAAATCGGAAAACATTTAAGTTTTCTAATGATCTAACCAAAGGTGTGTGTAGCCAGTGCCCAGCTGGAATTGCTGAGGCCCAGTAGATCCAGGGAGTTTCGTACAAGCAAAGAATTGCTCCTGTATTCTGTACAGGTTCAATTTATGGGAAGGAGGTACACTGAGATCCCATCTACCCCTTCAGGGGTAGGTTGAGAGAGTTGGGGCTATTCAGCCTGGAGAAGAGAAGGCTCCGGGGAGACCTTATAGTGGCTTTCTCATCATGAGCATAGTAAGATGCTGGTATAGGTTGCTAAGGGAGATTGTGGAAGCCCCCTCCCTGGCGGTGTTTAAGGCCAGGTTGGATGAGGCTTTGCACAGCCTGGTCTAGTTAGTGCGAGGTGTCCCTGCTCATAGCAGGGAGATTGGAACCTGACGATCTTTAAGGTTCCTTCCAACCTTCTATAATTCATGAAGACAGAGTGCAGCTGGGCTTATCAGCCTTATGCCACATCATGCTAAAGTGGCTCTTCTAAATTAACCCCAAAAGCAATGTAAGAGTGTTTATGTGACAAAACACCTTTAATTAATAAGCTCTGCAGGTCCCAAATTGTTTCCTTACGGACCTAACTTTCATGTTGGGATTTCCCTTGACAACATTTATTGGCTTTGACATCTAGCTACTGATTTTTATTATGTTCTTTTTCCATACTCAAGGGCCCTTTAATATTAGAGGTTTTGCTCTGAGAATGTATCAATATAACCTGCTAAATAACCTCTTCATCTCAGCATTACTTGACTGAATCCTTACTACAAAGAACAAAATGTACTTCTAGAAGCTGACTGGCATAAATATAATGCAGGAAGGAAGCATCCATTTTTACATTTACATAAACTTCCTTTTCTTGAACGTGCTGACAGGATGTTACAGGTACTTAATCCTCTTCCTAGGATGTTCATACATATCATAAAAAAACAACTACAGAAAACCAGTGTGTGAACAATAGATTTTGTACCAGACTGCAAATCATTTATAGCTTGACCTCTCAAATGATCTCATCTACTTCATCAAAGAATTCAAAGACTGAACAAAGAGAAGCTGTAAACAAAATTCAGTGGGATTTGTGGTAAATCTTGAAGATGCAGCAGAGGCACAGCCTGCTGTTCATGCTTTTCTCCCAGTTTTTTCAGCTCTTTTCATTCAGCTAACCCACAACCATAACAGTGTGTAGAACTATTACGAACCCATCAGAAATGTGAAAACATTGTGAGGAATTGCCAAGCTGCATTCTTCGGCACAGATCGAAAAAAACAAGTAACAAAGTTATAGTAACTTAATGAGTCTATGCTCATCAGCACAGCTCCAAAGACATGAATTTGAGTTTGGTCCTAAAGTGTTTAACTTCATGGCTGCAGAGGATGGATGTCAGTGTTCAAGCCATGACTGAAGAGAAGTGGATCAAAAGCAACTTACTACATCCTGACCAAGTACCCGTCAGCATGACTTGCTCTGCGTCACTCGGAAGATTTAAGAGCAGAACCAAGAACTCTGATTCTCTGTGCTGCTACCCAGTGCTATGATCTTCCTTTCCATTATCATTCATTAAGATTCACAAACAGACATGCCATTTTTTCAAACAAGACATGGCAAAATGTTGATAAATAATGCATAATTTCACCTTTTTTCCCTGACTAATGCTACATTAAGCAGCCAGAGATGCAATAACCTGGATTACTTACACATAGGGTGAGAACACTGATATTCCAAGATTCATTCAATTATTTTACCAACGGAGCCTTGGAAGGACTGGGTTTTTTTGCAATACCAGAACAATCAAGTGGCTAAGCTATTCTCACTTGGCTATACAGGCCCTGTCCCACATGGCAAGTGCTCTGGCACAGATGAACACAAAGTGCTCTGGTAAGGCAGCTTTACGTTCTTAATGCAACATCAGTACAATAGAAGAAATGGAACTATGGTAGGCAGGAATGAGAGAATATGTCTCTGTGTTACTCAACAAGACTACACTTTGAACACGTTGTTGACACTACCTTTCATTTACCGAGAGAGATTCAAATTCTACGCCGCCAGGTAGCAGGGCCCTGATTTGCACAGAAGAACCTCCTAGCCCTCAGGAGGGACAAAATTTCAAGCCCACCTTGCTACAAAGATCTGAAGCTTTATGGCCCTTTCAAGACCTGTCTGGATGCCTTTCTGAGCGATCTGCCCTAGTTTCTTTTTTTTTCAGTCCTGCTCTGGCAAGGGGGTTGGACTCGATGATCTTCAGAGGTCCCTTCCAACCCCTAATATTCTGTGATTCTGTGATTACCTCCTCCTTCACTACACCCTTCCAATTGCTTCCTTTCAAAATGTACTTGATTCTGTAAAATCTGTAAATAGTGTAAACAGTAGAAGTAGCATACCTGTGAAATATTCCCATATCAGCCAAACTTTGGCTGCTTGCTTTTGCGTGGTGATTGGGCCCTGGATGGCGTGACACAGGCTTGAGCTTGGGAGTGCTCAAGATCAACTCTGACTTGAAGGGAGATTGTTAAATAACTGGCATTCTCTGGGACCTTTTTTGGTTTTGTTCTGCTTTGGTGTTTTGGAAGAAGCAGGTGTCGTTGGGGGAAATCTTTGCCAGAGGCACAAGGATGATGGGAGCTCCCCAAGAGGCGTGGTGCAAGGAGACAGTGTTCAGGACAGTGGGGCTGGATAACAGCTGGACCAGTGCATCACCAATGCAGGGACGAGGCTGTCACTGATATTGGCTCTGGGCCTGGGACATTCCATGTGACATGGCCTCTCATGTAAACTCACCTCATTTACAGGTGCGTTAATTGCCAAGTCCGAGAACAGGGATCTATTTATATCTCATACTTAAGGGAAAACTTGTGTTGCTCTCAATGATGCAAGGAATTTCATTATGGGAACTGATTTACCCATAGACTAGAAGAATGAAGAGCCCCACCCCACCCTGCTGCACTAAAGGCTCAACTCAGCAACACCATAAAGATACCAATTGCCAGACAAGAGATGAGTGGTTCTTATAGATCCATCTGGCAGTACATGAGCATACTTGAACCTGCAGCTACTCTTTCTGAGGTGTGGGATCATAAGATTCAGCAAAACGGATCCACATTGACATAGGAGCCCCTTAAAACATGCCTTGCAGCAGCACTCTCTTCTGCTTCAGGACTGTGGCCCCCTTAGGATGTAAAACAGATTGATGTGAAGTGCTGTTCAAGGACAGATTTTACTTTCAAGTGGGGGATTGTTAAGTTACATGATTAAAGACTCATCTCCACAAAGACAAAGGAGCACAGCAGGAGAATGAGATGGTTGAATGTCAATGCCAGGCTCAAGTTTCCAGACAGAAGCTAACCCTTCTATACTAAAACCAGCAGCATTATTCTGTGTCCTCTTTTTTTAACACATCTCTGACTTCCAACATGCCTCCATGAAATGACAGCTGTGTCTCAATACTAAAGACAAAGAAAAGTTCAAAACCATGCATACCAGCTACCACCATGACAGAAGGGAGTATTTGTTCATTTTCAGTGCACCACACTGTACGTACCTTTCTTTTTAGTGCCCTGCTTAACCTTTACACAAACAAAGTGATCTTCTTTATCAGAAAGTCCCAAGATTTGAAGAAGTTCTTCTACCTCTTTGACATTGTTAGGACATATTACGCAGAAGGCATCTCCAGGCTGGTAGTCAAAGACTGTATCCTGGTTTAAAATATGAGATAATTTTTAATAAATTGTATCATAAATCAAGGCCAACAGCACTCCCTTTCCTAGCAGCAGCAACCTTCCTACTGTCACAGTCACATGAAGTCCTATGCTGTTTTACTCTGTACTAGCACTTCACTGTTTGAACCACATCAAAAACTAAATACTCGTTTTCTTTTCAGGTTTAACCTCATTAACTAGAAATATCTTTCCCTCTCTGGTTTAAATATTAAGAACACTCTTTAATACAAACTGCTGAGCAGCCTAAACAGAAGGAAAACAAATATGTATTAAGAGTGTGTTTTATATAATCAGCTCAGATAATTAGTTACTGATGTACTTTGTTTTCTGCTTTGAGAGAGCAGAGAAATGTAGTCCTCATAATTAATGTAACTTTGTATAGAGATATATTATCACTAAAAGAAAAATTGCTGGCTAAACTATTTGATGAACTGTGACTGAAATTAGCCTGACTGCTTTTATTTTCTGGGGGAAAAAAGAAAAACAGCAAGAGAAGAGCACAGTGAAAACTAAAAGGTATCTCAGATCTCAAGACCAAGATTCTCCTTAGTTGGCTGAGGTTCTTGTAGCCAACTGCAAAAACCCTACTCAAGTTTCTTCTCATTACAGAACCATACAAAACTATACTTGCATCATTGTATTTCCTTCATGCATCAGGTGAGGTAACCTGCATACACAGGCTGTTGAGAATGTGAGGGGGAAAAAAAAGGCACAAAATGGTCACATTTTCAGTGTGTGCTGATGACAGAATATATGTATACAAATAAATAGAGGGGAAAAACCACGTAATCTCAGAGACTCACTACTCAAAACTTAATAGACTTTATTTACAATTGAGATTTAAAGACATCCAATGGAAACTGATACAGATTAGGCTATTAACAGTCAGTAGAAGTAACTGCCAAAATCACAGTGTCCCAAAGGCTTAATTCTAGGAATATGGAAAACTGCACAAAAGCAACGGATTTTCCCTGTAAAGATTTCTTGTAAAGTAATAATGAGTACTATCACTTATCTTCAAACCAGTATACGAAATATGATCTACCCTGAATAAACTAAACCAGTTCTTATGTCTAGGGTAGCAGACAGTTTGAGTAGTATGTAAAGGAATCAGAGCAAATTAATGCCAGAGGCAGAAAAAGTGCTCACGAGCTAGTAATTCTTTTAATTTGATCATGCTAGTCAAATTATTACTTGCATAGATTACTGACCACAAGGAATAATCACAATTTACTTTACAGGTTTTAACTATTTCCAAAGCTTTGTGTTTACAAACTGAAAGATTATTCATTTTCAGTGTTCCCTGTCTGCCTTTCTCCATTGCAAATTCCCTTCAAAAAAGTATTTCGGACAACACAACATTCAAGGAATAACAAAGAAATTAATTTGACACCTTATTTCTGTTTGACTTCCATGGGGCCATAGCTTGCAGTGAACAAATCAAGCTTTGCATTTACAAAATGTATCAGGCTAAACTGACAAACCTGTTGTATAAGGAATTATTTTTTCTTTTTAAACAGTCAAAAAAATAATTTCCCCCTCAGTTGTCATACATAACACACACATTTCACACTTTATTTTAACCCATTAAAGAAAAAGCCGTCACTAACTTACTGCAATATCAAGTTCTAAGAGCAATGCAGTTTTTATTGCATCTTCCCTAGTGAGCTGAACTGCTTTTGTAACTGGCACTTCAAAGGTTGTTCCCTCTGAAATCAGTGAGGACAGATGTGGATTCTGAAAAAGAGGACACAAAATCTAACATTAAAAATACAAATCAGCTGAACGAGAACTTACTATGACATTCAGGGATTACTGTTGGAACAATTTTTTTGAAACAATCCTAGAAAACAATTAAAAACCATGAGGAAAAACATGAATCTTCTACATATGTAGATTGTTTTGCTCTACATTTTTCAAAATCACATCTGAGCAGTAACAGGCATACATTCAATTACAAAAGGTCAGTAGGCTTGAACAGTCTAACAGGCCTGAACTACTATCAAATGGAGCTAGCTGTTTCCTTCTTCAAGAGCCCTCTTGAAAATAGAAAAGTAGAGAATGGCATTTATGTTAAAATCCAAAAAACTCCTGCCTAATTGAAGGATTACTAGGTGTACAGAACAGACATAAGAAGTAAGAACAGAACCTATTTTAAAACATCATTGCAGATTTACAGATTAAGACTTCATGTTGCAGATGGGGTTATTATTACGGGCAATTTGTAAGAGGAATTTTTAAAACTGCAGTCAGATTCAGAGCTAATCAGCAAACTCCACACTACAAAGCAGCATCATGTTATGCCACATTTCTACACACATGAAAATGTGCCTCAAAAATTGTGAAGGGGCAGGAAGAGTAATTCCAGATCATCTTTGTCAAAGGCTATCACTTTGAGATCAGACTACAGCCCTCATTTCTCCATAACTATTGTCAGCAAGCTTCCTGTGAGATCACTGAAGACAAAAATAAAAAGAGGTGGGAGAGATACCAAACGTCCATAACAATACTCTGTCAAATGGAAAGGTATTATTCTACTAGTAACAAAATATTGGTTAATCTGAGGATTCCCTATCTAAAAAAAGGACGTAGGAGAACCTTTTAGAATTTTGACATGGGAATTAACAGCTTGGGTCATATCTAGTTATTGTGCATCAGCTGGACTATTAATATTCCTTCGGCATCAAGTTCAAGGCATAAGATCAAAATTTAAGCTAAAAATGTATCTAAAACTTGCCACAAAGGCTTAAGATGAAGATCATTACTACTCTGCTACTAATAAGCAGCAGTTTTTAACTCAACATGGAGAGTCAACAGACCAGGACACAGATCCTATTAAGTAACTAGAGAAGCCATGTACCCAGATTTCTTTAAATGGCAGGGAGTCTCTTTTTGGCAACATCCAATCCACAAGTTGATGCAGTTCAAAACAAACCAACTTCAGCTGCGCTTGGCAAAAAATACCAATATGAGATACCAGAAAAGGATGTGAATTTTAAGGCCATGTTTGTTTTTACAAGTAGGACACTTGGGGCCTATGTTTTGACAACTATGTCAAAAATACTGCCAAGGGAAAAGAAAAAACAACAACTTGCATTTGATTCTTTCCAAGGCTCAAGACAACCATCCAGCTTTACACCAAAAATCTGAACTATAATCTTTTATCTGACACTGAATTCCAGATTAGTAGATACAGCTTTCCAATTTGCTGTTTGAAAGCTTTTTTTTTTTCTATTTAGAGGAACTAAGGCATCAATATTAGAAGCTGATCAATTCTTTCAGAGACCAGCCTGAATACATGCTAAGACTAATAGAGAATGGGCTCTTTTAAGCACTGTAGCACCACTTTCAACCCGAGTATTGGTATTTAATCGAACAGTACTTCTAAATCATAAATCTTTACCTCAGTAATTTGGATTATTTAAATCAACAACCTGAAAAAAACCTACCACAATGTGAAGTTTACAATAAAAGGAAAATGATCCAGTGTTTAAATTCATACATTCTTACACAATGATACTAATTAGACTATGTGATTCTCTCAGCATTAGCATTGCCACCTGCAACAGAGACAGTGACAGGGCCCTGAGGACAGCAATGGGATTTCATAGTCCTTAACAGCCTCATCAGGGATTCTACCCCCACCTCTGCCTATGGGCCTCAGAACCCCATCTCAGCTCAGCCCTGGGTCTTCAGTCCCTGCCTGAGATTTGTCACAGGAGTACTGATGTGCAGCTCAGCCACAGCCATGTCCATGGCTGGCCACAGATGCTGCTGGCCTGATCCAGCTGCAGACCAACTTGCCAGCTTGGCCTCAGACCTGCCTCTTTCTCATTAACTTGTTTGATGATCTGCAGTCTTGGCTGATCCTGGCTGCCGTCTCCTGGTTTGCATCACTTGGGTATCGGGGAGGGGGCCAGCTGTGTCACCACACTCAGCTCCTAGCACTCTGTCCCTCAAAGATCAGCCAGCCCTCACTGCCCTCTCATGCAGTCTGCCCTCTGACAGACAACTAGAAAAGTTTGAGTCACACTTTGCAGCTAATTTTGAACACTAAATATGCCAACAGAAGATGATCATCAGCAAGTGCTAATTCTTACACAGTAGGTCTTTGTTCAACACGGCTTCATAGGAAAAGCACACTGGCTTTCAACTTACAGTTCATCTGTTTTCAACAGTAAAATTAATTATGTTTTTTAAATGACAAGTTTCTCTGTTATTAAATACACAGGAAGATTTTAGGCAATTTTACACTCTTAAGGCATTCTGCAAGTAGTAAGAATTTGAACAGAAATTGTATAACACTCCTTTCTACAGCAAGCTGCTTTCACCATCTTAACTTAAGCCACTGAGGATTTTAGTTCTTCATTGCTTGCACTGCAATGCCTATTCCTCTATCAAATGATATTTAGCTAAATTATACAGCAGTGTCCAAAACTCATATGGTGGTAACTACATTTTCACAATATAAATGGATCTTTGTCTTACAAGCTGAAAACCTTCTGCATTCCAGGCCATAGCTCCTTTAAGTAAGCATCCACTTGATCTTTTGAGTGGTATGTAGGATTATACTCTCATGCCCCCACCAGAGCTGGAGGCTTTCATTATTCAAAGAGAAGTCCTTACCTCACCATGGGTGTCCTGAAACTGCACCTCTAAGTATTCTGGTGGCAAGGCAGGAATATTAAGAGCACAGTGAGAGACAGGGGGCACAGAACAAACAAGTGAAGGTTCAGCATCTCTAGTTGAAGCCTCAAGATGGATGTCAACCACTTTCTGAGTCAAAGCATCAGAACTCCTCACTCCATCTTCTAGCTTCAAGTTCTGCACTTCTGAGCTTAAGTTTAGTTCATTTCCAATGTGCAAGGCTGCAGAGGGAGTGCCAGAAACAGCATTGCTGCTCATGTCTTCTTTTTCCTTCTGCAGTATAAATGCTTCCTTGAGGGCAAGCCACAGTCCATCAATCCAAGGATCAACCACTATTTCCAAACTGTAGCGGGAGGGGAAAAAAAAACAACAAACAAATGAGAAAGAATAGTTGACTTATTGTGACTGGACTGTTGATTTACAAATAATGAAAAGTATACAAAAGCTAAAAGCACTATTCATTTTCCATTGTAATATATATCAGCAGCTGCTACCAAGATGACTTTTCTGCTAAAAAGAAAGTATTTTAATTTACTTATTACTACTGTGTAAATTTATGGAGTCTAAAGTATGTAACAGCCTCACTTTTCTTCCAGTTTCTCATTTTTATTTTCTTACACTGAACTTCATGACAGGAAGTTGAACGGATGGTAGCAAAATGTACAACTTTTCACTGTGCAATAGCAACATCAATGGCTTACACTAATGTTCCATTTTTATTATTTTAGAACACAATATATAAGCTTTATGGTTATGGCAATGTTTGTGTTCAATTATCTCATATCATCATGCACAGAACTGATATAATCCTGCAACTCAAAATAAATAAGCCAAGACTGCAGCCTACTGGACAGAACAAGCAACATAACAAGAAGGGAGAAAGATGTTTTAAAGAAGAGAGAAAAAAAATAATCAAAAAACATTGCAGCATTTGCCTAAAGCAGCTATGCTGCAAGATGAAAGCTTGGATAAAAGTCTGATGTGAATATAGAAAAAGATTCCATTACCCAGTACCACAGATATGGGGAACTGGATTTATTTTTATTTGCTTCAGTAAACTGACTACATTTTTAAACTCCTAGACTTATTCTGAATCCCTTAATTTCTAAAATTTCTAAATACTCTCCATTTTTGCAGGCATTACAGATGTTTGCTCACACTTGAAACATGGAGTTTTACTCAACAGCAACTGAGATTGAAAAGGCATTTTCAATCAGACAGGACTCATTACCATGAGGTTGCCATTTAGGTTCAACTGATTTTACAGAGTTCAGAAGGTTTAGAAAAATGCACATGTAATTATTGCATCTTCAAGAAACCAAAAAATAAACTCATACCCTACACAATCATCTGCTAATCCAGTGTCATAGAAGTGCTGGGCACCAAGTTCTTGAAGTAGTCGGTCTACTGTCTTTCCACCATTACAAAAGAACGTGTACTCAGAATCTCCCAGCCCTAACAAATGCAAGGAAAGAGGAATCACATCAGTCAGTCACCCAGGCTACTGAAAGATCTGCAAAGATAACACCAGATTTTCTTTCAGGCAAACAGAATAATCTGATACAGTAACGTGGGCATTACCAAGGCACTTTTATGACCTTCAAAAAGAAGTATTGTATTTGTCCCAAAATAGAAGTGAAAAAGTTCCTCCCTCACAAATTTTAATATACAGAATTTCCCTGAAAATACTCTGGTTTTAATATTTCACATTTCAGAAAAAGTTTGCTTTAGCTTGAGGCTTTTAAAAAACACAAAACCACTCTTACAGGAAAAATGTAAGGAACTGAAAAAATTTTAAAAAGTAATGAAACTTCGTTATTGATGATCTTGATAAGGACATAGAGTGTATTATCAGTAAGTTTGCAGATGACACCAAGCTAGGTGGGAGTGTTGATCTGCACGAGGACAGGGAGGCTCTACAGAGAGACGGATAGATTGGATCGCTGGGCTAATGTTAATGGTCTGGGCTTCAACAAGGCCAAGTGCTGGGTCCTGCACTTGGGCCACAACAACCCCAGGCAATGCTGCAGGCTTGGGGAAGTGGGGCTGAAGAGTGTCTGGCAGAAAAGGACCTGGGGGTTCTAATTGACAAGGGGCTGAATATGAGCCAGCAGCGTGCCCAGGTGGCCAAGAAAGCCAATGGCATCCTAGTTTGTATTAGAAACAGTGTGACCAGCAGAAGTAGAGAGGTGATTGTTCCCCTGTGCTCAGCACTGGTGAGGCCACACCTGGAGTGTTGTGTTCAGTTTTGGGCACCTGAATGCAAGAGAGATATCGAGGTGCTGGAGCGAGTACAGAGGAGGGCAACGAAGCTGGTGAAGGGCCCAGAGAATAAATCTTATGAAGAACTCTTGAAGGAGTTGGGAATGTTTAGTTTGAGGAAGAGGAGGCTGAGGGGAGACCTCATTAGTCTCTACAACTGCCTGAAAGGGCATTGTAGAGAGGTTGGTGCTGGTCTCTTTTCACAGGTAATTAACAGCAGAACAAGAGGGAATGGCTTCAAGTTGCAACAGGGGAGGTTTAAATTGGACACTAGGAAATTTTTTTTCACAGAAGGAGTGATTAAACACTGGAATAGGCTGCCCAGGGAGGTGGTTGAGTCACCATCCCTGGAAGTGTTTAAGGGTTGTTCAGATGTGGTGTTGGTGGATATGGTTTAGGGCAGAATTTTGTAGAGTAGGGATGATGGTTGGATTCAGTGATCCCAAGGGTCTTTTCCAACCTGAATGGTTCTATGATAAACGATGTGAATTACCAAAAGACATTATCTCATCTTCAGTTCAAAATTGTTAATAAAAATAAACAACATAAAGGAGAGAGTATTGAGAGTAATTAAAAAACCACTGGAACCTTGAAAAAAAAATAAATCAAAGAGAGGAGCAATTTTAAACAATACAAAGTAAGGAATGTAGGAAAATGTGCATAAGGGAATCTGGTCCTACACCCTCTTCTCCAAGAAACAGAAATTTCCTTGTAGATCTCATTTTCACTGCACTGGATTTTCTGTCCTTTAACAGTCACAAAGATGGTCAAAAATTTAAAGGAATAGGATGATCTTAAAACCTTATTTTAAGGAATATTTTATACTGCCTTTCCCTTGTATAGAAAAATGCCCAATTACCTGCAAAGTCAAGTAAACTCATCTAGTTCACAGAGACTTGACATTAATAATTACACATAGCTTATATATTTTGTTTATATAAAGAAAAATAAACTGTAAAAACATTCAATTGGTAGCTTATATTCAGATAATTCCGTGAGACTTCTCCTCTATTCCTCATAGATGACATCACAAAAAAGGCTGCTCATGTTATAAAAAACGTTTTATAAGCACTGAAAAAACAACCAACCAACCTATTCACAAGTAAAAAGAAAGAAATAAATAATTTTCTGACAGAAAAGTGCTGCAATGATATATGAAACACTAAATTACCAAGCAATGCATACTGGAGATGTGCAAAATGATCAGGTGGCAAGGCTGTGTCTTGAATTTTCTTTACAAACTTGCGGGCAGTGTCTGGTGGGTCTCCAGTACCAGTAGTTGAAATAACAATAACTACAGGATCCTTTTCTGTTTCCAGGTTATACTATAAGTAATAGAACAAGCAAGTTACAAGGTGTCATTTGATACCTATTTCTAGCCTTAGGTATTATCTTCCACCCTTCCTTTTCCCAAAGGCACACAGAAAAACGTGTAATTTAATCTTACCTGTATTAAACTACAGAAAATTTTCTTCCTATAACCTTAGTGCTACACCTTTGTTCCATTCTTTCTCTTTCCTTCAAAAGAGCTCCTCAGCTGAGGACAGCAATGCCACACAACTGCAGTGGGCAGCCTGCTCAAGCAATGAATGATTGCTGAAGAAAAGGGATGCGATCAGACACCCAGACATGTCTTGCATAACATATACCATAGCAAATGTGCTTATTCAGATAACTCATCCAAGGCTAACTACACGGACTGTGACCAAAGATGATCTCAATTTGACCTGTTTTACCGTTCCTAACTCACTTCCATGTAATTTCATCTTTCGTCAAACATAAAAACTAATCATAGTAACCATCCAAAGATGTATGACCTTTTCTCACCTACAAATGTGTAGGTGAGAGACATGACTTGGAAACAGCCAGTGTTTCCGAGACTTAAGCAGGATCTGACCATTCATTTTTGTATGGTAACAGGATCACATTATGACTATTGACCCTGTAGCTACCTACTCCATCCCTAGATCTTCACAGCAATTCCTTTAAGTGATGACAAGGTCTGAAAAATACCCAACAGCCCCCACATAAAGATGGGCCTGCTAACTGACAAATATGGATAAAAGAGAAACCTCTTACTATCTCACCTAAGGCATGCACAAACACCTCTCTGCACTGTGCGTGTTGTGGAATAAACTCTCAGATCTAACATGCCCAAGGGGCCTTCATAAGAGGTCCCATCAAATTCAAGCAAGTTCTTGCTCCAGTACATTATGTCTTCTCCTCCCCAATTACACTTAAGCTTCTAGAAGTTCTCTTTATTAACAGTAAAGGGTGAGGAAAAACTTAATTCATGAAATCTTCAGAGCTGCAGAAATTACTTTTTCCCTCAATGTTCAATTCTCAGATTTATACATCTTTCTACTTCATCAATAACTCGCAGCTCGGAGCTGTCTTTCCAAATTTGACAAAACAGATTTATTCAAGTGGGAGGTCAATGACAGGGCTAGAAATAATCTGCCTACTGCCTTCCTGAAACTAATCTCCAAACCTGTCAAATGCAGAAGAAATAAAATGGAATAATATAACGAGAATCTTCATGTTCCCTGCTGGCTGCATAAACGTCTCTTCATAAATCTTTGCCACATACTCAGTGAACATTCATCCAAAACATGTCCCAATACCCAAAATGCAGTGTATCCCCAAGAAAGCTAAAAAGGAACCAAATTCTTTCTATAAACTTCTCTTACCTTCAAGTTCCTGAAAAAAACCTTTTAGGTGTTATTTTCTGCTCATGAAATACAAGGCTATCAAATTTTCTTTGTTTGGTCAGGCTTTTTAAAATCTTTTTGAGGACATACAGCTGAAAGTACTTTGTGAAAAAAATCACAGTCCATATTACTTTTTGTTACAGACTGACATTAACAATTTTCAGAACCTTAACTTTGGATAACAGCAAATGATAAAAAGCTACTTCTCTGCTGCAGCCAAGCTTTTTATTTCTTTCTACAATGTATCTTGAGTGTATCCAGTGTGAACTGGAGCAAGTGCATATGATATGCAACTCTAAAGGACCCCACTAAAGCTCAGGGTCACACTGTAGTTCAGTTAATAGAACACAGGACCTCAATGCAACACAAAAGCAACAGAAAAAAAGGGCATAATTTTTAACAACAGGAGAGCCAATTATAAACTACAGAATTCATTCACTACTGCATTCATAAATAATTTTCAAGAAGTCACTGCACTGTTGTTAGAAGAGTGATCAAAGATATATTAATTTTCTGTTTCAATAAGAAAAATGATTAGAAAGATGTACCTTTGGCACAAGGCATTTGTGAGTGTTAGTACAAATTACTGATTCATAAGAAATGAAAATTTAAAACTAGATAGCACATTTTAGATGGGTTCGTGTGTTCAGCCTTCACAATTATGAACAGCCACCACTCAAGCACATGAAGAAAAACGCAGCTATTAAATACTCATTTTTGTAACAGGATGGAGTATCTCACCTTGTCCATTTCACTCATACAGTGCATATCAGCTTCAAGTCCATGGGCACCTGCTTGCTGCCATATCTCCTCAGCTATGGCTTTTGCCTGCCCCTTTTGTGTTGCATAGAGGAGCAAAAACCTCCTTTTTAAATCACAGCACATTTTCCAAAACAGAGTATTTTCTTAAATTATTTTTTTTTGGTAAAGACACTGCAGGGGAAAAAAGGAACAAAAAAGTAAAATTTCCAGCATGCATAACACCAACATTTTACTTGGATTATTAGATTAAAAAGAGATACTTTAAAAGGATAGCAGTACTGCTATTTAACTGAGAAACGAGGCAACTACTCTGAAGAGAGGCCATTACTCACAAGCTCTGTAGGCCAGGTTGCAAAGGACTTATCGGTCGTATATGCTGTACTGCCTTGATGTTGCACTACTACCCCAATATGCCCAGTATCAAGAATCTAGTTTGTCAACAATGCAATAAAGAAATAGTTCCATGAAAATAAATCCTATTTTTATGACGCAAGTTGTATTTTCGACTTTAAGTCAAGGACTCCTTTCATCACTTTTCTGAGATATATTTGAAGGTAAACCAAAACAAAACAAAGACCTAGTGAAGTCAAAGTACAATGCCTGAGAAAAAAAAAAAAGTATTAAAATTCTCAGTTTCTTCTTTTCTGAAATCAGTATTTTTTGCCTGAATGCCTTTAAGCTTTACTGTCCACTATGTCAATATTTTAGAACACAAACATTGTTCTTCTCTTCGTATTTCCAAAAGAAGCTTCTTGCAAATTGCAACTGAACTGACTGTTTGGGTCATTTCTCCTAAAAAGAGGAAAGCATCTTAGAGAAATCTGCTGTAGTGCAAAATGCCACTCCCTCACAAAGTCTTGCAAGCAGCAGGATGAATGAGAGGCATATCCTTATCCATTCATCTGTCCCATGGAAGTTGGAATGTAAGAAGTTTTTTTTCATTATTTTGACACAGACAAAACACAACAGATTTAAGAAAAACTTCCAGAAGCAGTAAGTGAGAGAGATAAACAGAATGTCTCCTGTGTGTATATTACAAATTAACCTTCTGTCAATATTTTGTCACTGCTAGGGAGCTGCAGTAGAACTGAAATACCTATAATTAAAACTCAGTAATTTTCAGTTCCCAACTTGAACTTCTTTTCATGTGCCCAGGCCCAGTTTGCTGTGCTTCACCACTTTCTCCCACACAGATTCAACACTACAAAGCATTCAGTGTACTAGCCACACTGATTTATAGAAACCTGTAGCTAAGTCATTTGAAGCTTATCCTTCTACTGTTTCCCTTCAGGGAAAGCAAGCACAGCTCAACTGCGCTTTAAATGAATTACACTGTATTACCTAAAAATATTCTCAATTGCCTAAACAATCCTTTAAAATAAATGTATTTAAATAACTGGCTTCACGTGCATGTGCACAGATGAAGATGCATACACCAAAACAATCTACAAAATTATTTTCCACCTGCTTTTTCCAAAAGAAATACTGAGAAATTTGATGACACACAAATTATGACGATTAATATGAAATACAGTTGAAAAACTCTCAGGTCCATGTAGTAATACAGATTAACCCCAGTCACATGCCATGTTTTCACTTTAATTATTCTTTTGTCAGCAGGTGATAAGGCCTGACTTTAAATGGAGAAAAACAATAAAGATGTAGCAAAGTTTAATTACTAGTATCTCTCCGATACTTCAGAAAGGGAGAAAGACAGCAACTTTTCACCTGGGACCACACCACACCACAGAAACCTTCTATACACAAGAGTTGAGGGGCAAGTGGACATTATAACCAGGGGATTACCAATAGATTTCAAACAAAAGCTTGAGAAGATATGAGAGAAGCATGAAATTTTTCAATAGTAGAGGGAGAAGAGAGAGCAACAGAAACAACCATAGCCACAATGTGGTTTGACATGGCCAGATGTTGCCCAAATAGCACCACGACCTCTGCCTAGGCCAGCAAGGGCAACTTTCCAGTAAGAAACTGTGAGCTGCTTCCACTCCAGCTAATACAGAAACAATAAAGGTTGCAAAAACTAGCTCCCCACATTTGTGGCATGTATGTGAGCTTGTAGGGAACTTTCTCACTGGTGTGTGGACTAGTAAGATTGCATAGAGACAAAAAAGTTAAGAGTGACCACATGTCCTACACAAGTTGTGTGTAAACAAGGGAACTCACAGGGCCAGAAGAGGGGATTGTGCTTGAGAATACACACGTCCTGAGAAGGGGGACTGTGTGTGTATGTAACAGGCCGAATGTGTCCTCGTGGGAAGAGGGGAGGCCACAATTAGACAATTCCTTGGAATTAGACACAGAAGGCTGTTTAAATATTTGTAGGCATTTAACAATGTTCTTTAAGTGCCTAGCATTTTACCTGTTCCTTTGTTGCTACTCATCTTGAATATATAGTTCAATTAACTTATTAAACAGTAGTTTAACTAACTGACATTTAATTATGCATTAATAGATCAATGAACTCCTTTGATCCTGATTCGATCTAAACTACACAATTGAGGAGTTTCTCCCTGTGAGAGCACCCTCTCCCTGTCATCAACCAGAACAGCTTCATGAACAAACTGATCAAGTAACGCCTGCTAACAAAAGGAAATGCCTACCTGCAGATGAACACAATCAAAAACCAGGAACAGACCTTCACTCAGATGAACATATTGCCTGCCTTGTTCTTGCTTTCTTGCACTATACACTTCTTATGCCACTTCCACTTACGTGATACCAGTTCAACTGAAATAAAGAGGAGGAAAAATGGTAATTCTTGACTATCAAGCTTTCCAGAAAATCCCTCTGACCACACCAGCAGCTTTTAACATGTAGATTGTTGCTAGCTGCACAGCAAAAAACAACACAAAGCTGGAAAAAGATCCCAGGATATCCTCGCTGAAACGAGGGCTTAGCACAGAAATAAGGATGAAAATCCAAATTTTAGCTGATTTGACTGAGTACTCAAAAAAGTCAGAAAACTAACAGTCTGCAAAAGATAAACAAGGAGTCCACTGGCTCTGCACATCAACACACTGTAGGAGCAAACAAGCACCTGTGGATGAAAACCACATGGCTTCACTGAACCAGGCAGGCTGGCCTTAGCAATGATGCAGCTGCACTCCAAGGCCGGATTTCCCAGTTCATGTACCCGGTCTGTCAAAAACGGCAATGGCCGTGGAGAGGATAAAAAGGCAAGAAACCTCCGCAGTAGCTTTACAAGTAGCTTTACTTCTGTGTGGCTTTAGACCACGTTGTGCGATCGTGCCTTCCAAGCCCTGCAGCCATTCCCCCGACATTTTTTCAAGTTACTGGTTTGCTCCGAAATTACTTTACCTTTAGGACCAAGATAAACACAAAAAGAAGCACACAGACTTCAGTGAAAGCAACGGGACGCCCGCATGTGAAACCCTTCGCAGCCGGGGATTGACCTTCCCCCCCAAAAAACGTGGCTGGGCCGAGCGACGGCCCCGCTGGGAAGGCGGAGGGGCTGACACTGAGCAAGGACGATGATTTTAGGGAGCTAAAGCCCGGCTCACACCAGAGGCTTGAATCCCCCCAGAGCCCCGGCGCCGTGGGGCCGGCCCGGGCCGCCCCTCGCCCCCCCGCGGCCC